>NC_092091.1:76289937-76427437 GCF_045679555.1 Salvelinus alpinus | reverse complement strand
GCTCCATTGATAGAGGATGAGGTTCACTTATTATGTCAACAGGTTGGTGCTCCATTGATAGAGGATGATGTTCCCTTATTATGTCAACAGGTTGGTGCTCCATTGATAGAGAATGAGGTTCCCTTATTATGTCAACAGGTTGGTGCTCCATTGATAGAGGATTAGGTTCCCTTATTATGTCAACAGGTTGGTGCTCCATTGATATTGGATGAGGTTCCCTTATTATGTCAACAGGTTGGTGCTCCATTGATAGAGGATGAAGTTCCCTTATTATGTCAACAGGTTGGTGCTCCATTGATAGAGAATGAGGTTCACTTATTATGTCAACAGGTTGGTGCTCTATTGATAGAGAATGAGGTTCACTTATTATGTCAACAGGTTGGTGCTCCATTGATAGAGGATGAGGTTCACTTATTATGTCAACAGGTTGGTGCTCCATTGATAGAGGATGAGGTTCCCTTATTATGTCAACAGGTTGGTGCTCCATTGATAGAGAATGAGGTTCCCTTTTTATGTCAACAGGTTGGTGCTCCATTGATAGAGGATGAGGTTCACTTATTATGTCAACAGGTTGGTGCCCCATTGGTAGAGGATGAGGTTCCCTTATTATGTCAACAGGTTGGTGCTCCATTGATAGAGGATTAGGTTCACTTATTATGTCAACAGGTTGGTGCCCCATTGGTAGAGGATGAGGTTCCCTTATTATGTCAACAGGTCGGTGATCCATTGATAGAGAATGAGGTTCCCTTATTATGTCAACAGGTTGGTGCTCCATTGATAGAGAATGAGGTTCCCTTATTATGTCAACAGGTTGGTGCTCCATTGATAGAGGATGAGGTTCCCTTAATATGTCAACAGGTTGGTGCTCCATTAATAGAGGATGAGGTTCCCTTATTATGTCAACAGGTTGGTGCGCCATTGATAGAGAATGAGGTTCCCTTATTATGTCAACAGGTTGGTGCTCCATTGATAGAGAATGAGGTTCCCTTATTATGTCAACAGGTTGGTGCTCCATTGATAGAGAATGAGGTTCACGTATTATGTCAACAGGTTGGTGCTCTATTGATAGAGAATGAGGTTCACTTATTATGTCAACAGGTTGGTGCTCCATTGATAGAGAATGAGGTTCCCTTATTATGTCAACAGGTTGTTGTTCCATTGATAGAGAATGAGGTTCCCTTATTATGTCAACAGGTTGGTGCTCCATTGATAGAGAATGAGGTTCACTTATTATGTCAACAGGTTGGTGCTCCATTGATAGAGAATGAGGTTCCCTTATTATGTCAACAGGTTGGTGCGCCATTGATAGAGGATGAGGTTCCCTTATTATGTCAACAGGTTGGTGCTCCATTGATAGAGAATGAGGTTCCCTTATTATGTCAACAGGTTGGTGCTCCATTGATAGAGAATGAGGTTCACTTATTATGTCAACAGGTTGGTGCTCTATTGATAGAGAATGAGGTTCACTTATTATGTCAACAGGTTGGTGCTCCATTGATAGAGGATGAGGTTCACTTATTATGTCAACAGGTTGGTGCTCCATTGATAGAGGATGAGGTTCACTTATTATGTCAACAGGTTGGTGCTCCATTGATAGAGAATGAGGTTCCCTTATTATGTCAACAGGTTGGTGCTCCATTGATAGAGGATTAGGTTCACTTATTATGTCAACAGGTTGGTGCCCCATTGGTAGAGGATGAGGTTCCCTTATTATGTCAACAGGTTGGATCTCCATTGATAGAGGATGAGGTTCCCTTATTATGTCAACAGGTTGGTGCTCCATTGATAGAGGATTAGGTTCACTTATTATGTCAACAGGTTGGTGCCCCATTGGTAGAGGATGAGGTTCCCTTATTATGTCAACAGGTCGGTGCTCCATTGATAGAGAATGAGGTTCCCTTATTATGTCAACAGGTTGGTGCTCCATTGATAGAGAATGAGGTTCCCTTATTATGTCAACAGGTTGGTGCTCCATTGATAGAGGATGAGGTTCCCTTAATATGTCAACTGGTTGGTGCTCCATTAATAGAGGATGAGGTTCCCTTATTATGTCAACAGGTTGGTGCGCCATTGATAGAGAATGAGGTTCCCTTATTATGTCAACAGGTTGGTGCTCTATTAATAGAGAATGAGGTTCCCTTATTATGTCAACAGGTTGGTGCTCCATTGATAGAGAATGAGGTTCCCTTATTATGTCAACAGGTTGGTGCTCCATTGATAGAGGATGAGGTTCTCTTATTATGTCAACAGGTTGGTGCCCCATTGGTAGAGGATGAGATTCCCTTATTATGTCAACAGGTTGGTGCTCCATTGATAGAGGATGAGGTTCCCTTATTATGTCAACAGGTTGGTGCTCCATTGATAGAGGATTAGGTTCACTTATTATGTCAACAGGTTGGTGCCCCATTGGTAGAGGATGAGGTTCCCTTATTATGTCAACAGGTCGGTGATCCATTGATAGAGAATGAGGTTCCCTTATTATGTCAACAGGTTGGTGCTCCATTGATAGAGAATGAGGTTCCCTTATTATGTCAACAGGTTGGTGATCCATTGATAGAGGATGAGGTTCCCTTAATATGTCAACTGGTTGGTGCTCCATTAATAGAGGATGAGGTTCCCTTAATATGTCAACTGGTTGGTGCTCCATTAATAGAGGATGAGGTTCCCTTATTATGTCAACAGGTTGGTGCGCCATTGATAGAGAATGAGGTTCCCTTATTATGTCAACAGGTTGGTGCTCCATTGATAGAGAATGAGGTTCCCTTATTATGTCAACAGGTTGGTGCTCCATTGATAGAGAATGAGGTTCACGTATTATGTCAACAGGTTGGTGCTCTATTAATAGAGAATGAGGTTCACTTATTATGTCAACAGGTTGGTGCTCCATTGATAGAGAATGAGGTTCCCTTATTATGTCAACAGGTTGTTGTTCCATTGATAGAGAATGAGGTTCCCTTATTATGTCAACAGGTTGGTGCTCCATTGATAGAGAATGAGGTTCACTTATTATGTCAACAGGTTGGTGCTCCATTGATAGAGAATGAGGTTCCCTTATTATGTCAACAGGTTGGTGCTCCATTGATAGAGGATGAGGTTCACTTATTATGTCAACAGGTTGGTGCTCCATTGATAGAGAATGAGGTTCACTTATTATGTAAAATGCTTGGATTGCATGGAATTAGCACAGAAAATGCAACACGTTTTTAATTACATTTTTATTTTAAAAATCCTCCTGAATGGCGCAGCAGTCTAAGGCACTGCATCGCACTGCTAGCTGCATCACTACAGATCCTGGTTTGATTCCAGGATGTGTCGCAGCCTGCCGCAGCCTGGAGACCCATGAGGCGACACACAATTGTACCGGTTAGGGGAGGGTTTGGCCGGCCGGGATGTCCTTGTCCCATCGCGCTCTAGCGACTCCTGTGGTGTGCATGGTGCATGCACGCTGACACGTCCCCAGGCGTATGATGTTTCCTCCGACACATTGGTGCAGCTGGTTTACAGGTTAAGCGAACATTGTGTCAAGAATCAGTGCGGATTGGCGGGGTCATTTTTCGGAGGATGCACGGCTCTCATTGTAGACTCGTTAGAGGTTAAACCTCTAACGAGTCACAAACCCGGATCCGGGATCCCCCCATCAAAAAAATCAGACTAGCATAGCCTAGCCTAAAGCTACAGGGATATCATATAATCAAATGTTCATGAAATCACAAGTCCAAGACACCAAATGAAAGATACAGATCTTGTGAATCCAGCCATCATTTCTGATTTTTTAAATGTTTTACAGGGAAGACAAAATATGTATTTCTATTAGCTAACCACCATGGCAAAAGACAACTTTTTTTTGCCCACCATTTTTCACTAGCCATCACTAATTCGACCAAATAAAGAAATAAATAGCCACTAACCAAGAAAAAACTTCATCAGATGACAGTCTGATAACATATTTATTGTATAGCATATGTTTTGTTAGAAGAATGTGCATATTTCAGGTATAAATCATAGTTTACCATTGCAGCCACCATCACAAAACTCACCGAAGCGACTAGAATAACTACAGAGAGCAACGTGTATTACCTAATTACTCATCATAAAACATTTCTTAAAAATACACAGCGTACAGCAATTGAAAGACACAGATCTTGTGAATCCAGAAAATATTTCAGATTTTCTTAGTGTTTTACAGCGAAAACACAATATAACGTTATATTAGCTTACCACAATAGCAAACATCACAACAGCATTGATTCTAGCAAAAACATAGTGATTACTATAAGTCACCAAAAGATATTAATTTTTTCACTAACCTTCTCAGAATTCTTCAGATGACAGTCCTATAACATCATATTACACAATGCATATAGAGTTTGTTCGAAAATGTGCATATTTAGCGGCACAAATCGTGGTTATACAATGAGAATAGTGACCAAAAGTTAGAGGAATCTGTCCGGCGCCATCTTGGAGAAGCACCTATTCTAATAAAAAACTATTCAGAAACTTGACTAAAAAATACAAGTTGGACAACAATTGAAAGATAGATTAGTTCTTAATGCAATCGCTGTGTTAGATTTTTAAAATTAACGTTACTAGACATATAGTGTGCGTTACAGCCAGACCAGTGCCTGCAAAAATGGCGACCAAACACTATTACATTTTTCCACATAAATACGGAATAACATCATAAATAGTTCTTACTTTTGGACGAGCTTCCATCAGAATCTTGGGCAAGGTGTCCTTTGTCCAAAAGAATCGTTGCTTGGTTGTAAAACGTCGTCTTCAACTTCGGAATTAGCAGCTAACAATAGCCATGTGGAGCAGACATGCCCAAATCCTGAAAATGCAATACTAAGGAAATACCGAAAATAGCAATATACTCGCATAAACTGATATAACTCGGTTTAAAATAACTTCGTTATGATGTTTCTAACACCTATATCGAATTAAATTACACACGGATACATCTAAGGTCGATAACTGAGCGTTCCAAAATTTCATCCTGAGGTCTTGCTTCGCGTCATGACGAACGAGAAAAAGAGAGGTCCCTTTGTTCCTTGGGGCTTTATAAACTCGGAGAGCTACGTAGAGACTCCATTCCAATTCTCATTGGTTACTGACATCCAGGGGAAGGCGGGTGCAGTTCATTTCGACCCATAGGATACATACAGAGTTTTAGACTGATCTGGGAACAGAGCCTAGTTTTCAGACCTTCGCAGTTCCTGTCATGATTTTCGCTGCAGATAGAGTTCTGGTTCACCCACAGACATAATTCAAACGGTTTTAGAAACTAGAGATTGTTTTCTATCCAATAGTAATAATAATATGCATATTGTACGAGCAAGAATTGAGTACGAGGCAGTTTAATTTGGAGACGCTAAATGTCGAAGTTGAAACAGCACCCCCTGTAGTGACAAAATTAATAGTGAAGACATCAAAACTATGAAATAAAACATATGGAATCATGTAGTAACCAAATTTTTTTCAACAAATCAAAATATATATTTTATATTTGCAATTCTTCAAATTGCCACCCTTTACCTTGATGACAGCTTTGCACACTCTTGGCAATCTCTCAACCAGCTTAATGAGGTAGTCACCTGGAATACATTTCAATTAACCGGTGTACCTTCTTAAAAGTTAGCTTGTGGAATTTCTTTCCTTCTTAATTCATTTGAGCCAATCAGTTGTGTTATGACAAGGTAGGAGGGGTATACAGACGATGGCTATATTTGGTAAAACACCAAGTCCATATTATGGCAAGAACAGCTCAAATAAGCAAAGAGAAATGTCAGTCCATCATTACTTTAAAACTTCTCTAGGATAGGTGGGACGGTAGCGTCCCACTTGGCCAAAATCCAGAAAAAATGTTGCAAGGACAGCATCCCGGATTTCCCTCTTCACTGTTGACGTTGAGACTGGTGTTTTGCAGGTACTTTTTAATGAAGCTGCCAGTTGAGGACTTGTGAGGCGTCTGTTTCTCAAACTAGACACTCTAATGTACTTGTTCTCTTGCTCAGTTGTGCACCGGGGCCTCCCACTCCTCTTCCTATTCTGGTTAGAGCCAGTTTGCGCTGTTCTGTGAAGGGAGAAGTACACAGCGTTGTACGAGATCTTCAGTTTCTTGGCAATTTCTCACATGGAATAGCCTTCATTTCTCAGAACAAGAATAGACTGACGAGTTTCAGAAGAAAATTCTTTGTTTCTGGCCATTTTGAGCCTGTAATCAAACCCACAAATGCTGATGCTCCAGATACTCAACTAGTCTAAAGAAAGACAGTTTTACTGCTTTTTTAATCAGAACAAGAGTTTTCAGCTGTGCTAACATGATTACAAAATGGTTTTCTAATGATCAATTAGCCATTTAAAATGATAAACTTGGATTAGCTAACGCAATGTGCTGTTGGAACACAGGAGTGATGGTTGCTGATAATGGGACTCTGGACGCCTCTGTAGATATTCCATAAATATTCCTTTTCCAGCTACAATAGTCATTTACAACATTAACAATATCAACACTTTATTTCTGATCAACTTGATGTTATTTTAATGGACAAAAAATGTGCTTTTCTTTCAAAAACAAGGACATTTCTATGTGACCCCAAACTTTTGAACGGTAGTGTTTATATCTTATTTTTTTAACTACAAAAATAAATAAATCTTTATTGAACTAGTTGTCTTATCCAGCACATGTCATATGCTGCTCTCAAATCCTTTATTCCTAAGAACCTTATTGTAAAGGTTTAGGATGTGCATCACTCATACACCCTTCTTCTAGTGAATCTAATGTATGAACTATATAAACAATTAATCATTGTCATGATTGTGCCAGTCCAAGTGAACATTTGGTATATCCCTCCTACAGTCGTTTTCTATATAAAACCAATTGATCATAATCTTTATTATAACAGCCCAGCCCATCACTTCAACTCTGAGGCGTTTGCTGAGGGCCGGCGCCTTATAATTGATGGGGTGGCCAGCATCAAGGCCAACGTACAAAGTGAGAACTTCCAGACTGCCAGAGAGACACTGGGGAGAGTACTACACACACTACAGGTAAGAGGAGAGAGAGGGGGAGGGGGGGTGAAAGAGGGGATATGCAAACATTTCCAGTAGCTAGAGAGACACTGGGGAGAGTACTGTACACAGTACAGGTAGCTAGAGAGACACTGGGTAGAGGACTGTACACAGTACAGGTAGCTAGAGAGACACTGGGGAGAGTACTGTTCACAGTACAGGTAGCTAGAGAGACACTGGATAGAGGACTGTACACAGTACAGGTAGCTAGAGAGACACTGGGGAGAGTACTGTACACAGTACAGGTAGCTAGAGATACACTGGGTAGAGTACTGTACACAGTACAGGTAGCTAGAGAGACACTGGGGAGAGTACTGTACACAGTACAGGTAGCTGGAGAGACACTGGGGAGAGGACTGTACACAGTACATGTCTTTTCTAGTGCTGCGAAATGTTTTGTTGTGCTCCTAACTTTTTTATTTTTGGAGCACCACTGTTATCAGAGCCCTGACTGCAGGTAAGGGGAGAGAGAGGGAGAGAAAGAGAGGGAGGAGTGGGAGAGGAGTGGGAGAGAGAGAGAGAGAGATGAGTGGGAGAGGGAGAGGGAGAGAGAGGAGGAGAGAGGGATAGAGAGAGAGATAGAGAGAGAGAGAGAGAGAGGGAGAGAGAGGGGGGGGGGAGAGAGGGGGGAGGGTAAAGAGGAAGAAAATCAGAACTTCCAGGAATAAAGGGAGATATAATAAATAATAAAAGGATAGAGGGAGAAGGGAACGGGGGGTCTGCTGAAACAGGACTAGTAAAGCCGCAGGAAGTTGTTTGGGGGTGCTGCGTATTTATTTATTTTTTCAAGGGGTGGGGGCTGGGGTTTTCAAATATATATATTTGCTTGCGCTACAGAGGCTTTATTGATCTGCTAATACAGAACTAGTAAAGGCCCAGTGTACTACTTTTGTGAGAAAACATTAATTTTTTTATTTATTTTTTATATTTGTATATATTCTTTCAGGGGGTGCTGCAGCACGCTCAGCATCCCTACTTCCTGCGGCTAAGGAGGGGAAAGAGAAACATCTATCTCACCTCATCTCTCGTTTCATACCTCACCTTGGCTCAAGTGTTATCATCTGAACCAAGTTAACTTCTGTCTTGAGGTGTCTGTAATAGGGAAAAGATAGATATCTTTCCCACAGACACAGACTTGGTATATAATACATGCTTGTGTTTTGTCAGGACTTCTACAGCCACAGTAACTGGGTGGATCTGGGATACACTGAACCCTACGCCAACCTGATCCGCCCCGATCTCCCACTGGAAAACCTGGCAGGTAGGGAGGGCTTGTGTTCATGCAGCAACGAGGACAGCTAGGCATGGGAACCAACTGGAGGGAGGGAGGGTGGTAGGGCAGGGAGGGAGGGAGGGAGGGAGGGAGGATGGTAGGGCAGGGAGGGAGGATGGTAGGGCAGGGAGGGAGGGAGGGAGGGAGGGAGGGAGGGAGGGAGGGAGGGAGGGAGGGAGGGAGGGAGGGAGGGAGGGAGGGAGGGAGGGAGGGGTAAAAGTACAATAGCAGATTAAAAAGGAGAGACAAAGAGAGAAATCTGCTGCCACCTCTGGCTTCATGCGATAGTGAGGTCATTAAGGGTTTACAGGAAGTCTAAAGGGCAGACAGAGAGGAACACAAACACACACGTAATCTCCTATGTTCAACAGAGCAAGATAAAGCAGAACAGTCTGAGGGAATTATGGGTTAGAGAAAGGACCACCACGCCCATTTAGGATTTAGGAGAGTATGTGTGTGTGTGTGTGTGTGTGTGTGTGTGTGTGTGTGTGTGTGTGTGTGTGTGTGTGTGTGTGTGTGTGTGTGTGTGTGTGTGTGTGTGTGTGTGTGTGTGTGTGTGTGTGTGTGTGTGTGTGTGTGTGTGTGTGTGTGTGTGTGTGTGTGTGTGTGTGTTTGCGTGCGTGGGCTATTCTTGATTTGCGGTGGTAAATGATGTCCCTTGACAATTTAGTTAACTGTTATTTAAAAAATAATAACATGTAAGTCCTTTATACTGAAACCCATCTACACTAGCAGTCAAAAGTATAAGAACACCTACTCATTCAATGGTTTTTCTTTATTTTTACTATTTTCTACATTGTAGAATAACAGTGAATAAATCAAAACTATGAAATAACACATGGAATCATGTAGTAATCAAAAAAGTGTTAAGCAAATCAAAATATATTTTATATTTGAGATTCTTCAAATTGCCACGCTTTGCCTTGATGACAGCTTTGCACACTCTTGCCGTTCTCTCAACCAGCTTCATGAGGTAGTCATCTGGAATGCATTTCAATTAATTGGTGTGGCTTCTTAAAAGTTAACTTGTGGAATTTCTTTCCTTCTTAATGTGTTTTAGCCAATCAGTTGTGTTGAAGATAACCCTATTTGGTAAAAGACCAAGTCCATATTATGGCAAGAACAGTTCAAATAACCAAAGAGAAATGACAGTCCATCATTACTTTAAGATATGAAGGTCAGTCAATACGGAACATTTCAAGAACTTTGAAAGTTTCAAGTTCAGTCACAAAAACCATCAAGCGCTATGATGAAACTATGATGAAACTATGATGAAACTGTCACCTCTGCTGCAGAGGATATGTTTATTAGAGTTACCAGCCTCAGAAATTGCAGACCAAATAAATGCTTTACCGAGTTCAAGTAACAGACACATCTCAACATGTTCAGAGGAGACCGTGTGAGTCAGGCCTTCATGGTCAAATCAAATCAAAGCAAATCAAATGTTATTTGTCACATACACATGGTTAGCAGATGTTAATGTGAGTGTAGCGAAATGCTTGTGCTTCTAGTTCCGACCGTGCAGTAATAACCAACAAGTAATCTAACCTAACAATTCCACAACTACTACCTTATACACACAAGTGTAAAGGGATAAAGAATATGTACATAAAGATATATGAATGAGTGATGGTACAGAACGGCATAGGCAAGATGCAGTAGATGGTATAGAGTACAGTATGTACATATGAGATGAGTAATGTAGGGTATGTAAACATAAAGTGGCATAGTTTAAAGTGGCTAGTGATACATGTATTACATAAAGATGGCAAGATGCAGTAGATGATAGAGTACAGTATATACATATACATATGAGATGAGTAATGTAGGGTATGTAAACATTATATTAAGTGGCATTGTTTAAAGTGGCTAGTGGTACATTTTTACATAATTTCCATCAATTCCCATTATTAAAGTGGCTGGAGTTGAGTCAGTATGTTGGCAGCGGCCACTAAATGTTAGTGGTGGCTGTTTAACAGTCTGATGGCCTTGAGATAGAAGCTGTTTTTCAGTCTCTCGGTCCCTGCTTTGATGCACCTGTACTGACCTCGCCTTCTGGATGATAACGGGGTGAACAGGCAGTGGCTTGGGTGGTTGTTGTCCTTGTTGATCTTTATGGCCTTCCTGTGACATCGGGTGGTGTAGGTGTCCTGGAGGGCAGGTAGTTTGCCCCCGGTGATGCGTTGTGCAGACCTCACTACCCTCTGGTCAACTTACTGCAAAGAAACCACTACTAAAGGACACCAATAATAATAAGAGACTTGCTTGGGCCAAGAAACACGAGCAACGGACATTAGACCGGTGGTAATCTCTCCTTTGGTCCGGAGTCCAAATGTTAGATTTTTGGTTCCAACCGCTGTGTCTTTGTGAGACGCGGTGTGGGTGAACACATGATCTCTGCATGTGTATTTCCCACCATAAAGCATGGAGGAGGATGTGTTATGGTGTGGGGGTGCTTTGCTGTTGACACTGTCTGTGATTTATTTAGAATTCAAGGCACACTTAACCAGCATGGCTACCGCAGCATTCTGCAGCGATATGCCATCCCATCTGGTTTGGGCTTAGTGGGATTATCATTTGTCTTTCAACAGGACAATGACCCAACACACCTGCAGGCTATGTAAGGGCTATTTTACCAAGATGGAGAGTGAATCAGATGACCTGTCCTCCACAATCCCCCGACCTCAACCAAATTGAGATGGTTTGGGATGAGTCAGACTCAGAGTGAAGGAAAAGCAACCAACAAGTGCTCAGCATGTGTGGGAACTCCTTCAAAACTGTTGGAAAAGCATTCCAGGTGAAGCTGATTGAGAGAATGCCAAGAGTGTGCAAAGCTGTCATCAAGGCAAAGGGTTGAATAGACAGTGAACAAAATTATAGAATATATTGTATAAAAAATATAAAAACAAAGGCTATTAAAATACCTATTTTGTTGCTAGTATAATGTGTGTCCCTCAGGTTTATGTCATTGGTGTCACCACCTTGAAAATCTCTGATGACAAAGATATTCAAGGTCCTTGATCATTCTCCCCAGCGGCAAACTGTTAGTTGGGAGGAGTCTATATGTTAAAGAACACGATTAGCTAATCATACCCTTTTATCCACTGATTCCGTGGAAAATTTGGTGTTGCTCAATCCAATGTGTCACTTGGTGTTAGTCAATTTAAATGAAGGGAAATAACACTCTGAGCAAAATAATTAATCATAGCACTAGTAAATCATTTTTAAAGATTTGAGGATTTGTGGCCTCCATTTCAGAAAATCCTAATTTACTTAAAATGTCTCCTTGGTGTTACAATCATTGATATTACTACTCCTACAGGTGGTACAATGTTATTTTAATGGTAAAAACTATGTAAAGTTATTAAGCTGCCATATTGGTTCATTTAGAATGGGAAGATGTCCCCAAATGCATTCATATAAAAATAAATCTGCTATTTTTTTTGTCACCGTAATTGAAGAACGACCCTTGAAAGTTGTGTTTTGGTTTTGTAGATGTTAAAACCCCGACCTGCAGTGACTGTGCCAATGGGGGGATCTGTTCCAACTCCATCCTGCCTAACATTCTTAATGAGAAGAAACTCACCTCTGGGTACATGGGGATCTTCTCTGCAGCTAAGCCTAAACACACACACACACACACACACACACACACACACACACACACACACACACACACACACACACACACACACACACACACACACACACACACACACACACACACACACACACACACACACACACACACACACACACACACTACCTTCCACAGATACCCGCACACTCTCTGTATAACACCCATCATCACCTCTCTTCTCCCAGGTAAGTGCAGTCATGGTGGTGCAGCTGACCTGACCAGCTCTGAGGTTCCTCGTGGGGGCATCAGCAAGGACGAGCGTCGCTCTGACAACGTGGCCCTGCACAACGCTGCTGTCACCGTGGCAACGACCGCCACCCTCCAGCTGCTGGACGACATCCGGGGAGCCGCCGGTGACAACGACTACCTACGGTATGGAGAGGGGTAGAGGGGGGTGAAGGGGAAGAGAGGGGTAGAGGGGTGAAGGGGAGGAGAGGGGTAGAGGGGTAGAGCGGGGTGAAGGGAAGGAGAGGGGTAGAGGGGTGAAGGGGAGGAGAGAGGTGAAGGGGAAGAGAGGGGTAGAGGGGTGAAGGGGAGGAGAGGGGTAGAGGGGTAGAGCGGGGTGAAGGGAAGGAGAGGGGTAGAGGGGTGAAGGGGAGGAGAGAGGTGAAGGGGAAGGGGAAGAGAGGGGTAGAGGGGTGAAGGGGAGGAGAGGGGTAGAGGGGTAGAGCGGGGTGAAGGGAAGGAGAGGGGTAGAGGGGTGAAGGGGAGGAGAGAGGTGAAGGGGAAGAGAGGGGTAGAGGGGTGAAGGGGAGGAGAGGGGTAGAGGGGTAGAGCGGGGTGAAGGGAAGGAGAGGGTTAGAGGGGTGAAGGGGAGGAGAGGGGGGTAAGAGGGAATTACCCATGTTGAAGTTACTCACAATCTCTCTATCTCTCTCTCTCTCCCACAGCCTCATGGGCATAGCGCGATCGTCAGTGGTTGCTTTTGTGATCGACACTACGGGGAGCATGATGGATGATATGCTTGAAGCCAAACGAGTCGTCTATAAGATCATCGACAGCAAGAAGGGAACGCAGGATGAGCCCTCCCAGTACATCCTGGTCCCATTCAACGACCCAGGTAAAGCTGGCTTTACACTCCACCAAGCATTATCCTTAGCGAAACATCACTGACAAACTCTGGCAGTCACCGAAATGCTGGTGATGTCTGTAGTTAAGTCAGGAAGTGGTTAGTGATCAGTGTGTGTTTGTGTGTGTGTGTAGGGTTCGGACCCCTGATAAGAACGACAAACTCTGATGTTATGAAAACAGAGATCGCGAAACTCAAGGCTGATGGAGGCGGAGACTTCCCTGAGATGTGCCTATCAGGCCTACAGGTACAGTGATTGACATGGCTATATTCCAATCAGCTTTCAAATATAATCCCATTCTTTCTTTACAGTGCACCTGACAATAAATAAAGAAACTAAGCATTCTCCCTCTCTCTCTCTCTCTCTCTCTCTCTCTCTCTCTCTCTCTCTTTATCTCTCTCTCTTTCTCTCTCTCTCTCCCCAGTTGGCGCTGACCGGTGCCCCTGCGTCGTCCCACATCTTTGTTTTCACAGATGCCGTTGCCAAGGACATCGCGTTATGGGACACCATCTTGGCCCTGATCAGGAGCACCAAGTCAGCCGTGAGCACTTCCTCAAACACCTCCTCAAACACTTCCTGTTTTAGAAGAAACCATGTCCTACAGTTCAGGATCTTATTAATTAGGGCACACATTAGCAAACCGCAGCAAAATGTTTTGCAACGGCAAATGAAAACAAGCAATTCTTATTGGAGAGGAAGTCACTCTCTTTTTTCTTTCATTCTTCATTTGGTGCCTAATGAATACGACCAGGCAAACTCTCTCAAACACACCTATGTGTCTCTCCAGGTGTCTTTCTTCCTGACTGGTGATGGTGCTGGTGCTAGAAGGAGGAGGCGTGGAGGAGAGTCCAGGGCAGCTACATTCGAGACCTACAAGGACCTGGCGCTGGCGTCTGGTGGTCAGGCCATTGGAGTCACCAAAGACAATCTGCCCCAGGCCACTGACGTCATCATCGACTCCTCCACCTCCGCTCTGGTGAGTCAACGGGGGTGGCCATTTTGTTTTAGATCAGTAGTTGATTTGAAATCATTCAAAACTTGATCAATTAAAAAACACGTGCTTTATAAATAATGATTTTTAGAAATGCCTAGACATAATATTTATATCTATGATAATTAAATCCTCCACGTTACAATAAAACAACAACATACTCTACATCACCTCTTCTTTCTATCTTCCTCACTCATTCTGTCCTCCTCCTCCTCCTCAGGTGACAGTCCTACAGCGAGCGAGGAACCCAGGCAAAGCTGAGACATTCTCCTTCCTGCTGGACGAGTCTCTGAACAACATCACCATCTATATCACTGGAAAGTCCCTCACCTTCACCCTGAAGAACCCTGCAGGTAGGAACCTCCAACACCTACACACTGATCTAATATCAGTTGTCAGGTAAAGGTTCACCTAACTGAATAGGATGACATTTCCCATAGACACTGATCTAAGGTTAGTTTTCCCTCCTCATTGGTTACAGTTGACCTGTTTTGCGTGTTTGAGTATGTAGCTATCTTAATGTTTTTAAGGCACAAAGCACATTTCAACAAGGTATCACGAACCAGGTATAGCCCATTGACAGTATGTTTGACTGTTATCCTATTTGACTGTCACCCTCCTTGCCCCTACAGGTGTGACCCAGAAACAGAATGAGACCAACGGGAAACTGGGGACCATCCAGACGGTGGGCAACCTCTACCGGGTCCGTCTGGCCTCCAACAAACAGACAGGATTATGGGAAATCAGCATGAACTCCAACCAGCCCTACACACTGAAGGTCACGGGTGAGTTACCATAGAGATACGTCTGTTCTATTAAATATGTGTTATGCTCATGCTCACCACTAGATGGAAGCCTTGATACACACAGAGCCCAGACCTGGGTTTAAATAATCAATTCAAATATGTCACATGCACCAAATACAAGAGGTGTAAGTAGACCTTACCGTGAAATGCTTACTTATGAGCCATTAACCAACAATTCAGTGTTTAAAAAAGTAAATATGCGTGCGTGCGTGTGTGCGTGTGTGTGTGTCTCACCAGGTCAGAGTACCATTGCCTTCATTTATGACTTTGTGGAGACCTTCGAGGGACCTCACCCAGGATATGCCCTCATCTCTGGCCGTCCAAAAACAGGTAAAACGCTACAACATCATCTTAAAATCATTATCATACCAGCAGGTAATCTGTCAATCACAATTATACTAAGGCGACATCATGGCGACATCATGGATACATCATCTACATGAATGCAGCTGCCACTTCGTTAAAGCCATTAGAGGCAGATGATCATTGCGCACGTCGTTTTTCTCACCGGCGAGAGGTTTTGCACTCATCGCTGTATTCTCTATCAGAAAGTAGGCTGGTCCTCCTTGATGTTGTGTAGGTCGAAACAATGCATTCTGTTCATTTATAAAGCCTACTTAAATCAAAGTCATAAAAAGCAATTAATTGTCATTTGTAATAATTGATCTGAAGCTAGAACAGTTACATAGCCACACCCTTCAAGATCATTTTCCTCCTCTCTCTCTCCCTCTCTTTCCCTCCGTTCCTCCTCTCTCTCCCTCTTTTTCTCTCCCTATCCCTACACTCGTCCTCCTCTCTCTCTCCCTCTCTTTCCCTCCATTCCTCCTCTCTTCTCTCCTTCTCTCAGGTATGCCTGCCATGCTGTTGGTATCAGTATTGGGCAGAAAGGGCCCAGCCTCTGTCAAGGTGGCCAACGTTGCCTTGGTGACAGTGTCAGGGTCAGAGGTCGTAGGCGGTAACCTGGAAGACATGGGCAACGGGGACTTCCTAGTTACGGTAACCAAGGTCCCTGCGGGGGAGTTTGTGGTGCTGTTGAACGGGACAGACGTGGTCTCCTCCACCGTGTTCCAGAGACAGTCCACCACTCAGATGTCTGTCTCCAAGGTTACCATCAACGTAAGTTTACATTGAAAAACGCCTTTTATTTGTAAATCGTGAAGGAGTCTATATTGCATGTTGGGATAGTGTTAGACAAAACCATGGTCATAGACATTTATAGACAATATCAGAAAGAAAAACGTGACTGACGATTACTCCCTATAAATGTAGGGCCCTACTTACAAATTACAACATGAACTTTCTAAGCACAAGAAAAACAAACAAGTTGCACATTTAAAAAAGTGGACCTCACAACAACTACTCAACAGATCTTCTTCTTCTTCTTGTCTTCTCAGGCCGTGGTGGACAGAAGCATGGAGCCTGGTAAACCCTTCACCCTTCCCTTCACCGTCATGACCGATGCCACTGGAGGCAGCTACAAAATTAGTGCCAGAAATGACCGAGACTTCAACATGAACGTCCCCGGCATGTAGGGATCACGGCTGGAATATCCCGAGACTGGTCCCAGATCTGTTTGTATGGTCTTGCCCATTTCTGTGGTCATTGTTGAGTGACACATTGACCGTAGAAGCAATTTAGGCACAAACAGATCTGGGATCAGCTTCAAAATCAGCTTCTCTATGCTGGCAAAATTACTCAACATTACTAAAATATTGTTGTCTCTGTATTGACAATTAATGTTAACCCATTGCTAATGCTAACTTAACAGCATCGCTGTGACCACCGGAGGAAACGCCACTGGTGAAATTACCATCACGGTGCCCGGCAACACCCCATCGGGAACAGACGTCACCCTGACCATCGAGGCTGTGGCCCCCGGGGCGTCCGACTCCAACTACGCCGTCCTGCGCCTCTCTGTCGTCACCAAGGTAACCTCACATATGTAGATATATCTACACTGAGTGTAAAAAAACATTAAGAACACCTGCTCTTTCCATGATATAGACCAGGGGTGTCAAAGTCAAATGGACGGAGGGCCAAATAAAAAATTTAGCTACAAGCCGAGGGCCGGACTGTTCGAATGTTCATTGAAAAAATTTTAAATGACGCATATAGTCTAGTGAACCTAATTGAACCTACTGAAAACCTAACAAATATATT
Source organism: Salvelinus alpinus (assembly GCF_045679555.1). Classification (NCBI taxonomy): domain Eukaryota; kingdom Metazoa; phylum Chordata; class Actinopteri; order Salmoniformes; family Salmonidae; genus Salvelinus; species Salvelinus alpinus. The sequence goes on along the minus strand of NC_092091.1, from coordinate 76,410,426 downwards.
CCAATATGATCAGATAAATAAAGCAATATTTTCTTATGGCTCTGTCAGTAATCTTTAATTTTCAACAGACACAAAAGACAAATTTCCTTTATATAAAAATCCCCATAACATGAACATTAAATGAAAGAAACCGGTATTCAAGGCACCATCAGTAGCCTATATTTTCTATTTTAGCAAAAGTGGGCTAAATTTACTTCAAAGAAAAAAACAATAATAGCAATTTTCTATCATCCACTCAACTGAAATATTTTTAAAATATAATTGGATTGAAATACAATAAAATAAAGTGCAAAAATCTATTAATCAAAAACAACACTTTGTTTAAGGAGAAGTAACATGCAGTGAAAACAAATATTAAACTTTAACTTTTAAACTTGAACTGAGTAAAAACTCTAAATATGTGATTGCACAGTAATGTTCACTTGTTTGAGGTTGAGGGTGATACTTGGTGGTGTCCCATCTTTTCCACAAGTTCATCAATGTTCGGGGTAAGGCTCTGAGCTGAGGAAATCCTCAGAATTGAGTGGAGGTGTTCAGCAGTAAGTCGACTTCTGTGTGATGTTTTGTTCAGGTTCATCAAAGAAAACAGTTGTTCACACAGGTATGTGCTGCCAAACATAGACAACGTTTGAGCAGCCTGGATGCGCAGCTGGGGCATTGTGTCGGGGAGGAAACGGGCGAACTCCGCAGCACCCACTGCCGCATATTTTGCCCTCAGTGCATCATTGCATTGGAGGTCAATCAACTCCATTTGGAGGTTTGGTGGTGAGCTTTCCACGTCAACAGCAAATGGGTTACCGAGCAGTTCCAACCTGCTTTTTTGTGCTTCAAAGTCAGCAAATCGGCGTCGAAAGTCAGCGGCAAGCATACCTATTTTATCAGCCAACTGTGCGCTCGGGAACGCACTGGTAGAGAGCTTCTCTTTCATGGTCTGGCAGCTGGGAAAGTGGCTCAAATTTTCTTTCCGCATCTGCGTCTCCCACAGAGTCAGTTTGGTTTTAAATGCCTTCACTGTACTGTACATATCAGAGATGACATGATCCCGACCCTGCAGCTGCAAGTTCATTGCATTCAGATGACTCGTAATGTCACACAGAAAAGCCATTTCACACAGAAACATTTCGTCTCGGAGTTGTGTTGTGTCTTTCCCTTTGCTGTCCAAGAACAGACAAATCTCCTCACGAAGCTCGAAACATCTTTGAAGCACCTTTCCCTGGCTTAGCCATCGCACCTCTGTGTGATAAGGCAAATCACCATGCTCCGTTTCTAACTCCGTCAGAAATGCCTTGAACTGGCGGTGATTCAAACCTTTGGCTCTGATAAAGTTAACTGTGCGCGTGATGATGCTCATTACATGCTCCATTTTCAAGGCTTTACCGCACAACGCTTCCTGGTGTATGATACAATGATAAGCTGTCAGCTCACCTGTCGCGTTTTCCTCTTGCATCTTTTCCCGTATCTTCGCCACCAGTCCGCTCCTGTGTCCACACATCGCAGGTGCTCCGTCGGTTGTCAAACCCACGAGTTTTTCCCAAGGCAGCTCCATCTCATTTACACAGCAGCCTACTGCTCGGTGCGTCACCGTTGCATTGTGGGAAATGTAGTATTGGTGCGTGTAAAAGATCTGCGGGCTGCCGGCTTGCTGCGGTCTGCGGGCCGGTTCTAATAATAAATCAAGATCATCCCAGGGGCCGTAAAAAACCTTCTCGCGGGCCGGATGTGGCCCGCGGGCCTTGACTCTGACATATATGATATAGACTCACCAGATGAATCAAGGTGAAAGCTGTGATCCCTTATTGATGTCACTTGTTAAATCCACTTCAATCAGTGTAGATGAAGGGGAGGAGACAGGTTAGAATGATTCATAAGCCTTGAGACAATTGAGACATGGATTGTGTATGTGTGCCGTTCAGAGGGGTGAAGACAAAATATTTAAGTGCCTATGAGTGGGTTATGGTTGTAGGCACCAGGCGCATCGGTTTGTGTCAAAAACTGCAATGCTGCTGGGTTTTTTACACTCAACAGTTTCCCATGCGTATCAAGAATGGTCCACCACCCAAAGGACATCCAGCCAACTTGACGCAACTGTGGGAAGCATTGGAGTCAACATGGGCCAGCATCCCTGTGGAATCCTTTGGACATCTTGTAGAGTCCAGGCCCCAACGAAATAAGGCTGTTTTCAGGGCAAATGGGGGGACGTAATATTAGTAAGGTGTTCTTAATGTTTTGTACACTTAGTGTATATACAAATAGATATATTAGATATGCTAGAATGTGGATATATTAACATACACTAGAGAGCTGAGAGGCCTATACGAGCCCGTCTCCACTGTATGGGCCATCTCCACTGTATGGGCCCGTCTCCACTGTATGGGCTGTCTCCACTGTATGGGCCGTCTCCACTGTATGGGCCTGTCTCCACTGTATGGGCCCGTCTCCACTGTATGAGCCGTCTCCACTGTATGGGCCTGTCTCCACTGTATGGGCCCGTCTCCACTGTATGGGCCCGTCTCCACATCTAAATAGCCTCCTTTCCTCATCTCTTCTCCCTCATCACCATGATTACTCTCTCTTTTCTGCAGGTGACAGATTTCACCCCTCCCCAGTGTGAGGTGGTCAGCGTCTCATCGGTCGACTGCCCAGCTGACCCAGCAGCCTGCAGCTCCGCCTTCTGGCAGCTCTCTGCCAACATGACCGACGGCGTCAACGGCACGGGGATCGCCAGCCTCAAACACCGCCAGGGAGCGGGTAACCTCACCCACACGGACCTAAAGCAGACGGTTGTTGCAGCAGCGTTCAACGCTTCGTGCTGCTCTCTGACAGTGGAGCTGGTGGCGGTGGACAAGGCCATGAATGTCGGCACCTGTCTATACTCCACCAAGGTAACCTGGCATCACAGGAGGCTGGTGAGGGGAGGACGGCTCATAACAGTGGCTGAAATTGAGTGAATGGAATGTTATCAAACACATGGAAACCATAGAAACCAAGTGTTTGATACACTTCCAGTCATTACTATGAGCCGTCCTCCCCAATTAAGGAGCCACCTGGGGGTGTGGTTCAATGTGAGTGTGTTATGCTCGCTATATCTTATCCTGACAGCAATTGTTGTTTGTCCCTCGAGTCACAGTCCCAAACAGGCCACAGTACATTGGGTGACGAATTGCTTAGCAACCGCGTGACGTGATTGGTCCAGAATCCCATGCGCTGAGCGTAATCAAAGAGAAAGAGGTGAAGAGAGGGAAAACTGGGCCCAAAATCTGTTTTCTCTGGCAGGGGCGGTTGTTTGTTTTGTTCGCTCACCAAATGAGGAGTTTCTGTATGGAGGTCAATGAGTGTTGAATTTGATTAACATAAAATGTCATGGCTTATTTGCTACATGTGGCTTATTTGATCTAATATAAGTTTTACAATGATTAGTTTATGAGTGTACTGTTATAAGTAGGACATGTAACATCCCTGCAACTTTGAGAAAAAACACTTTGTATCGGAGTTGTCCCTGGTCGTCACAAGTTACCACAGCCACAAAGTCATAAACCCCGCCTATTTCTACAATTTCTCTTCTTTAAAAAATTATCTTAACCTTAAGCAAACTGCTAACCGTGCTAATGTGCTAAAGTCCAACCTCGAAACATAAATGGAGAAACCAAAACCTGTAAAAGGCGGGTGCTCGACAGCCCGCCGTTCCGTTTCGTGGACAAAGAATCCCGTTGTTATGGCGGAGACATAAGCATCATCATACATCCATATCTCTGATCAAAGCTGTTTGATGCTAACCGTAGCTCACGAATGTGAAGATGTTTCAATTGGAGAAAATTACAAGCCTTTTATTTATTTTTTAAACAAATTCTTTCAACATTAAAATGTGTGACAATAGATTGTTGTATGAACAATTCCAAAGCTCTGCATGCTACTGGTTAGATCGGCTGTGAAATTATTCTGCGGCAGGACAACTGGCACCTGTACTCTGGATGATTTGATTATCGTCAACTGTAGACTGCCTGGCAGTGGTCCCGTGTAGGCAAGAGATTTGAAATCAAAACCCAACCCTCAGGTAAAAAGCGACGACCTCAATTACTCATCTCTGTTTTGATCAAAACTGACTCTATGACCAAAATTATCCTATTTACACTTTGTAGTAAATAGGCAGGTTCTATTGATCCAGGTTAATTCGACCAAAAAATAAATGATGAATAATAACTGTGAAGGTATGCAGGGCATGTGATTCTAAATGCCAACTGCTTGCTAAATCTATATTTCAACTATAAGAAAGAATGTGTCTTTGCAGGATCCTTGTCCTGACTTTCAAGAATGCCTGAATTGCTTCGCCTTGATTTTCTGATTGGCTGGATACAAGTTTCAACATCCAATTATTTCAGATCTACTATAGCGCAAGTTTCATCATGGCGCTGACTGTGGCGACACGTTGGCACATTAGAATTATTAGAATATGCCAAATTTTGGTAAATTCTTGCATTCTATCCATGCGGGCTTTTGCAGGCTACCTGAGACATGAAACAGAGAGGTGGGAGGGAATACAGGCTGTCTGCAGGCTACCTGAGACATGAAACAGAGAGGTGGGAGGGAATAAAGGCTGTCTGCAGGCTACCTGAGACATGAAACAGAGAGGTGGGAGGGCATACAGGCTGTCTGCAGGCTACCTGAGACATGAAACAGAGAGGTGGGAGGGAATACAGGCTGTCTGCAGGCTACCTGAGACATGAAACAGAGAGGTGGGAGGGAATACAGGCTGTCTGCAGGCTACCTGAGACATGAAACAGAGAGGTGGGAGGGAATACAGGCTGTCTGCAGGCTACCTGAGACATGAAACAGAGAGGTGGGAGGGCATACAGGCTGTCTGCAGGCTACCTGAGACATGAAACAGAGAGGTGGGAGGGCATACAGGCTGTCTGCAGGCTACCTGAGACATGAAACAGAGAGGTGGGAGGGAATACAGACTGTCTGCAGGCTACCTGAGACATGAAACAGAGAGGTTGGAGGGAATACAGGCTGTCTGCAGGCTACCTGAGACATGAAACAGAGAGGTGGGAGGGAATACAGGCTGTCTGCAGGCTACCTGAGACATGAAACAGAGAGGTGGGAGGGAATACAGGCTGTCTGCAGGCTACCTGAGACATGAAACAGAGAGGTGGGAGGGAATACAGGCTGTCTGCAGGCTACCTGAGACATGAAACAGAGAGGTGGGAGGGAATAAAGGCTGTCTGCAGGCTACCTGAGACATGAAACAGAGAGGTGGGAGGGCATACAGGCTGTCTGCAGGCTACCTGAGACATGAAACAGAGAGGTGGGAGGGCATGCAGGCTGTCTGCAGGCTACCTGAGACATGAAACAGAGAGGTGGGAGGGCATACAGGCTGTCTGCAGGCTACCTGAGACATGAAACAGAGAGGTGGGAGGGCAGACAGGCTGTCTGCAGGCTACCTGAGACATGAAACAGAGAGGTGGGAGGGCAGACAGGCTGTCTGCAGGCTACCTGAGACATGAAACAGAGAGGTGGGAGGGCATACAGGCTGTCTGCAGGCTACCTGAGACATGAAACAGAGAGGTGGGAGGGCATACAGGCTGTCTGCAGGCTACCTGAGACATGAAACAGAGAGGTGGGAGGGCATACAGGCTGTCTGCAGGCTACCTGAGACATGAAACAGAGAGGTGGGAGGGCAGACAGGCTGTCTGCAGGCTACCTGAGACATGAAACAGAGAGGTGGGAGGGCATACAGGCTGTCTGCAGGCTACCTGAGACATGAAACAGAGAGGTGGGAGGGCAGACAGGCTGTCTGCAGGCTACCTGAGACATGAAACAGAGAGGTGGGAGGGCAGACAGGCTGTCTGCAGGCTACCTGAGACATGAAACAGAGAGGTGGGAGGGCATACAGGCTGTCTGCAGGCTACCTGAGACATGAAACAGAGAGGTGGGAGGGCATACAGGCTGTCTGCAGGCTACCTGAGACATGAAACAGAGAGGTGGGAGGGCAGACAGGCTTTCTGCAGGCTACCTGAGACATGAAACAGAGAGGTGGGAGGGCATACAGGCTGTCTGCAGGCTACCTGAGACATGAAACAGAGAGGTGGGAGGGCATACAGGCTGTCTGCAGGCTACCTGAGACATGAAACAGAGAGGTGGGAGGGCATACAGGCTGTCTGCAGGCTACCTGAGACATGAAACAGAGAGGTGGGAGGGCAGACAGGCTGTCTGCAGGCTACCTGAGACATGAAACAGAGAGGTGGGAGGGCATACAGGCTGTCTGCAGGCTACCTGAGACATGAAACAGAGAGGTGGCAGGGCAGACAGGCTGTCTGCAGGCTACCTGAGACATGAAACAGAGAGGTGGGAGGGCATACAGGCTGTCTGCAGGCTACCTGAGAAATGAAACAGAGAGGTGGGAGGGCAGACAGGCTGTCTGCAGGCTACCTGAGACATCAAACAGAGAGGTGGGAGGGCAGACAGGCTGTCTGCAGGCTACCTGAGACATGAAACAGAGAGGTGGGAGGGCAGACAGGCTGTCTGCAGGCTACCTGAGACATGAAACAGAGAGGTGGGAGGGCATACAGGCTGTCTGCAGGCTACCTGAGACATGAAACAGAGAGGTGGGAGGGCATACAGGCTGTCTGCAGGCTACCTGAGACATGAAACAGAGAGGTGGGAGGGCATACAGGCTGTCTGCAGGCTACCTGAGACATGAAACAGAGAGGTGGGAGGGCATACAGGCTGTCTGCAGGCTACCTGAGACATGAAACAAAGAGGTGGGAGGGCATACAGGCTGTCTGCAGGTTACCTGAGACATGAAACAGAGAGGTGGGAGGGCATGCAGGCTGTCTGCAGGCTACCTGAGACATGAAACAGAGAGGTGGGAGGGCATACAGGCTGTCTGCAGGCTACCTGAGACATGAAACAGAGAGGTGGGAGGGCAGACAGGCTGTCTGCAGGCTACCTGAGACATGAAACAGAGAGGTGGGAGGGCAGACAGGCTGTCTGCAGGCTACCTGAGACATGAAACAGAGAGGTGGGAGGGCATACAGGCTGTCTGCAGGCTACCTGAGACATGAAACAGAGAGGTGGGAGGGCATACAGGCTGTCTGCAGGCTACCTGAGACATGAAACAGAGAGGTGGGAGGGCATACAGGCTGTCTGCAGGCTACCTGAGACATGAAACAGAGAGGTGGGAGGGCATACAGGCTGTCTGCAGGCTACCTGAGACATGAAACAGAGAGGTGGGAGGGCAGACAGGCTGTCTGCAGGCTACCTGAGACATGAAACAGAGAGGTGGGACTGCATACAGGCTGTCTGCAGGCTACCTGAGACATGAAACAAAGAGGTGGGAGGGCATACAGGCTGTCTGCAGGTTACCTGAGACATGAAACAGAGAGGTGGGAGGGCATGCAGGCTGTCTGCAGGCTACCTGAGACATGAAACAGAGAGGTGGGAGGGCATACAGGCTGTCTGCAGGCTACCTGAGACATGAAACAAAGAGGTGGGAGGGCATACAGGCTGTCTGCAGGTTACCTGAGACATGAAACAGAGAGGTGGGAGGGCATGCAGGCTGTCTGCAGGCTACCTGAGACATGAAACAGAGAGGTGGGAGGGCATACAGGCTGTCTGCAGGCTACCTGAGACATGAAACAGAGAGGTGGGAGGGCAGACAGGCTGTCTGCAGGCTACCTGAGACATGAAACAGAGAGGTGGGACTGCATACAGGCTGTCTGCAGGCTACCTGAGACATGAAACAAAGAGGTGGGAGGGCATACAGGCAGTCTGCAGGTTACCTGAGACATGAAACAGAGAGGTGGGAGGGCATGCAGGCTGTCTGCAGGCTACCTGAGACATGAAACAGAGAGGTGGGAGGGCATACAGGCTGTCTGCAGGCTACCTGAGACATGAAACAAAGAGGTGGGAGGGCATACAGGCTGTCTGCAGGTTACCTGAGACATGAAACAGAGAGGTGGGAGGGCATGCAGGCTGTCTGCAGGCTACCTGAGACATGAAACAGAGAGGTGGGAGGGCATACAGGCTGTCTGCAGGCTACCTGAGACATGAAACAGAGAGGTGGGAGGGCAGACAGGCTGTCTGCAGGCTACCTGAGACATGAAACAGAGAGGTGGGAGGGCAGACAGGCTGTCTGCAGGCTACCTGAGACATGAAACAGAGAGGTGGGAGGGCATACAGGCTGTCTGCAGGCTACCTGAGACATGAAACAGAGAGGTGGGAGGGCATACAGGCTGTCTGCAGGCTACCTGAGACATGAAACAGAGAGGTGGGAGGGCATACAGGCTGTCTGCAGGCTACCTGAGACATGAAACAGAGAGGTGGGAGGGCAGACAGGCTGTCTGCAGGCTACCTGAGACATGAAACAGAGAGGTGGGAGGGCATACAGGCTGTCTGCAGGCTACCTGAGACATGAAACAGAGAGGTGGGAGGGCAGACAGGCTGTCTGCAGGCTACCTGAGACATGAAACAGAGAGGTGGGAGGGCATGCAGGCTGTCTGCAGGCTACCTGAGACATGAAACAGAGAGGTGGGAGGGCATACAGGCTGTCTGCAGGCTACCTGAGACATGAAACAGAGAGGTGGGAGGGCAGACAGGCTGTCTGCAGGCTACCTGAGACATGAAACAGAGAGGTGGGAGGGCAGACAGGCTGTCTGCAGGCTACCTGAGACATGAAACAGAGAGGTGGGAGGGCATACAGGCTGTCTGCAGGCTACCTGAGACATGAAACAGAGAGGTGGGAGGGCATACAGGCTGTCTGCAGGCTACCTGAGACATGAAACAGAGAGGTGGGAGGGCATACAGGCTGTCTGCAGGCTACCTGAGACATGAAACAGAGAGGTGGGAGGGCAGACAGGCTGTCTGCAGGCTACCTGAGACATGAAACAGAGAGGTGGGAGGGCATACAGGCTGTCTGCAGGCTACCTGAGACATGAAACAGAGAGGTGGGAGGGCAGACAGGCTGTCTGCAGGCTACCTGAGACATGAAACAGAGAGGTGGGAGGGCAGACAGGCTGTCTGCAGGCTACCTGAGACATGAAACAGAGAGGTGGGAGGGCATACAGGCTGTCTGCAGGCTACCTGAGACATGAAACAGAGAGGTGGGAGGGCATACAGGCTGTCTGCAGGCTACCTGAGACATGAAACAGAGAGGTGGGAGGGCAGACAGGCTGTCTGCAGGCTACCTGAGACATGAAACAGAGAGGTGGGAGGGCATACAGGCTGTCTGCAGGCTACCTGAGACATGAAACAGAGAGGTGGGAGGGCATACAGGCTGTCTGCAGGCTACCTGAGACATGAAACAGAGAGGTGGGAGGGCATACAGGCTGTCTGCAGGCTACCTGAGACATGAAACAGAGAGGTGGGAGGGCATACAGGCTGTCTGCAGTTCATTCATCAATTTCCCTAAATGGATAAACACTTCAACTACTTCATTTTTTAACCAACACTTGGTTTTTAGCCAAAAAGTTGTTGTAGATGTGACGTCATTCCGTCCAGCTCATTTTTATTGACAAGACCATTCAGTGGAAACGCACTGTAGGAGGCATCTATTTTCTATGCAAATTGTCAACAAACAATATCTGGACAAGTTAATGGCAACGGGCTGTATCACAACCGGCTGTGATAGGGAGTTCCGTAGGGCGGCGCACATTTGGTCCAGCATCGTCCGGTTTTGGCTGGTGTAGGCGTCATTGTAAATAAGAATTTGTTCTTAACTGACTTACCTAGTTAAATAATATGTATATATTGTTTAATAAAACATGTATTTGACTAATAGCGATGCCATGTAGGCCATTTTCAACAAAATAAGTTGTTTTTTGAGTTCAGCTCCTCTTTAAGTGTTGACGCTCAGCAAGTCCTCTGGTGGTCAGAGAAAGTACTACCACATCTCTGGGCCAGAATTAGACTTATAGAACCCACGTCTCTCTTTCTCCTCATCACTTAATTAATCTCCCCCCCATTACAGGTGACAGATTTCACCCCTCCCCAGTGTGAGGTGGTCAGCGTCTTGGTGGTCGACTGCCCAGCTGACCCAGCAGCCTGCAGCTCTGCCTTCTGGCAGCTCTCTGCCAACCTGACCGATGGCGTTAACGGCACGGGGATCGCCAGCCTCAAACACCGCCAGGGAGCGGGTATCCTCACCCACACGGACCTAAAGCAGACGGTTGTTACAGCAGCGTTCAACGCTTCGTGCTGCTCTCTGACAGTGGAGCTGGTGGCGGTGGACAAAGCCATGAATGTCGGCACCTGTCTATACACCACCAAGGTAACCTGGCATCACAGGAGGCTGGTGAGGGGAGGACGGCTCATAACAGTGGCTGAAATTGAGTGAATGGAATGTTATCAAACACATGGAAACCATAGAAACCAAGTGTTTGATACACTTCCAGCCATTACTATGAGCCGTCCTCCCCAATTAAGGAGCCACTTGGGGGTGTGGTTCAATGGGGGTGTGTTATGTTCGCTATATCTTATCCTGACAGCAATTGTTCTTTGTCCCTCGAGTCACAGTCCCAAACAGGCCACAGTACATTGGGTGACGAATTGCTTAGCAACCGCGTGACGTGATTGGTCCAGAATCCCATGCGCTGAGTGTAATCAAAGAGAAAGAGGTGAAGAGAGGGAAAACTGGGCCCAAAATCTGTTTTCTCTGGCAGGGGGCGTTTTTTTGTTTTGTTCGCTCACCAAATGAGGAGTTTCTGTATGGAGGTCAATGAGTGGTGAATTTGATTAACAGAAAATGTCATGGCTTATTTGCTACATGTGGTTTATTTGATCTAATATAAGTTTTACAGTGATTAGTTTATGAGTGTACTGTTAACAATAAGTAGGACATGTGACATCCCTGTAACTTTGAGAAAAAACACTTTGTATCGGAGTTGTCCCTGGTCGTCACAAGTTACAACAGCCACAAAGTCATAAACTCCGCCTATTTCTACAATTTATCTTCTTAAAAAAATGTATCTTAACCTTAAGCACACTGCTAACCGTGCTAATGTGCTAAAGTCCAACCTCGAAACATAAATGGAGAAACCAAAACCTGTAAAAGGCGGGTGCTCGACAGCCCGCCGTTCCGCTTCGTGGACAAAGAATCCCGTTGTTATGGCGGAGACATAAGCATCATCATATATCCACATCTCTGATCAAAGCTGTTTGATGCTAACCGTAGCTCACGAATGTGAAGATGTTTCAATTGGAGAAAATTACAAGCCTTTTATTTATTTTTTAAACAAATTCTTTCAACATTAAAATGTGTGACACTAGATTGTTGTATGAACAATTCCAAAGCTCTGCATGCTACTGGTTAGATTGGCTGTGAAATAATGTACGGCAGCACAACTGGCACCTGTACTCTGGATGATTTGATTAGCGTCAACTGTAGACTGCCTGGCAGTGGTCCCGTGTAGGCAAGAGATTTGAAATCAAAGCCCAACCCTCAGGTAAAAAGCGATGACCTCAATTACTCATCTCTGTTTTGATCAAAACTGACTCTATGACCAAAATTATCCTATTTACACTTTGCAGTAAATAGGCAGGTTCTTTTGATCCAGGTTAATTCAACCAAAAAATAAATGATGAATAATAATTGTGAAGGTATGCAGGGCATGTGATTCTAAATGCCAACTGCTTGCTAAATCTATATTTCAACTATTAAAAAGAATGTGTCTTTGCAGGATCCTTGTCCTGACTTTCAAGAATCCCTGAATTGCTTCGCCTTGACTTTCTGATTGGCTGGATACAAGTTTCAACATCCAATTATTTCAGATCTACTAGAGCGCAAGTTTCATCATGGCGCTGACTGTGGCGACACGTTGGCACATTAGAATTATTAGAATATGCCAAATTTTGGTCAATTCTTGCATTCTATCCATGCGGGCTTTTGCAGGTTACCTGAGACATGAAAAAGAGAGGTGGGAGGGCATACAGGCTGTCTGCAGGCTACCTGAGACATGAAACAGAGAGGTGGGAGGGCATACAGGCTGTCTGCAGGCTACCTGAGACATGAAACAGAGAGGTGGGAGGGCATACAGGCTGTCTGCAGGCTACCTGAGACATGAAACAGAGAGGTGGGAGGGCATACAGGCTGTCTGCAGGCTACCTGAGACATGAAACAGAGAGGTGGGAGGGCATACATGCTGTCTGCAGGCTACCTGAGACATGAAACAGATAGGTGGGAGGGCAGACAGGCTGTCTGCAGGCTACCTGAGACATGAAACAGAGAGGTGGGAGGGCATACAGGCTGTCTGCAGGCTACCTGAGACATGAAACAGAGAGGTGGGAGGGCATACAGGCTGTCTGCAGGCTACCTGAGACATGAAACAGAGAGGTGGGAGGGCATACAGGCTGTCTGCAGTTCATTCATCAATTTCCCTAAATGGATAAACACTTCAACTACTTCATTTTTTGAACCAACACTTGGTTTTTAGCCACAAAGTTGTTGTAGGTGTGACGTCATTCCGTCCAGCTCATTTTTATTGACAAGACCATTCAGTGGAAACGCACTGTAGGAGGCATCTATTTTCTATGCAAATTGTCAACCAAAAATATCTGGACAAGTTAATGGCAACGGGCTGTATCACAACCGGCTGTGATTGGGAGTTCCGTAGGGCGGCGCACATTTGGTCCAGCATCGTCCGGTTTTGGCTGGTGTAGGCGTCATTGTAAATAAGAATTTGTTCTTAACTGACTTACCTAGTTAAATAATATGTATATATTGTTTAATAAAATATGTATTTGACTAATAGCGATGCCATGTAGGCCATTTTCAACCAAATAAGTTGTTTTTTGAGTTCAGCTCCTCTTTAAGTGTTGACGCTCAGCCGCACAAGTCCTCTGGTGGTCAGAGAAAGTACTACCACATCTCTGGGCCAGAAATAGACTTATAGAACCCACGTCTCTCTTTCTCCTCATCACTTAATCTCCACCCCATTGCAGGTGACAGATTTCACCCCTCCCCAGTGTGAGGTGGTCAGCGTCTCGGTGGTCGACTGCCCAGCTGACCCAGCAGCCTGCAGCTCTGCCTTCTGGCAGCTCTCTGCCAACCTGACCGATGGCGTCAACGGCACGGGCATCGCCAGCCTCACACACCTCCAGGGCATAGGCAGCCTCACCCACACGGACCTGAAGCAGACGGTTGTTGCAGCAGCGTTCAACGCTTCGTGCTGCTCTCTGACAGTGGAGCTGGTGGCGGTGGACAAAGCCATGAATGTCGGCACCTGTCGGTTTTCCATCGTCCGCAACGCGGGACCGCCCTCCCTTGCCCTGTCCCTCCCACTGTTGGTGTGTCTGCTGGTCTCTGCTCTCTTCACCACGTCCCTCAGAGACCTACTTATTTGATCTAATGCTGCGTTCATAACCAAGTGGGAATCTGTCATTTAAACGTTGTGAAGTGCATTCACATGCTTAGAACTTGTTAGGAAACACTGATTTGGCTAATGGCCAACCAGCTGCGACAACCATAAACACAAAGTACAGCCATCATGCTTGCCAACTAATTATAGTTTTCAAAAACCATATGAATAGATTGCTTTTAATAAGGTTTTGTTGCATTTAACTGCTGAAAATGAAAAGTTATCGAGTTAATTTCCTTAGCAGGTGACATCAGAGGACAGCATTTGGGAGAAGTTGTAGCTCATGGGGGATAGACTAGTAATTACCAGTTGGAGGGGCGTTCAAGGGGATTTTCCTATGTCCTATGTGGTAAATGCCACCTTCCCACTTGGTTATGGTAATAGGGTAAGGCTCATGTATTGACTGCCTTCCCGACACTGCCTCTTAATGTTAACGGTTACGTTCCAGGCCGACTATATCGCAGACATTGCATTGCATCAACAAATGCTTAGCGTGATACATAATTGTCGGCGAAATTATGCATCAGATTGCTATATGATGTGGAAAGCTGATATGTTAAACACCTATCCATGTGTGAAATCTGGCAGGCGTCTGCAAAGTAGTCAGCCTGAAACATGGCCAAAGCCACGATGAAAATGAATGTCCCTTTTGTAAAAAACTGCCAGTAGTACTCTCTCTAGGCACTTTCTCAACATGTCATTTGCACTGTAAGATGTTAAAATTTTTGTAGCATAATGTAAGTCTTTAGTTTACATCTGTCATGAATAAAAAATCTCTGCTTTCCTACTGACTCTGTATTATAAGAAAAAAAATAACCTGAGGTAGTTTAGTAGCAATGTGAAACCCGTCTGATATCACATTCTGTTTCACTTCACATATCAGTGAAACTAAATAGTGGTCAGTCTGCTTGACTAGGCTAGTAGTTTAATGCGTAGGACACAGTTTAGAGTAAATAATGCTTCGACTGCACACATCCCACCCCTAGGGAGCAGCAGCATAATTGGCATAGTAAAGAAATCTCCATCAAAATCCATCTTTTTAAACTAAAGATATGTGTTTTTTGCATGGTCTGTGTCTCATTCCGCCGATGTCGCCATTCCTCATGTGCGGTGGAAGGTAACACCTACAGGGGTGTTTGTCAGACCAGCAGACATCCCAAAAATCGGTCTTCTCACGAAAACATGTGTAGCGTCCAAACAGTTTGGGCTACAAACCAGTGGCGGTCAATGCCGTTTAAGATGAGGAGGGCCTTATTTCTATTACAGCATATTTGATAACTGTCATTCATATTTCATTGAGCCAGTTCAATGTAACAGCGATAGGTTTAGGTTACTACAGTCGTGGCCAAAGGTTTTGAGAATGACACAAATTATTAATTTTCACAAAGTCTGCTGCCTCAGTTTGTATGATGGCAATTTGCATATACTCCAGACTGCTATGAAGCGTGATCAGAGAATTGCAATTAATTGCAAAGTCCCTCTTTGCCATGCAAATGAACTGAATTCCTAAAAAACATTTCCACTGCATTTCAGTCCTGCCACAAAAGAACCAGCTGACATCATGTCAGTGATTCTCTCGTTAACACAGGTGGGAGTGTTGACGAGGACAAGGCTGGAGATCACTCTGTCATGCTGATTGAGTTCAAATAACAGACTGGAAGCTTCAAAAGGAGGGTGGTGCTTGGAATCATTGTTCTTCCTCTGTCAACCATGGTTACCTGCAAGGCAAGGAAACACGTGCCGTCATCATTGCTTTGCACAAAAAGGGCTTCACAGGCAAGGATATTGCTGCCAGTAAGATTGCACCTAAATCAACCATTTATCGGATCACCAAGAACTTCAAGAAGAGCGGTTCAATTGTTGTGAAGAAGGCTTCAGGGCACCCCAAAAAGTCCAGCAAGCGCCAGGACCCTCTCCTAAAGTTGATTCAGCTGCGGGATCGGGGCACCACCAGTACAGAGCTTGCTCAGGAATGGCAGCAGGCAGGTGTGAGTGCATCTGCACGCACAGTGAGGCGAAGACTTTTGGAGGATGGCCTGGTGTCAAGAAGGGCAGCAAAGAAGCCACATCTCTCCAGGAAAAACATCAGGGACAGACTGATATTCTGCAAAAGGTACAGGGATTGGACTGCTGAGGACTGGGGTAAAGTCATTTTCTCTGATGAATCCCCTTTCCGATTGTTTGGGGCATCCGGGAAAAAAGCTTGTCCGGAGAAGACAAGGTGTGCGCTACCATCAATCCTGTGTCATGCCAACAGTAAAGCATCCTGAGACCATTAATGTGTGGGGTTGCTTCTCAGCCAAGGGAGTGGGCTCACTCACAATTTTGCCAAAGAACACAACCATGAATAAAGAATGGTACCAACACATCGTCCGAGAGCAACTTCTCCCATCCATCCAGGAACAGTTTGGTGATGAACAATGCCTTTTCCAGCATGATGGAGCACCTTGCCATAAAGCAAAAGTGATAACTAAGTGGCTCTGGGAACAAAACATAGATATTTTGGGTCCATGGCCAGGAAACTCCCCAGACCTTAATCCCATTGAGAACTTGTGGTCAATCCTCAAGAGGCGGGTGGACAAACAAAAACCCACAAATTCTGACAAACTCCAAGCATCGATTATGCAAGAATGGGCTGCCATCAGTCAGGATGTGGCCCAGAAGTTAATTGACAGCATGCCAGGGCGGATTGCAGAGGTCTTGAAAAAGAAGGGTCAACACTGCAAATATTGACTCTTTGCATCAACTTCATGTAATTGTCAATAAAAGCCGTTGACACTTATGAAATGCTTGAATACTTCAGTATTCCATAGTAACATCTGACAAAAATATCTAAAGACACTGAAGCAGCAAACTTTGCTGTGTCATTCTCAAAACTTTTGGCCACGACTGTACATGATACTAACATTTTCCCTATCATTAGGCCAGCATTTGAAAACAATATTTTCTATTGGACAAATTCAGTTATGTTTATCCCCGTTTTGTTCCATTTGCTTCCATTTAAGAAACATTTTTCAACAGAATCGGCTGAATGAATACACCCCTGATCACACAGTTCACTTTCATAGCAGCCACATTGTATTCCTTCTCACATCTATGCGCTCTCCTCCGCTCACCTCTTCCCTTCACTTGTGGACTTCAATGCACAACACATCAGCTGTATGTAACCAGGCGAATAAAAACATTTCCAAGCCAAACCGCTACACACAGCCTGGACCGTTGTCACCATATTAACTAAAGTCATGTCATAGCATAGCTAATATAACTAAGACTTTAGTAAAATCGCTACAATCATGCAGTAATGTTACAATGTACAGTCAGTAAGCAATTACACCGGCGGGCCTCGGTGGCAATACATTAGTAAAACCAAAATCTTTCCTTGACTTGGAAGAGTTCCAGTGTTGTGTTAAAGTCATAGCCAGCCAGCTAACATTGCATCCACCATTCAGTAGGCTATTACAGCTTGCTGCATTTGCTAGCTAAGTGAAACTGAAATAAAATTACTCTCTATTTATCTCTTGCTTCTCCTTCATTTTGGAATAAATTAATTTGTTCAAAACTGTTCAACTACTGTCTTTCTCTCTCTTTGAGTCAACTATACACAACATTTTATGCACTGCAGTGCTAGATAGCTGTAGCTTATGCTTTCAGTACTAGATGTATTCTCTGATCCTTTGATTGGGTGGACAACATGCTGCAAGAGCAGTGATAGGTTGGAGGACGTCCTCCGGAAGTTGTCATAATTACTGTGTAAGTCTATGGTAGGGGGTGAGAACCATGAGCCTCCTAGGCTTTGTATTGAAGTCAATGTACCTAGAGGAGGACAGAAACTACATGTCCTCTGGCTACATCATGTGCGACCCTATAGACTGCTCGAGGCTACTGTAGACCTTTGCAAAATAGTGTGTGTTAATCAATTATTTGGTGACGTGATTATATTTAGTATAGTTTTATCTATAAAGTATATATTTTATAATGTTTTACAATTTAAAATGTATTTAATTCACTGAGGAGCCTCCACTGCTACAAACTAATATGATCCACCATCAAACGGTGAGACTCTCAGACAATTCTGTTATTTTGCTCTACAAACGCCCACAAGCCTTGTCAGAAGGTAACCTGGTACCAGTTTCAAAACTGAATGTGAAATATATATGGAAGTACACTAGTGCCAAAAAAAGGGGGTATGCCGCCTTCACATGCCAGTCGGAACTAGGAAAATCCGACATTTGAGACTTGTTAATTCGTTGATCACAGCCCGTGATTAACTGCAACCAGTTAGAACATTTCAGAATTTCCTAGTTCCGACTATTACGTGAACACGACATCAAATATGGGTTAAAACACAATTTCTTGAGCTTTCTTATAATCTCTCATAATACCACCTGGGTTTTTCAATGTTTGAATACTTTTCGTTTGGCATGATTTTTTTGTATCTTATTTGTCACGATATATGAACAAGAATAACATGCCGCGGGCTAGACCCTGGTAAGATACAGGCATCCTTCCTAACTCAGTTGCTGGAAAGGAAGGAAACAGCTCAGGCCAATGGTGACTTTAAAACAGTTACAGTTTAATGGCTGTGAAAGGAGAAAACTGAGGATGGATCAACAACGTTGTAGTTACTCCACAATACTAACCTAAATGACAGCGTGAAAAGGAAACCTGCAAAGAAAAAAATATTCCAAAACTGTATTTGTCCTGAATACAAAGCCCTATGTTTGGGGCAAATCCCGAAACAACTCATCACTGAGTGCCACTCTTCACATTTTCAAGCATGGTGGTGGCTTCATCACGTTATGGGTATGCTCGTCATCGGCAAGGACTAGGGAGTTTTTTAGAAAAAAAGAAATGGAATAGAGCTAAACAGGCAAAATCCTAGAGGAAAACCTAGTTTTCTGCTTTCCAATAGAAACTGGGAGACAAATTCTGCTTTCAGCGGGACAATAACCTAAAACACACTGGAGTTGCTTACCAAGACGACATTGAATGTTCCAGAGTGGCCTAGTTACAGTCTTGACTTAAATCTGTATGAAAATCTATGGCAAGACTTGAAAACGGCTGTCTAGCTATGATCAACAACCAATATGACAGAGCTTGAAGAATTTAGAAAATAATAAATGTGCAAATATTGTACAATCCAGCTGTGCAAAGCTCTTAGAGACTTACCCAGAAAGACTCACAGCTCTTAGAGACTTACCCAGAAAGACTCACAGTTGTAATCACTGCCAAAGGTGATTATAATAATGTATTGACTCAGGGGTGTGAATACTTATGTAAATGAGATATTTATGTATTTGATTTTCACAAAATTTGCCTAAAAAAAAAACATGTTATCACTTAGTCATTATGGGGTATTGTGTGTAGATGGGTGAAAAAACAATCAACATTTAAGCCATTTTGAATTCAGGCTGTAACACAACAAAATGTGGAATAAGTCAAGGGGTACGAATACTTTCTGAAAACACTGTAGATGTCCAACTGCCATTAGTTGATATGAGAAATAATACATTTCCAACATAGAGGCACAATAGCCAAACCAACATATGAACTTTAATTGGTTCTTGCTAACTGACCCAGAGAGATGAGACAGATTTATTTTCAGTGTAAGTAGCAAATCTGATATTGCAATGTCATAGAGCGCCCATCCTAGACAGTTTAAACTTTCAAATGACTGATAGTGTTGGGCCCAACATGTGCCTGGACGCTGAGACACTGCACCCTCCCAATCTAATAGCGCTGAACAATTATTAAAACAAGTCATGTCTGGTTTTAAACATTCAACAGTAATGAATAGGTTAAACCCTAGAATAAACTTAAAGCTATCTTTTAGGGCTAGGCATAAATCTATCAGCCCACACCATTCTATAAATGATCCATTAAACCAACCATGAGGAACGTCATTGATCAAAAGTGCGATGAAAGCACAGAACATAAAACAAATTTAAATGAAACTAATTGAAACCCGTCGAACATAAAACCATAATGTGCGTGACCGCGATAAAACTAAATATAACCTTCCTTTTCGGCAAAACAACTTCTTAATAAACAAAATGTACAAATAATCAGATTTTGTTTTAAATACAATAAATGTAAATTCAACATTTTTTTTTTTCCTCACCAAACTACACACAATATCCCATTAAAACCTTTTTGGCTGGGTTTTGAACTGACAAATGGAGAATGTCTATTATTCCCATCTATACACCCTATTCTTATATAGTGCACTATATAGGGAATAGGGTGCCATTAAATACTCGTCACCTGTCCTCTCTAACTGTCTCTGTGTATTGTCTTCAGGTGTTTCTTCAGATGGCCAGTCTGTTTGAAGTGCTTGCCACACTCAGTGCAGGTGTAAGGTTTCTCCCCAGTGTGGACAAATTTGTGCCTCTTCAGATTATTGTAATCCAGAAAGCCCTTCCCGCAGTACGAGCACCAGTGTCTCTTCTCCCCGTTGTGCCACCTCAGGCCGCTGTGGACCATCTGCTCGTGCTTGGTCAGGCCGAAGCGGTAGACAAAGGTCTTGTCGCACTTCAGACACTGGTGGCCACGCTGTTCACCGTGGACGCAGGCGTGGCGGTTGAGGCCCTTCAGGTTGGGGAAGTCCTTGCCGCAGGCTGAGCAGACGAACGGGCGCTTCCCCGTGTGGAGGGAGGCGTGACTCTCTAAAGCAGCGGCGCTGCTCAGGACGCGACCGCAGTCTGCACACTGGTTCTTGGCGAGACGTTTCCGTGGAGCCTGGGGAGACTGTTGGAGCTGGTATGGTACCGGTGGCGACCACATCGGTTGTGATTGGCGGTATCGCCGCGCCTGCTGGAAAGTCAGTGGGCACTGGGGGGGACTTTTTGAAGCCAGAGCGAAGGCTGCCGGTGAATGGAATAGGTTGAGGGGTGGAGGGAGACCGTTTCAAATGTAAAGCCGCCGCAGCCACCAAACGAGGTGTTAAGTGGCGAGGGGTGGTGGAAGTGACCTTGAACGGGTGAGGCTGTGGGTGAGGAGGGGTGGTAGGAGAAGGGTTCACGTTCGCTCCCGTAGCTTAGCGAGGGCTGGTGCGGCATGGGCTGGATGTGGAGGCAGCTTGAGGGCTGGGGCTGTATGACAGGCGGCGCTGTGGGTTAGAAGGCAGAAACTGTGTCTGTGTGACCAGACCTCTTAGCTCTGACCGCAGAGCTCTCTGTGAGGCCTTGGTGACCTTTGACCTACTCCTCTTAGCCTGGGCTAGAGCCAAACCTCTCTGAGCCTGCACCCAGGTCATGCTTCTCTTCTTGAATTTGGAGACGCCTAATCAAACACCTCCACCAATAGGTGACTGTCTGGTCGGAGAGGTCACATCAGTGTTAGCTCCTCCCTCTTCCTCACTGATGATGTGGTTACTACTTCCTTGTCCACTAGACTTGTCGTCAGCCGTCTCACCGTTAGCGGTGTCCTCTACTACATCCTGGTCAACGTGTGATTCCCTGGACTTTTCTTCTCCATTCTGCATCACCTTTGAGTAGTCATGGTCTATAGGGGCGGTTCTCTCTCCTCTGAGTTTCTTAGCAACCACTGGAGATGGCGTGCTGTCCTGGGGGCGGGGCCTTAAGCGGAGGCGGAGACCAGAGAGGAGCGCTTCACGTCGACTTGACTTTCGGCTGCCGCCTACCTGGACAACAATCTCCTCCTTTTTCTCAATGATGGTGGTTGTCTCCGTAGCGACAGACCTGGTTGTCACAGCTTCCGTAGACGTAGCAGGGAGGGAAGAAAGCCCTCCCTCATCTTCCTGCCCTTCATTTTCCTCCCCCCTTTTTCCTCCTCGTCTTCCTCCAACCTCGGCAGGGCGCGAACTAGGGGTACTACTGACAACTGAGCTAAAAACTGTGTCTTAGACATCTGACAGCAGCCAGAGGGTGTAGTTACAGCAGGGGCTGACAGCTGAGGAGGAGCATCATCAGACATCCTCTCTGGGACAGCAGGTGACTTCGGTCGTGGCACAGTGGAGGAGCGTTGCACATGCTCAGTGACCAACGACGCCTGCTTCTCAGGGGGGCCGGCAGGTTCTGTCAACACAGTCGGAGACGGAGCGGACTGGACCGGTGGTGTTAGCGATGTTTCCGTGGCAACACCCAACTGCTCCAAAACTGTAGACGGTTGCGGTTGTGTTGGTGGTGTGGCCGGTGGTCCATCAGGTACAGCTGTAGGCCTAGCTGGTTGTATTGAGGGCACTGCTATTGGACGAGCTACATGTAGAACGTCTGTGTGAGACTGTGATGGTGATGATCGAGGAGGACGAGGGGCTACGGAGCTGGGCTGTGTATCCTGAAGAGGGGTTCTGGGTAACCCGGAGAGGACAGGTGGCGGGCGCTCTGACGCTGCTGCTGTCGACTTCACCGCTACGGTCGACTGGACCGCTGTGGTCATTTGGACAGTTTCTTTTGACAGACTAGTTACCGTGGACTGGGCCATTACAGCAGACAGGACAGTTGATGTAGACTGGATAGTGGCTGCTGATTGAGGAGATGCTGTCAGGTGTAATGTTGATGGAGGCTCTGCTGCTGGTATTACCAGTGACTGCTGTTCTGCTCCAGGGGCCTGGCCTGCACTGCCACTGGTAACCTCTCTGGTCCTGGGCTGGGATGGGCTGAGAGCCTGGGGGACCTCCTGGGTGTCTGGATCTCCCTGGAGGACGGCCGCTGCGGCTCCTGACGTAGACTGGGTGGTGGGAGGCCTTTCCTGGGTGTAACGGTTGACCAGGGCCCTGAGGGCTCCAGGAGGGACCAGGGCTACAGAGGGACAGGATGGAGAAAGGTGGCGGGGATAGTGGAAAGAGAGAGATGCAGAGAGAGACAGAGAAAGAACAAAAGACAGAGAGAATAACAGTGGAGAGATTATTATAGATATTATTAGAGCCCGGTTCTCATCCCAATACTCTTTAATACATTGTAATAAGATGTGTGATTCAGAAGCAGTTCTCCCTAGTTCCTACCTCTGCCTGGTAACTCTCTGAGAGGTTGTCTGCGGACCAGAGTCGGGGGCTCTCCCCCCTCCTTCTTCAGCAGTATGTACCCGGGGGAGTAGTCATCAGAATAGTCCGCCTCCTGATGGGGGGGGGGACAATGGCACAATCAACCATAAAAGCTTAGGGTCATCGAAAACTCTGACAAAGACTGTGAGGCCGATGTACATAATCTTAAATGAACAAGTGATACTAGCAAGCGCAGTGTGAAGGTTTTTCTTTTTTCTGGGTTCACCAACAACAGGTTGAGTATAGAGAGGTGGTGAATTGACAAGACAGCACAAAAAGATCTGGGACTTAGACTAGGTGGGGACTCAGGCTAGAAGCCTGTCTTACCCAATCCACCTCCTGTTTGATCAGAACAAAGGCCATCTGTGGGTTGCCCTCCTCGTCATACGCTCCACAGTGCAGCTCCGTCCCCTGGTTCTCATCCCGCAGATGCTGGTCCACCGCCCAAACTGAAAATACCAGACCAGGAGAGAGATGTACTTAGGATAAAAGGCACACAAAAAACTCTGAGTTAAAGATTAGAAACCAACTGATGTGACAGAACATTTCAACATCCTGTGTTGCAACCATACAAATAGAATCCAGTCAAATTGGCAGTGTTTGAGGTTCCAAGTACGTTCTATGTTATCTATTTCTATGGTTGCAACATACCTATCATTTTGGGTGACATATCAATCCCTAGGTTATGAAGGATCTCTTATCAGTCATTTATGAATGCATAATAATATAGACTACACCTCTCAAAACGATATGTTCTGCCTAATATTGTAGTATATACAAATTAAACGTAGCTACATGAAGTAGTTTTGGAAAAAATTAGCTATGAGCCTACACGCTCAGCTAACTAGTTATCAGGATGTGTGATCATGGGTGAGTAATTTGAACGTAGATAGATAGATAGATAGATAGATAGATAGATAGATAGATAGATAGATAGATAGATAGATAGATAGATAGATAGATAGATAGATAGATAGATAGATACAGTAGTTAAATTTTCACCTTTACCGCATTGAACGCCGATGTCACATTTTCCGATACGTGTTGTACTTTGACTCGGTCTGGGCTCTAAGGTTTGGCGTTCACTTTCACCGGTCCATCTCTTCGTTATTTCATGGGATCGAAGACTCGATTTGAGGTCCTCGTTCTCTTCTTTTATTCTGGATATTTTGGCTCGCAGATCCGCAATAGTTGTTTCGAAAAGTTGCGTTGTCTCGGTGACTGCAGTCTTCAATACACTCTCCATAACAGAGGCGAACTGAATTTTAAAACTGTCGTTCGACATGTTGGTGGCAGCCATCTTCAACCAACACTCATATACATGTACAATCGATTATTATTTCGAATATAACGTACAGGATTGATCAGAACATAACTTCTTATTCTATGGACACGGCACCCAGTGCTTTGTGTGACGCACTGAGTGGTGTGTAGATTTCCTGTAAATATTTTACACAATTTTATCAAATTAGCCGGATTGTATTTTCAACCTTATTTACAGTCATGAGAACATGCAAAGGTTTTGTTCAAATAAAGACATTTTCTCTCCAGAAAGGAGCGTAGTGTAGATTGTCCCACTACCAGATCCGTAGGTTTGTTTCCGGAAGTGCTATTGTTTTTTGGGAATGACTTCAGCAAAGGTTTATTATAACTAGACCAAGATAGACACAGCCTGTTGTTTCCAATGGGAACAAATTAGTCATAGTGGGCAGAACAAGGAAAGTGGTGGGCAGAGCCAACCACGAACTAGCGAGATCCTATTGGCGCGTTCTAGCATTCATCTGCATATTT
Organism: Salvelinus alpinus; assembly: GCF_045679555.1. Taxonomy (NCBI): domain Eukaryota; kingdom Metazoa; phylum Chordata; class Actinopteri; order Salmoniformes; family Salmonidae; genus Salvelinus; species Salvelinus alpinus. The sequence continues at coordinate 76,386,285 of NC_092091.1, read as the reverse complement.
CCGTTATTTCCCGGTCCTCTGAATTGCACCTGTGCAGTAACTCAATTCGCCTTGACGCTCCTTCTAAACAACGTGATTTAAAAAAAAAAATCGCCTACATGGTACACTCTGTTCATAACAGATAATAGTTATGGGAACAGAAAACTGTTTTGAGATCAAATGTTTCATCGATGAGCTATACTTTTTATAGAAAGTTAGCAAAAATAGATACGATCTTGCTACCATGGAAAGGAAAATACCTGTCTATTTGTGGAAAAATCACCCTGATTAACTCTTTAGTCATATCACAGTTTATCTATTTGCTTATGGTTTTGCCTACACCTAGTGACCTGCTTTTAAAATTATATGAACAAAAAATATAAAATTGTATTTGGAACGGCAAGCCAGATAAAATTAAAAGGGCCTATTTATATAACGAATATGAATTCGGAGGGCAGAACTTATTAAATATTAAAGCATTAGACCTCTCACTAAAGGCATCAGTCATACAAAAGTTATACTTAAATCCAAACTGGTTCTCTAGTAAATTGGTACGAATGTCTCATCCTATGTTCAGGAATGGCCTTTTTCCCATTTATTCAGAATACACCTGCTCACTTTCGGTTGCTTGAAAAGGAATTAATCTCCAAAATATCTTTATTTTTTAAACAAGCCTTAGAAAGTTGGTTGTAATTTCAGTTTAATCGACCTGAAAGGACGGAACAAATAGTACAACAAATATTGTGGTTATATTCAAATATACTAATTGATAAAAAAAAAACTGTATTTATCGAAGAAATGTTTTAAAAAATGTATAATTTTAGTGAATGATATCATAAATAGGACTGGTGGAGTTATGTCACACATGCAACTAACACAGACATATGGAAATGTCTGCTCTACCCAAAATTACAACCAATTAATTGCAGCATTACCACAAAAATGGAAGAGGCAAGTTGAAGAGGAAAAAAGTAAGGAACTTGTATGTCGGCCCTGTATTAAAGAACATAAATGGTTAAAGAAAAGTGTGATAAATAAAAACATATACCAATTTCATTTAAGGACCAAAAAACGGACAGCTGTGCCATATAAATTGCAAAATAGTTGGGAAGAGATTTTCGATGTACCCATTCCATGGCACATGGTTTATGGAATGGGTCTATCTATGGGTCTATCTATCGATACGCAAAACAACGCCGGATTCAAAACTTCGAATTTTTCGATTTAAATTACTATACAAAATTCTTGCAACTAATAGAATGTTATATATATGGGGGATACAATCTTCCCAGCTATGCAGATTCTGCTGTGAGGAGGCCGTTATTAGATAATTTATTTTGGTATTGTCCATATGTAGCTCGTTTTTGGTCACAGGTCCAGGAATGGCTGAAGAATTGCAACATTTTCCTAGAACTAACGCTACAGATAGCAATACTGGGTGATTTGAAAAGCCATAGTCAATCAATCAATAATATAATAATTATTTTAGCAAAAACATTTTTTTTAAATTTACAATCTGGAGAAGCTATGAGAATTGTAAGGTTAAATTATTTTGTGAAGCATCACAGCACAGTTGAAAAATATATGGCAAATAGAAATCCGAAATGGATCATGTTGAGAGATAGATGGGAGGGGTTGAATGGAGCTGAAGGGTGGGACTAATAACAAGATAAACAATGTAAAACATACGGGATCTGTAAAATGTATATAGGTTCGGAACTTTTGTGAAATAGCACAGTTACAAATAGAAATCAAACTGGATGGACATCAGCAATAGAGGAAGGACTAAGAACAAACAAGAGAGAACTATTGTAAAGTAGACTGTGTCTGTAAAATGTGTATAAGATGTATAAATTGAAGGTAAAAGCAGAAGTGTTTATTAGTTTACTCCAATTGGGGGATCGGTGGTAGGGTTTGCGGTGAATAATAATAAAGGTATATTCTTTAAAAAAGTATGTATGTCTATATAGGTATGTGTATGTATATATGTGTATATGTATGCATGCGTGTATGGATATATATATTTACCAAAATAATATGGGGGATTGGAAATGATGCAGACAATTACATTGATGGAAGCAACATTCTTTCCGCAATATTAAGCTGATCCACCAAAAAAATAAAAATAAAATGTCGTTCCATATTCTCCCACCTCCGGCCAGTATGCTTCCTCTCACTACCATATTTGGTAGTGAGTGGAAAGTCTAAGCGGATGCTTAACATTTTATTCTTCCGGGGAAATATCTGTCTCATTGTTCTGTCTGTGATTTTAGTGTTGGCTCTGTAACTATCAAACGTTAATTATCGAACTGCCATAAGCTTGCGTTCTTTCAATGCCTATGGTATTTCTTTGTTCGAATATCCTCATACAGTAAATGCTACATCTTATATCTAGAAAGTATTACAATTGTTATTAGGACCGTCATTGAGAGAGACAACATCCAACAGTAGCTAGCCTGCTAACGTTAGCTAGCTAGCTTGCTTCCTAGACTTTTGCTGAGCTGGATCGTTAACACTGACCCACCTGAACAAAAGTACCTAAATGTTACGAACTCTTAACTGTAGCTAGCTACACATAGACAGTTTGCCATGATGTCTGAAGCCATCGTAACCTTCCAGTCTCAGCTCTCCGGAGTCATGGAGACGGTATTCAAGGCTGCTATGTACGAGATCACCAGGCTGGTGGACGATAGCTTCCTGAAGGAGATGTCCTGCAGCCGGGAGCAGGTCGAGTCACTGAAAAAGCGGCTGCAGTGGTCGGAGAACAGACGCAGGGATAGGGACAGAGAGGTAGGCCGAACGGGGAAGTGTGCGGACTGTGGGAGAGCTAACGAAGAAGCCAGGGAGAGAAGCTCTGGAACCTCACAGACAGGTGACGAGAGAGACATCAAAACACATATCTACAATGAGTGTATAAAACATTAGGAACACCTGCTCTTTCCATGACAGACTAACCAGGTGAAATCTATTTCCCCTAATTAATGTCACTTATTAAATCCACTTTAATAAGTGTCGATGAAGGGGGTGACACAGGTTAAATGTGGATTTTTAAGCCTTGAGACATGGATTGTGTATGTATCCTATTCAGAGGGTGAATGGGCAAGACAAAATATTGAAGTGCCTTTGATGGGTATGGTAGTAGGTGCCAGGCGCACCGGTTTGAGTGTGTCCAGAACTGCAATGCTGCTGGGTTTTTCATGCTCAACAGTTTCCCGTGTGTATCAAGAATGGTCCACCACCCAAAGGATATCCAGCCAACTTCACACAACTGTGGGTTGCATTGGATTCAACATGGGCCAGCATCCCTGTGGAACACTTTCAACACTTTGTAGAGTCCATGCCCCAGACAAATGAATGCTGTTCTGAAGGGCAAAATGGGGTTGCAAATCAATATTAGCAAGGTGTTCCTAATGTTTTGTACACTATAATATATATATATATACACACACACACATAGTACCAGTCAAAAGTTTGGACACTCCTACTAATTTAAGGGTTTTTATTTATTTATTTTACTATTTTCAACATTTTAGAATGACAGTGAAGACACCAAAACTATGAAATAACACATATGGAATCATGTAGTAACCAAAAAAGTGTTAAACAAATCAAAAAATATTTTATATTTGATATTCTTCAAAGTAGCCACCCTTTGCCTTGACAGCTTTGCACACTCTTGGCATTCTCTCAACCAGCTTCACCTGGAATGCTTTTCCAACAGTCTTGAAGGACTTCCCACGTGTGGTGAGCACTTGTTGTCTGCTTTACCTTCACTCTACGGTTCAACTCATTACAAACCATTTCAATTGGGTTGAGGTCGGGTGATTGTGTAGGCCAGGTTATCTGATGCAGCACTCTATCACTCTCCTTCTTGGTCAAATAGCCCTTTCTAAATTAATCACAGACAGTGTCACCAGCAAAGCACCATCATACCACCTCCTCCATGCTTCACGGTGGGAAGCACACATGCGGAGATCATCCATTCACCTACTCCGCGTCTCACAAAGACACTGCGGTTGGAACCAAAACTCTCAAATTTGGACTCATCAGACCAAAGGGCAGAATTCCACCAGTCTAATGTCCATTGCTTGTGTTTCTTTGCCCAAGCAAGTCTCTTCTTCTTATTGGTGTCCTTTTAGTACTGTTTTTTTGCAGAAATTTGACCATGAATTCGCAGACGAGTAGGTAAACCACCGCTACCCTCAGTATTATTGGCCAACATGCAATCATTTGAATTCAAACTGGACGATCTACGACTAAGACTATCCTACCAACGGGACATTAAAAACTGTGATATTTTATGTTTCACTGAGACATGGCTGAACGACAACACAGATCATTTAAAGCTGACTGGCTTCTCCGTGTATCGGCAGGACAGAGCAGCTACGTCTGGGAAGACAAGGGGCGGGGGTGTGTGTCTATTTGTCAACTGCTGGTGCGCGATGTCTAATATTAAAGAAGTCTCGAGGTATTTCTCGACATAGGTAGAATACCTCATGATAAGCTGTATACCACATTATCTACCAAAAAAGTTCACGTCTGTAGCCATGAGCCATGAAGTGCTTTGAAAGGCTGGTCATGGCTCCCATCAACACCATCATGCCGGAAACCCAAGACCCACTCCAATTTGCAAACCACCCCAGCAGATCCACAGATGATACAATCACACTCCACACTGCGCTTTCCCACCTGGACAAAAGGAACATCCTATGTGAGAATGCTGTTCATTGACTAAAGCCCAGCGTTCAACGCCATAGTGCCCACAAAGCACATCACTAATCTAAGGACCCTGGGACTAAACACCTCCATCTGCAACTGGATCCTGGACTTCCTGACAGGGGGTAGTGGTGGTTTACCCACTCGTCGGCGAATTCATGGTCAAATTGCCACAAAGGAACCACTACTAAAGGACACCGATAATAAGAAGACTTGCTTGGGCCAAGAAACACAAGTAATGGACATTAGACCGATGGAAGTCTGTCCTTTGGTCTTTATGAGTCCAAATTTGAGAGTTTTGGTTCCAACCGCCATGGCTTCGTGAGACGCAGAGTAGGTGAACAGATGATCTCCGCGTATGTGGTTCCATGCATGGAGGAGGTGGTGTGATGTGTGGGGGTGCTTTGCTGGTGACACAGTCTGGGATTTATTTAGAATTCAAGGCACACTTAACAAGTGTGGCTACCACAGCATTCTGCAGCAATATGCCATCAGCGATATGCCATCTGGTTTGCACTTAGTGGGACTATTATTTGTTTTTCAACAGGACAATGACCCAACACACCTCCAGCCTGTGTAAGGGCTATTTGACCAAGAAGGAGAGTGATGGAGTGCTGCATCAGATGACCTGGACTCCACAATCACCCGACCTCAACCCAATTGAGATGGTTTTGGATGAGTTGGACCACAGAGTGAAGGAAAAGCAGCCAACAAGTGCTCAGCATATGTGGTAACTCCTTCAAGACTGTTGGAAAAGCATTCCAGGTGAAGCTGGTTGACAGAATGCCAATACTGTTCAAAGCTGTCAAGGCGAAGGGTGGCTACTTTGAAGAATCTCAAATATAAAATGTGTTTTCTTCAACACTTGTTTTTGATTACATGATTCCATATGTGTTGTTTCATAGTTTTGATGTCTTCACTATTATTCTACAATGTAGAAAATTGTACAAATAAAGAAAAACCCTTGAATGAGTAGGTGTGTCCAAACTTTTGACTGGTACTGTACATACAATCAGTGGAGGCTGCTGAGGGATGGAAGGCTCATAATAATGGCTGGAACAGAGTAAATGGAATGACATCAAACTCATGGAAACCATGTTTGAAGTATTTGATACCATTCCATTGATTCTGCTCCAGCCATTACTATGAGCCCGTCCTTCCCAATTAAGGTGCCCCCAACCTCCTGTGATAAATATAGAATCACTCTGAAGTGGGGCTGCTGTAATGTGTACATTCCATACTTAGTAGTGATCAGACAGTATTGGTTTAAGAAAGGAGTCAAAGTCATGGCTGGTGGTGGCATCTTAATAAGATGTTTCCTTTCCTTCATCTGATGTGAGGAGACTCCATTATCCACAATGTTACTTTCCTTTTACTCCAAATTAAATATTCACTTTGTTTACCTGTGACCAGGTGTGGAGAGGGGGCGTGGCCTGAAGCAGGAGAAGGTACCAGGGGAGGAGTGGAGCAGCTGTGGGGGCGTGGCCGGGGAAACAGCCTTAAATGATCTGGCGGAGGCAGAGGCCACCAGCCCTAGGAGAATCTCTGAGGTAGGTAGGGGACTGACTAAACACCTGTGGGGGGGTGTGGTGTTACAGAATGTTCAGGTGGAAATATATTGTACATAACAGATAGTCTGTCACAAAGAATTGGGCAGCCATTTTCAAACCTCTCCTCATATTTGAACTGTTCCAGAATTTAAACACTTCATTCAACTTGTCAACGAATCATCAAGCCCTTCACTACTTAAATCAAGTATGCTAGTTCAGGGCTATGACAAAGTTGTGAGATGTCTGGGGGTCCCAGAGGAGAATTCTGAATATAGAACCATCATGTCAGCTCTATTCAATCACTGTCAGTTTATCCATCATTTAGTTAGAATCATTTGCTCTTCCAGTCCACAGAGGTCGGAGGTCAGAAGCTGGACAGCCTGCTGAAAGAGGAGCCTCTCCACAACACTGAGCTACAGAAGAGATGGGGCGTCTGCCTGGACGGTGAGTTGAGGAGTTTACCACAAACATAACACAGACAATTGCCTACTTTTTATGATGATGAGAATGATAACGAGAGTAACTTTTATAGTGTGCTGTGTCATTTCAAATGTATTCATTATTATACATGTCAAGTCAACTTGAAGCTATAAGTAAACATTTAACATTACAGTTACTCTACTACCGTTTCTAGTAATTCTAATGTCTTAAATATTAATGCTACTAATGCCTCATGTCCCCTGTGTTTTCAGGGGCCGATGGTTCAGACGTCTCGGGGAGTTTCAGTGAGCAGGAGCTGCAGCAGTGCCAGGCTGACTGGGCGTCTGGTCTAGACCAGGATCCTGAACCATCGGGTCCCGAGGGAGACTCAGGGGACCCCAGCCAACCTCTCTACCGCTCCCGCTACAGCATGGAGGAACTGGTGGGCGGCTTTGAGAAGTCTGGTTACGGTGGTAGTGGTGGTGGCGGCCATCTTGTAGACATGGAAGGGCTGGATAGGCTTCCTGGTTCTCCGTCTCGTCTGGGGGCGCTGAGCTACGGAGCTGTGGGTCACTACCAGGTGAACCTGGGGGGGTCTGAGGGGGGAGACCACCATCGCTCCCACATGCCTGACCCCCATCAGAGCCGGAGGGAGCAGGTGGGGTCGCCAACGCCATCCCCCCACCCTGAGGTGGGAGACCGGAACTGCCTGTTGATAAACGAGGAGGGGTACCTGCAGGACTCCAGTGTCTTGTACCCAGAACACGGTGTCCCAGAGTTGGGTAACAGAGCCGGCCACAGGGGGCTAACCTCCATCCACTCTGGAAGCTCAGCCCACAACAATACAGAGAGCCTGTATGGTGCCGCTGATGACTTTGGACGCTCTTTAAACCTCAGAGATCGTTCACAAGAGCAGGTTACAGGAGGAGGGGGGAGGCGTCATGCCTGCAATCAGTGTACCATGACCTTCCCAGACTCTGGTTCCCTCAAGGCCCACAAGCAGAAACACAAAACGGGGAGAGGGTCGAGTACAGGGTCAGGGTCAGGGTCTGGGCCTCCGTACTCCTGCATCCAGTGCGGTAAGACCTTCACCCAGGCCTGCAACCTCAAGGTCCACCAGCGGGTCCACCAGGCCAAGGGACTCCACCTCTGCAGCCACTGCGGCAAGGGCTTCACCTCCTTCTCCGACCTGAAGAGGCACAAGTGCAGCCAGACAACAGACAAGCCCTACTGCTGCTCCATCTGTGGGAACAAGTTCAGTCGACTCTGGAACCTGAAGGTGCATCAGCGCATTCACACGCAGGAGAAACCCCACTGCTGCAATATGTGTGACAAGTGCTTCACGCGGGCAGACATTTTGAAAGTGCACCTGCGCACCCACACTGGGGAGAGACCGTACTGCTGTTCTGTGTGTGGACTCAGCTTCAAACGACTGGCACATCTGAAGTCACACCAGCGCAAACACAGGCCAAATCTCCTGGACTGATTTTTTTATTGATACATTTTTTTGTTATATAGCAGACACTCTTGCAATTGCTACATTAATCTTCGGACAGCTAGTTTTATTATTTTATTTGACATTGAGAACATTTCTTGTGATCAGTTGTTTATTAATAAGGACATTGAAAATATGAACATGTTTGGTGTGATCTAGTGTACCATAAACTAGGTGGCTCTCCTATTCTTACCACTTTGCCCAGTCAAAGGTCGGAACTACTTTTCTATGAGTTCTGATCCTTCTAGCCTTGATTTTAATTTTTATAACATATACAGTATTTCACTTTTCAATATGTATAGTTTTTACTAGGTGTTGTCCAATGAATTCTGTAACCCTCTTCAAATCAGGTTTGATTGGAAAATGCTGTTCAAGTGAGGACATGCATTATCAAATCTTTGTGCTCCCTGACTAAGGCCATGCAGCCGAAACGTGTCGGAGTTTGTAGTCTTTGTTTTCATTTTACATGCCGTACAAATAAAGGCATTTTAATTCATTATTTTCAGAGTGCCTTGGTCCTCCTTTCTTTTTGATGAAAATATGAACGGTTGGAAATCTGTGTGTTGGTTAAGAATTCACGCCATACATGGACTGTCTATGAATTGTCAAAATGATCATGCCAACCTAACAAACATTTGAATATGGGGCATTCATGTGCTCGTGGGAAGTCGTAAGTCTGCCATGATTGTGGTCAAGTGCATTTAAAGTCTGACCAATTCTTCAACCAATAAGATTTTAGATAGCTGGATTGCTCGCTAACATTGCTAATAATAAAGTTAGCTTGTGACGTGTTGATGGGACGGTTCAGCATAAACAACAAAAGAATCAATCAACAATAAGATAATATAGTCCTGTCAGAGCCAACAGTCTCAGTTCGAAACCTTAGTCCTACCAGAACCTTTGGTTGAGTGTGAGTCCTTAAATGGAAGTCCAAGTCCAAATAAATGTTTGTAACCCAAAGGAAGCCCCCCCCCCCCCAAAAAAAGGTAATCCAAAGAGATCTAAATTTAACAGCAATAAACCAACAGAAAAGACACAATGGGCCACATTCCCATGCACTATTCAATGTCTAGATATTTTCACTAGCGCCAGGACAACACCAGTATCGAGATATTTTTTAGATGACAAAGATGAAAACATGGAGCAGACTTTACCTTTTAGTCCTTTAAAAACCTGCTGTATGTAAAATACTGTGTGCTATAGCTTGGAAAATAAATATATGGGACTCTGGATGACAACATAGTGATGTTTGTTTAGGACTGTTTTGCTAAAGAACTCCACTTGAGTGTTTTGTTTCCTTATCACGACACTGGTGTCATCCAGGCCTCTAATTTTCATCAAAACAGTGGACTGTGATAGGAAAGAGGCCTACAAATCCCTCTTAGCACACAGCAAACAATGCTAGCTCTCTCTCACAATGGGCTTGCAGTCAATTCAAGATGGCACCTGTGGGGTGGACACGCCTCCCCACCACACCCATATCTGCAACCTTAAAGGCCGACTGCATAATAGGCAATTATATTCCCAACACAGTGTGTTAACATGGACAAGACTAAGTACATACAGCAACACATTATTTTCATTTATTTTAGGGGCAATGTTTCATTTCATTTTCACATTATGCTTTCTTGGTAAAGCATGTTATAAGCTAGCTTGCTTAACATTGACAATATGGTCAAACTACCTACAGTACACTGAACAAAAATATGAATGCAACATGTAAAGTGTTGGTCTCATGTTTCATGAGCTGAAATAAAAGATCCCAGAAATGTTCCATATGCACAAAAAGCTTACTTTAACATTTGTTTACATCCTTGTTAGTGAGCGCTTCTCCTTTTGCCAAGATAATCCATCCACCTGACAGGTGTGGCATATGAAGAAGCTGATTTAACAGCATGATCATTACACAGGTGACCTTGAGCTGGGGACAATAAAAGGCCACTCTAAAATGTGCTGTTTTGTCTCACAACACAATGCCACAGATGTCTCAAGTTTTGAGGGAGCGTGCAATTGGCATGCTGACTGCAGAAATGTCCACCAGAGCTGTTGCCTGAGAATTGAATGTTCATTCTTCTACCATAAGCCACATCTAACATCGTTTTAGAGAATTTAGCTGTATATCCAACCGACCTCACAACCGAAGACCATGTGTATGGCGTTGTGTGGGCTAGCAGTTTGCTGATGTCAACAGAGTGCCCAATAGAGGCGGTGGGGTTATGGTATGGGGAGGCATAAGCTACGGGCAACGAACACAATTATTGCATTTTATCGATGGCAATTTGAATGCAAAAAAATACCGTGACGAGATCCTGAGGCCCATTGTGAGGCACCTTTTTTTTAAGGTATCTGACCCAACAGATGCATAGCTGTATTCCAAATAATGTGAAATCCATAGATTAGGGCCAAATTAATGTATTTCAATTGACTGATTTCCTCATATGAAATGTAACTCTGTAACATCTTTGAAATTGTTGCATGTTGCGTTTATATTTTTGTTCAGTATACATTATCCAAATTGATACATTTTGTAGATGTCAAACATTTATTTGTTCTCATCTTTTGGTTGAAAAGGTGAAGGGTCAGTGGTGAAACGTGCAACTCGGGTAACAACAATTTTTCCCCCCACTCTTAATTATGACTTAGAGGGTCATTCAAGTGAAACTTCCCAGTCTTTCAAGTAACTAGTTCAAACCTACAGAACATAAAAACCATGACGTGAGACGTGAAGTCAGTACACCTACATTTAAACTTGATTTTAGGCATCTAACTTACCTAATGAATAACAAATGACAAGTAACCAGAATTTCTGTTTTTTTAAACAATTAATCAACTGCTAATTCAAAATCAACTTTTTATTTTCTACACTTTTACTACATCTTTCTGTCATGGCATGACTCTTCCAAACAACAAAAGCGACTGTAAATGTTAATCAACAAAGGCTTTGATACGTGTAATCAATCAATACATAAAAACATAAAAGTACAAGTCCTTCCCAATCCCTGTGAGACTAGATGGGGATCCCTGTTTAATTCAAACTAACACGGCTGGGTTTTAAATTCACAGCTAAGAGATTGGGAGCAGTATAGTGGGCAGTAATAGTTGATATACAGTATATTATATATACATCACATGAGACTAAGCAATTAGCGTATTAAAATGTTTATCTGACTCCATAAAGATAATAAAAATATACACAAGACTATGGTTGAGTTACAGTAATAGACAATAAAGAAAGGACTGAGAATGGAATTATAAATATACGTGTATTTAATTAATGGATTCAGCTGAAAGCTTAAATTACAAGGCAATTCTGACATTTAAAAAACTGTTATTTTGGACGCAGTATTTGCTGCATACTGCAGTTATACTGCACTCTGACTGCAATCTTTTTTCGTAAGGGCACTGCTGCAACATGACCCTAAACGTTGCATCTAAAACAGCGCAGTGGATTCTGCACAACATCTCTAACAGGATCATTGATATAACCTAACAGTTATGTCGCCAATTGGATAGAAACCTAGCTTTGGACACCCTATTCCTAGTCCACTCCACTACTTTTGACCAAGGCCCGCATAGGGCTGAGTGGGGGGCAGGATATATCGCTTCGGTGTAGATTTCCTGTAAATCATTTACACAATAAATGGCCTACTACGGTACTGATCAGTATTCAAATTGTATAATAATAGCCGAATTATATTTCGAATCTTATTTACAGTAAACGTACAGATGTTTTGTTCAAAGAAAGGTCGTATTTTCTCTCATCGTTCCAATGTAGATTGTCCTACTACTCGATCCGTAGGTTTGTTTCCGGAAATTCATTTTTTTTGTGTATGCTTTTTGTGTTGGCTCTAACTAGCTAGCAAGCTAACTGCCATCTCTCATTATCTCTGTTATTTATATTTATTAGAATAGCCTCATATACAGTAACTGCTGCATCTTATCTCTCGAAATGATGAAAAACATGTATTACTAGGACAGTCACTGAGTCAGACAACAACTTCCAAGAGTAGCTAGATTTGCTAGCCTGCTAACACAGATAGAAGGGGTTGTTTCCAGTATATTTGCTGCTAACGTTAGCTTCCTATCATTTTGTTAGACTCGATTGCAGGGCTGATTCGCCTGTACAAAAGTAGCTAAACGTTACGAATTCTTAACTGTATTTAGTTACACAGACAGTTTGCCATGATGTCTGAAGCCATCGTAACCTTCCAGTCTCAGCTCTCCGGAGTCATGGAGACGGTATTCAAGGCTGCTATGTACGAGATCACCAGGCTGGTGGACGATAGCTTCATGAAGGAAGTGTCCCGGAACCGGGAGCAGGTTGAGTCGCTGAAGAAGAGGCTGCAGTGGTCAGAGAACAGACGCAGGGAGAGGGACAGAGAGGGAGGCCGTATCGGGAAGTGTGCGGACTGTGGAAGAGCTAACGACGAAGCCAAGGATAAAAGCTCTGGAGCCTCACAGACAGGTATAGAGAGAGACATCTCTCTCTCTCTCTATATATATATATATATATATATACACACATACATACATACACACACACACAGTACCAGTCAAAAAAGTTTGGACACACCTACTCATTCAAGGGTTTTTCGTTATTTTTACTATAACACATATGGAATCATGTAGTAAGCAAAAAAGTGTTAAATAATTCTACATATTTTAGATTTTAGGTTCTTCAAAGTAGCCACCCTTTGCCTTGATGGCAGCTTTGCACACTCATAGCCTTATCTCAACCAGCTTCACCTGGAATGCTTTTTCAACAGTCTTGAAGGAGTTCCCACATGCTGAGCACTTTTTGGCTGCTTTTCCTTCACTCTGTGGTCCAACTCATTCAAAACCATTTCAATTGGGTTGTGGTCGGGTGATCAGCCTGACTAACCGGTGTCTGTATGTAGCCTCGCTACTTTTATAGCCTTGCTACTGTATATAGCCTCGCTACTGTATATAGCCAGTCTTTTTACTATTTTATTTCTTTACTTACCTATTGTTCACCTAACACCTTTTTTGCACTATTGGTTAGAGCCTGTAAGTAAGCATTTCACTGTAAGGTCTACACCTGTTGTATTCGGCGCACGTGACAAAAATAAACTTTGATTTGATTGTGGAGGCCAGGTCATCTGATGCAGCACTCAATCACTCTCCTTCTAGGTCAAATAGCCCTTATGTAACCGGTGTGAAATGACTAGCTAGTTAGCGGGGTGCGCGCTAATAGCGTTTCAATCAGTGACATCACTCGCTCTGAGACCTTGAAGTAGTTGTTCCCTTTGCTCTGCAAGGGCTGCGGCTTTTGTGGAGCAATGGGTAACGGTGCTCCGTGGGTGACTGTTGTTGATGTGTGCAGAGGGTGCCTGGTTCGAGCCCAGGTAGGGGTGAGGAGAGGGACGGAAGCAAAATTGTTACACTTACACAGCCTGGAGGTGTGTTGGGTGTTTGTCCTGTTGAAAAACAAATGATAGTCCCACAAAGCGCAAACCAGATGGGATGGCATATCGCTGCAGAATACTGTGGTAGCCATGCTGGTTAAGTGTGCCTTGAATTCTAAATGAATCACAGACAGTGTCACCAGCAAAGCACCATCACACCTCCTCCTCCATGCTTCATGGTGGGAACCACACATGCAGAGATCATCCGTTCACCTACTCTGCGTCTCACATAGACACGGCAGTTGGAACCAAAACTCTCAAACTTGGACTCATCAGACCAAAGGACAGATTTCCACCGGTCTAATGTGAGTTGCTCCTGTTTCTTGGCCCAAGCAAGTCTTCTTATTGGTGTCCTTTAGTAGTGGTTTCTTTGCAGCAATTTGACCATGAAGGCCTAATTCACGCAGTCTCCTCTGAACAGTTGATGTTGAGATGTCTGTTACTTGAACTCTGTGAAGTATTTATTTGGGCAGCAATTTCTGAGGCTGGTAACTCTAATGAACTCATCCTCTGCAGCAGAGGTACATCTGGGTCTTCCTTTCAAGTGGCGCTCCTCATGAGAGCCAGTTTCATCATAGCACTTGATGGTTTTTGCGACTGCACTTGAAGAAACTTTCAAAGTTCTTGAAATTCTCCAGATTCACTGACCTTCATGTCTTAAAGTAAATAGGGCTATCTTCTGTATACCCCTCTACCTTGTCACAACGCAACTGATTGGCTCAAACGCATTAAGAAGGAAAGAAATTCCACAAATTAACTTTTAACAAAGCACACCTGTTAATTGAAATGCATTCCGGGTGACTACCTCAGAAGCCGAGAGAATGCCAAGAGTGTGTAAATCTGTCAAAGGCAAAGGGTGGCTACTTTTTTGGTTACTACATGATTCCATATGTGTTATTTGATATTTTTGATGTCTTCACTATTATTCTACAATGTAGAAAATAGTACAAATAAAGAAAAACTCTTGATTGAGTATGTGTCCAAACTTTTGACTGGTACTCCTTCCTACCTATCTATCTAACTATACAGTCGTGGCCAGAAGTTTTGAGAATGACACAAATATTAATTTTCACAAAGTCTGCTGCCTCCGTTTGTATGATGGCAATTTGCATATACTCCAGAATGCTATGAAGAGTGATCAGATGAATTGAAATTAATTGCAAAGTCCCTCTTTGCCATGCAAATGAACTGAATCCCCAGAAAACATTTCCACTGCATTTCAGCCCTGCCACAAAAGAACCAGCTGACATCATGCCAGTGATTCTCTCGTTAACACAGGTGTGAGTGTTGACGAGGACAAGGCTGGAGATCACTCTGTCATGCTGATTGACTTCAAAGAACAGACTGGACGCTTCAAAAGCAGGGTGGTGCTTGGAATCATTGCTCTTCCTCTGTCAACCATGGTTACCTGCAAGGAAACACGTACCGTTATCATTGCTTTGCACAAACAGGGCTTCGCAGGCCTATTGCTGCCAGTAAGATTGCACCTAAATCAACCATTTATCGGATCATCAAGAACTTCAAGAAGAGCGGTTCAATTGTTGTGAAGAAGGCTTCAGGGCGCCCAAGAAAGTCCAGCAAGCGACAGGACCGTCTCCTAAAGTTGATTCAGCTGCGGGATCGGGGCACCACCAGTACAGAGCTTGCTCAGGAATGGCAGCAGGCAGGTGTGAGTGCATCTGCACACACAGTGAGGCGAAGACTTTTGGAGGATGGCCTGGTGTCAAGAAGGGCAGCAAAGAAGCCACTTCTCTCCATGAAAAACATAATGGACAGACTGATATTCTGCAAAAGGTACAGGGATTGGACTGCTGACGACTGGGGTAAAGTCATTTTCTCTGAATCCCCTTTCCGATTGTTTGGGGCATCCGAATAAAAGCTTGTCCGGAGAAGACAAGGTGAGCGCTACCATCAGTCCTGTGTCATGCCAACAGTAAAGCATCCTGAGACCATTCATGTGTGGGGTTGCTTCTCAGCCAAGGGAGTGGGCTCACTCACAATTTTACCTAAGAACACAGCCATGAATAAAGAATGGTACCAACACATCGTCGGAGAGCTACTTCTCCCAAACATCCAGGAACAGTTTGGTGACGAACAATGCCTTTTCCAGCATGATGGAGCACCTTACCATAAAGCAAAAGTGATAACTAAGTGGCTCTGGGAACAAAACATAGATATTTTGGGTCCATGGCCAGGAAACTCCCCAGACCTTAATCCCATTGAGAACTTGTGGTCAATCCTCAAGAGGCGGGTGGACAAACAAAAACCCACAAATTCTGACAAACTCCAAGCATTGATTATGCAAGAATGGGCTGCCATCAGTCAGGATGTGGCCCAGAAGTTAATTGACAGCATGCCAGGGCGGATTGCAGAGGTCTTGAAAAAGAAGGGTCAACACTGCAAATATTGACTCTTTGCATCAACTTCATGTAATTCTCAATAAAAGCCGTTGACACTTATGAAATGCTTGTAATTATACTTCAGTATTCCATAGTAACATCTGACAAAAATATCTAAAGACACTGAAGCAGCAAACTTTGTGGAAATTAATATGTGTCATTCTCAAAACTTTTTGCCACAACTGTACAGTGCATTCGGGAAGCATTCAGACCCCTTGACTTTTTCCACATTTTGCTGTTACAGCCTTATTCTAAAATTGATTAAATACATTTTTTCCTCAACAATCTACACACAATATCCCATAATGACAAAAACAAGTTTCTAGAAATGTTTGCAAATGTATTAAACATAAACAGGAATACCTTATTTACATAAGTATTCTGACCCTTTGCTGTGAGGTTCGAATTTGAGCTCAGGTGCATCCTGTTTCCATTGATCATCCTTGAGATGTTTCTACAACTTGATTGGAGTTCACCTGTGGTAAATTCAATTGATTGGACATGATTTGGAAAGACACACAGCTGTCTATATAAGGTCTCACAGTTGACAGTGCATGTCATAGCAAAAACTAGCCATGAGGTTGAAAGAATTGTTCATAGAGCTCCGAGACAGGATAGTGTCGAGGCACAGATCTGGGGAAGGGTACCAAAACATTTCTGCTGCATTGAAGGTCCCCAAGAACACAGTGGCCTCCATCTTAAATGGAAGAAGTTTGGAACCACCAAGACTCTTCCTAGAGCTGGCCGCCTGGCCAAACTGAGCAATCGTGGGAGAAGGGTCTTGGTCAGGGAAGTGACCAAGAACCCGATGGTCACTCTGACAGTTCCTCTCTGGAGATGGGAGAACCTTCCAGAAGGACAACCGTCTCTGCGACAAGTAGAGAGATCCTTGATGAAAACATGCTCAGGACCTCAGACTGGGGGCGAAGGTTCACCTTCCAACAGAACAACAACCCTAAGCACACAGCCAAGACAATGCAGGAGTTGCTTCGGGACAAGTCTCTGAATGTCGTTGAGTGGCCCAGCCAGAGCCCGGACTTGAACCCGAACGAACATCTCTGGAGAGACCTGAAAATAGCTGTGCTGCGACTCTCCCCATCACACCTGACAGAGCTTGAGAGGATCTGCAGAGAAGAATGGGGGAAACTCCCCAAATACAGGTGTACCAAGCTTGTAGCGTCATACCCAAGAAGACTTAAGGCTGTAATCGCTGCTTCAACAAAGTACCGAGTAAAGGGCCGGAATACTTATGTAAATGGAATATCAGCTTATTTTTAATACATTTGCAAACTTTTCTAAAAACCTTGTTTTTCTTTGTCATTGTGTGATACTGTGTATAGATTGATGAGGGGGAAAAAACTATTCAATCCATTTTAAAATAAGGCTGTAGTATAACAAATTGTGGAAAAAGTCAAGTGGTCTGATTACTTTCCGAATGCACTGTATATATGGAGGAATCACTCTGAAGTTTGGCTGCTGTAATGTGTACCTTCCATACTTTGGTGATCACTGACCAGACAGTTGAGTTAGTGGTAAGATGCTTTATTTCCTTCCTCTGCACTGATGCGAGTAGACTCCATTATTCACAATTCAGCTTTCCTTTTAGTTGAGATAAATGTTACTCTTTGTTTACCTGTGGCCAGGTGCGGAAAGGGGGCGTGGCCTGAAGCAGGAGAAGGCACTAGGGGAGGAGTGGAGCAGCTGTGGGGGCGTGGCCGGGGAAACAGCCTTAAATGACCTGGAGGAGGCCGATGCCACCAGCCCTAGGAGAACCTCTGAGGTAGGTAGGGGACTAAACACCTGTGTTACAGAACCTTCAGATAAAAATGTACTGTGCAGAACAGATTAGAACTTGTCTTTCAGGAGGAATAGGGGACCATCATGCCAGCTTTATTCATTCACTGCCAGTTTATCCATTGTTTAGTTAGAATCAACTTATTAATTTCCTTTTGCAGCCCGCAGACGTCGGAGGTCAGAAGCTGGACAGTCTGCTGAAAGAGGAAGCTCTCCACAACACTGAACTACAGGAGAGATGGGGCGTCTGCCTGGACGGTGAGTTCAGGAGTTTACAACAAACACAACAGGCCATCTTTATGATGAGAATGAAAAGGAGTAGCTTCTAATATGTTGTCATTGGTATTATAATAAATCAACTTGAAACTAAGTTCAAATTTAGCATTAGTTATTCTACCACAGTTTCTACTATTGCCAATGCCTCTAATGCTAATGCTTCTAATACCTAATGTCTCCTGTGTTCTTCAGGGGCCAACGGTTCAGACGTCTCGGGGAGTTTCAGTGAGCAGGAGCTGCAGCAGTGCCAGGATGACTGGGGGTCTGGTCTAGACCAGGATCCTGAACCATCGGGTCCCGAGGGAGACTCAGGGGACCCCAGCCAACCTCTCTACCGCTCCCGCTACAGCATGGAGGAACTGGAGGTCGGCTTTGAGAAGTCTGGTTACGGTGGTAGTGGTGGTGGCGGCCATCTTGTAGACATGGAAGGGCTGGATAGGCTTCCTGGTTCTCCGTCTCGTCTGGGAGGGTTGAGCTACGGAGCTGCGGGTCACTACCAGGTGAACCTGGGGGGGTCTGAGGGGGGAGACCATCACCATCGCTCCCACATGCCTGTTCCCCATCGGAGCCGGAGGGAGCAGGTGGGGTCGCCAACACCACCCCCCCACCCGGAGGTGGGAGACCTGAACTGCCTGTTGATCAACGAGGAGGGGTACCCTGAACACGGTGTTCCGGACTTGGGTAGTAGAGCCGGCCACAGGGTGCTAACCTCCATTCACTCTGGAAGCTCAGCCCACAACAACACAGAGAGCCTGTATGGTGCTGCTGACGACTTTGGACGCTCTTTAAACCTCAGAGATCATTCACAAGAGCAGGTAACAGGAGGGGGGAGGCGTCATGCCTGCAATCAATGTACAATGACCTTCCCAGACTCTGGTTCCCTCAAGGCCCACAAGCAGAAACACAAAACTGGGAGATGGTCGAATTCAGGGTCTGGGACTCTGTACTCCCGCACCCAGTGCGGTAAGACCTTCACCCAGGCCTGCAACCTCAAGGTCCACCAAGCCGAGGGACGCCACCTCTGCAGCCAGTGTGGCAAGGGCTTCACCACCTCCTCCGACCTGAAGAGGCACACATGCAGCCAGACGACAGACAAGCCCTACTGCTGCTCCCTCTGCGGGAACAAGTTCAGTCGGCTCTGGAATCTCAAGCTGCACCGGCGCATTCACACACAGGAGAAACCCCACCGCTGCACCATGTGTGACAAGAGCTTCACACGGGCAGACATTTTGAAAGTGCACAAGCGCACCCACACTGGGGAGAGACCGTACTGCTGCTCTGTGTGTGGACTCCGCTTCAAACAACTGAACCATCTGAAGTCACACCAGCACAAACACAGGCCGGATCTCCTGAGCCGAGTGGTGGTCTAGAAAACGTTTTTTTGTTCAGTTTTAATTTGACATTGAGAACAATTTTTGGGGTAATCAATTGTTTTTTAATAAGGACATTGATAATCAAACCGTGTTAAATAAGAATGTATGCCTTAAATTATAGACTATGAATTGTCTGTCATAATGACCATGTCAACCTAACAAACATTTGAATATAGTGCATTCATGTGCTTATGGGATGGTGTAAGTCTGCCGTGATTGTGTTCAATTGCTTTTGATGTCAGACCAATAAAAAGCTTGCTTACCATTGACAATATGGTCAAACTTATCCTAACTGATAGATTCTGGTTGAAAGGGTTAAAGGATAGTAGTAAAAATGTCACAACAAAGGGAACAATATTTTGTCAGTTTCCCACTTGTAATTACGACCTGGAGGGTTATAAGTCCAGCCCAGATTTTTATATAAAAACACATTAATGCAACGATACTGAACAAAATGATGAAGTAACAGTTTTATTGAGTTAATTCATTGGGCCCTAATCTATGGATTTCACAGCTGGGAAGACATATGCATGTGTTCGTCACAGATTTAAAAAATGGGCGTCGGGATCTCGTCATGGTCTTTCTGTGCATTGAAAATGCAATTGTGTCCGTAGCTTATACCTGCCCATACCGTAACCCCACCATGGGACACTGTTTGACAAAACATTTTAGAGTGGCCACAAGGTGCATTTGTGTAATAATCATGCTTCTTGATATGCCACACCTGTCAGTTGGATGGATTATCTTGGCAAAGGAGAAATGCTCACTAACATGGATGGAAACAAATTAGTGCACAATTTGAGAGAAATAGGCTTTTTGTGGGTTGTTTTATTTCAGCTCATGAAACCAACATTTTCCATGTTGCGTTTATATTTCTGTTCATTGTAGTTCAAAACCGCAGAACATAAACACCATGACCTGAACACACTACACCTACATTTAAACTTGTTTTTTAGGCTTCAAACTTTTCTAATGAATAGCAAATAACCAGAATTCATGTTTTAAATACAAATAACCAACTCCGTCTCAACTAAAATAAAAAAAAAATTTACACTTTGCTACTTCATTCTCTCGTAGCAAGATTCTTCTAAACAACAAAAGCGGGCCCAAATGTTTATAAAACAAAAGCTTTGATACTTATAATTAATCAATACATAAGAGAACAAGTCTTTCCCGATCACTGTCAGAATAGATGGGGATCCCTGCTTCATTAAAACTAACATGGCTGGGTTTTGAATTCACAGCAAATGGAGAAAGAACTAATCCCCCTCAATAGCTCCTATGACACCCTATCTAGTGCACTACTTTACAAGGGACTGCCACTGTTTCTGGTCAAAAGAGGTGCACTATATAGGGAATAGGATGTCACTGAATATTTGTCCCCTGCCCTCTATCGGTCTTTGTGTACAGTCTTCAGGTGTTTCTTCAGATGACCAGTCTGTTTGAAGCGCTTGCCACACTCGGAGCAAGTGTAGGGCTTCTCCCCAGTGTGGACCAGTTTGTGGTTCTTCAGATTATTGTAATCCAGAAATCCCTTCCCGCAGTACGAGCACCAGTGTCTCTTCTCCCCGTTATGCCACATCAGGTGAACATTCAGCTCCACACGCCTCTTGAACCGCTTCACACAGAGGGAGCAGGCAAATGGTTTCTCTCCGGTGTGAACGCGGATATGAGCCTCCAGGTCACGCTGTGTAATTAAGCGTTTGTCACAGATCGGGCAGACGAACGGACGCACGCCACAGTGGACCACCTGCTCATGCTTAGTCAGGCCGAAGCGGTAGACGAAAGTCTTGCTGCACTGCGGACACTGGTGGCCCCGCTGGTCGCCATGGACGCGGGCGTGGCGGTTGAGGCCCTTGAGGTCGGGGAAGTCCTTGCCGCAGGCAGAGCAGGCGAACGGGCGCTTCCCTGAGTGGAGGGAGGCGTGACTCTCTAAAGCAGCGGCGCTGCTCAGGACACGACCGCAGTCTGCACACTGGTTCTTGGCGAGGCGTTTCCGTGGAACCCGTGGAACCTGGGGAGACTGTTGGAGCGGTCCCGGTGGCGACCACATCGGTTGTGATTGGCGGTATCGGCGCGCCTGCTGGAAAGTCAGTGGGCACTGGGGGGACTTTTTGAATTTGGAGCGAGGGCTGACAGTGACAATGAAGGGGATAGGTTGAGGGGTGGAGGGAGACCGTTTCAAATGTAAAGCCTCCACGGCCGCAGAACGAGGTCTTCCGCGACGAGGGGTGGTGGAAGTGACCTTGAAGGGGTGAGGCTGTGGGTGAGGAGGGGTGGCAGGAGGAGGGCTTGTGTTGTCCCCTGTAACCTGGCGAGGGCTGGTGCGGCGTGGACTGGAGGCAGCTTGAGGGCCGGGTCTGTATGACCGGCGGCGCTGTGGGTTAGAAGGCAGAAACTGTGTCTGTGTGACCAAGCCTCTTAGCTCTGACCTCAGACCTCTCTGTGAGGCCTTGGTGACCTTTGACCTACTCCTCTTAGCCTGGGCTAGGGCCAATAGTCTCTGAGCCTGCACCCAGGTCATGCTTCTCTTCTTGGATTTGGACACACCTCCAACAATAGGTGACTGTCTGGTCGGAGACGTCACATCAGTGTTAGCTCCTCCCTCTTCCTCAATCATGACTTGGTTACTACTTCCTTGTCCACTAGACTTGTCGTCAGCCGTCCTACCTTCAGCGGTGTCCTCTACTACATCCTGGTCAACGTGTGATTCCCTGGACTTTTCTTCTCCATTCTGCATCACCTTTGAGTAGTCATGGTCTATAGGGGCGGTTCTCTCTCCTCTGGGTTTCTTAGCAACCACTGGAGATGGGGTACTGTCCTGGGGGCGGGGCCTTAAGCGGAGGCGGAGACCGGAGAGGAGCGCTTCACGTCGACTTGACTTTTGCTTGCCGCCTACCTGGACAACAATCTCCTCCTTATTCTCGCTGGCGGGGGTCGTCTCCGTAGCGACAGTCCTTGTCATCACAGCTTCCGTAGATGTGGCAGGGAGGGGGGAAAGCCTCTCGCCCTCATCTTCCTGCCCCTCTTTTTCCGCCTCCTTGTCTTTCTCCAGCCTCGGTGGAGCACATACTCGGGGTACTACTGACAACTGAGCTAAAAACTGTGTCTTAGACATTTGAAAGGGGCCAGAGGGTGAGGGTGTAGTTACAGCAGGGGCTGACAGCTGTACAGGGGCTTCATCAGACATCCTCTCTGGGACAGCAGGTGACTTCGGTCGTGGCACAGTGGAGGAGCGTTGCACATGCTCAGTGACCAACGACGCCTGCTTCTCAGGGGGGCCGGCAGGTTCTGTCAACACAGTCGGAGACGGAGCGGACTGGACCGGTGGTGTTAGCGATGTTTCCGTGGCAACACCCGTCTTCTCCAAAACTGTAGGCGGTTGCGGTTGTGTTGGTGGTGCGGCCGGTGGTCCATCAGGTACAGCTGTAGGCCTAGCTGGTTGTATTGAGGGCACTGCTATTGGACGAGCTACAGGTAGAACGTCTGTGTGAGACTGTGATGGTGATGATCGAGGAGGACGGGGGGCTACGGAGCTGGGCTGTGTATCCTGAAGAGGGGTTCTGGGTAACCCGGAGAGGACAGGTGGCGGGCGCTCTGACAATGCTGCTGTCGACTTCACTGTTACGGTCGACTGGACCGCTGTGGTCGTTTGGACAGTTTCTTTTGACAGACTAGTTACCATATACTGGGGCATTACAGTAGACAGGACAGTTGATGTAGACTGGATAGTGGCTGCTGATTGAGGAGATGCTGTCTGGTGTAATGTTGATGGAGGCTCTGCTGCTGGTATTACCAGTGATTGCTGTTCTGCTCCAGGGGCCTGGCCTGCACTGCCACTGGTAACCTCTCTGGTCCTGGGCTGGGATGGACTGAGAGCCTGGGGGACCTCCTGGGTGTCTGGATCTCCCTGGAGGGGGGCCTCTGCTGACGTAGACTGGGTGGTGGGAGGCCTTTCCTGGGTGTAACGGTTGACCAGGGCCCTGACGGCTCCAGGTGGGCCCAGGGCTACAGAGGGAGTGAGATTGACAGGATGGAGAAAGGTAGAGGGGAAAGTTGAAAGGGAGAGAAAGAAAGAACAAAAGACAGAATAACAGTGGATAGATTATTATAGATATTATTAGAGCCTGGTTCTCATCCCAATACTCTTTAATACATTGTAATAAGATGTGTGATTCAGAAGCAGTTCTCCCTAGTTCCTACCTCTGCCTGGTAACTCTCTGAGAGGTTGTCTGCGGACCAGAGTCGGGGGATCTCCCCCCTCCTTCTTCAGCAGTATGTACCCGGGGGAGTAGTCATCAGAATAGTCTGCCTCCTGGGGAAGGGGGGGGACAATGGCAACAACAACAGGCTATATTAGTGTCAACAAAAACTCTGACAAAGGCTGTTAGGCCGATGTACGTAAGTTTAAATAAAAATAAGAAGATTCCAGCAAGTGCAGTGTACAGGTGTTTCCTTTTCTCTGGGGTCAACAAAAATAGGTTGAGTAGAGAGGTGGATGTATTGGCAAGACAGAAAACAGATCGGTCCGTGCTCTCCGGGATCTTTAGGACTTCCCTACTCCGTTGAAGTTGAAATCTAAACCCCTACCTAAACCCCTTAGAAAGGGGCGTCCCAACGATCCTTGATAGCGCTGACCCAAACAGATCGGGGACTCAGGCTAGGTGGGGACTGTCTTACCCAGTCCACCTCCTGTTTGATCAGCACTAAGGCAGTCTGTGGGTTGCCCTCCTCATCGTAGGCCCCCCGGTGCAGCTCCATTCCCTGGTCCGCCTCCCGCAGGTGCCGCTCCCCAGCCCGAGGCAAAGCATGCGCTGTCAGAACTGGAAATAACAGATCGGGGGAGAGAGAGTGGTTAGGACATAAGCCTGACAGAACAGTATGTGTTGCAACACACCGTACCTATCGACCACACCTCTCAAAACCACATTTTCTTCTGTGTAATATTGTAGTCTATAGACCTTTGAAAGAAATCCTACAACTGTTAGCTAGAAATCCAAGCCCATAATCATAAGTCTAATGTGTCTACTGCTACTACTATCAACACTACTGCTATCAATACTACTGCTACTACTATCAATACTACTGCTACTACTATCAACACTACTGCTACTACTATCAACACTACTGCTACTACTATCAACACTACTGCTACTACTATCAACACTACTGCTACTACTTTCAATACTACTGCTACTATCGCTGTCACGTGAAAGTGGCATGCACATCTGTCCAGTAGTTTATAAATATATATTGATGAGAATGAGAAACTTAAAGGATGTTTTGACTTGAATTTTTCTCATATTCATCTGTGGGTGTTTTCAAGGAGCCATTGAAACTAGAAGTCCCAAAAAAAAGTGACACCGAAATGAAGGTAAAATATATATTTATTTTTTGTTTGTCCCTACCCTCTGAACAATCCAAAGTTGGTTTGAGGTGACTAGGTCAAGGACTAATTTCATTTAAAGTGATTTTGTATATGAATATCTATACATACACTGAACAAAAATATAAACGCAACATGCAACAATTTCAACGATTTAGGTGAGTTACAGTTTATAAGGAAATCAGTCAGTTGAAATAAATTCATTGGGCCCTTATCTATGGATTTCACATGACTTGACAGGGTTGCAGCCATGGGTGGGCCTGGTAGGGTGTAGGCTCACCCACTGGGGAGCCAGGCCCAGCAAATAAGAATTAGTTTTCCCCCACAAAGGGCTTTATTACAGACAGAAATACTCCTCGGTTTCATCAGCTATCCGGGTAGCTGGTCTCAGACAATCCCACAAGTGAAGAAGCTAGATGTGGAGGTCCTGGGCTGGCATGGTTACACGTGGTCTTCGGTTGGACGTACTGCCAAATTTTCTAAAACAATGTTGGAGGCAGCTTATGGTAGCGAAATGAACATTCAATTCTCTGGCAACAGCTCTGGTGAATATTCCTGCAGTCTGCATGCCAATTGCACGCTCCCTCAAAACCTGAGACATCTGTGGCATTGTGACAAAACTGCACATTTTAGAGTGGCCTTTATTGTCCCCAGTTTCTTGATATGCCACACCTGTCAGGTGGATGGATTATCTTGGCAAATGAGAAATGCTCACTAACAGCGATGTAAACCAGTTTGTACACAAAATTAGAGAAGAATACACTTTTTGTGCATATTGGAACATTTCTGGGATCTTTTATTTCAGCTCATGAAAACATGGGCCTATCACATTTCAGAAGTTAGAAGCAGATAAATAGAAATTAAGCTTAAGTGTATTTTTTCTACCAAAAAAAGGTGTTCCACTGTCTGCCTGACAAATTCTTATTTCTCCATGGCATTATTGAATACTCTTTTATGATTGGCTTGAAGGGCGTTATAGAGCGTGTATATTTCCCTCTAATGCATGGTATATTGACATAGTAGAATTCAATGGCTATAGTTAATAGTTATTTTGTTTTGTTTGAAATGCTGTTGAAAGCAAAAGTAAATTTCAAAACATTATTTGTATTGATGAATTCGATTGTCATAATAGCAAGCGAGGACTGACAAAACACAGGCCTTATTTTAAGTTTTTATTAAATCTGAAAACATTTCTCTATTTGTGCGGTAGGTTTTATGGGTATGATGACACCTCCCAGGGATGGACTGGGAATGAAAAAAATGGCCCTGGACTTTGACTCAGACCAGCCCACCAAAACCCCTCCAGCAATACACCACCACCGAAACAAAACTTTATGTAAACAAGATCTTTAGTAAAATATATGTAAAATAGAACAAGGGGAACGTGTGGCTCTTAGGAGGCGGCTGGCTGGAAGGAGCACATATTGGCACAATGGCACTGGCAGCAAGGTGGCAAGAATCTCTGGAACCATCTGACCATTAAAATAAATAATACACAAAGACATTTGTTGGTGAAAAGACTGGTGAGTAGGCAAGTCCTAGAACAAAATTGAAATAAACATATTTCCTACCTCCTTAAATGAGCAATTTCTGCAGCAGCTCACTTCTCTCAGCAGTGCCATCTACAACAGGTCACTGTCCAGGGCTATTAAAACATCTCACTCAGTAGCCATGAGCATAAAAACCTCCGGGTGCTGTTGAGATAGAGTGCTCCTGAGCATTCGATTGATGAATTTCAGAGTATAGAAGCTCCACTCGCAAGCTACCCGGGTTACTGACAGGGTAAGTAAGAACTTGTAAGCGAGGCCCAGGATGTGGTATGCGTCAGTCAATAGGTTGTACTGACTAAGAATACGGTAGCAACACACTTGACGGTCCTTGCAAGATGAACAGCTCTTGTCAAGGCTGCCTTGACTTTTTCAAAATCTCTTTCCGTTCCTTTCAGCTGCTCCTCTGTAGACACTGCCATACGATGCGCAGACAGAATGTCCATTCCACTTGTTTGATGATATTTTGTGACTGGTGAGGTGACCTGAAATATTCTGAAGAATATCTGAGCTGTAAGTATTGTTTCATACTTCAGAAACCCCTCAATGTATCCTTGTGCCTTGACCCGTGCAGTAGCGGTGATGTTTTTCTGATCTTGCACGGTGAGAAGGACATCAACATACAGACCCTCATCTGGATTTCCAAAAGATGAGGGTGATTGACTGGATGAGATGATTGACTGGTAACCGCGCCAAATGAATCATTTGTTATTTTTAAATATTTGGCTTCATCATCCTAAAGGGACTTCAACCACTTCTCTCTCCGCTTTTCAGCACCACCTTTACATTTTCTCTGTTTGTCCATCTTGCTCCACTGCACTATTTATCCAAATGTCACCACTTAACAGAGATGGGAAAGGGGTGGGGCCCAGGTAAAGTCAGAAAATGGACTGGACAAAAAGTAATTGGCTGGGAGAGAGAGGCTAACAGATGTAATACCCAATCACAGTGGCAGTGGGCCAGCAGCCCACTCGCCTGGGCCAATCAGACACACAGCACTTTGTTAATTTTATTTAAGCAGGGGCTGGGGTTATTTATATTGTTGCATCGGCCCCAACTGTCAAGTGGGCCCACTGGGGAAACTCCTGGTGCTCCAGATGGCCAGTCCATCATTGACACCTCCACTGTGGGACTCTATAGGATCTCACTAGCTGGTGCAAGGCTCTGCACTCCCCAGTGCTTGTTCTGCCCACTGTGATTCATTTCCTCCCATTGGAAATGACAGGCTCTGGTTTTTATAATGCTAGCCAAGATCAACAACACCAAAACGGACTATACAGCTGCAAGCAGTGAGTGGAGTTCCAAACGGACAGTACTAAACAAGTTAAACGTCTGACCTGTGATTCAATGTTTTCCACACACACAGCTATGTGTAGCCTACATGGACACCGCGTCCCCCTACAACGACTAGCCTGAAGCCACAGGCCTTTCTCGCAAACTCTATTTCCCTATGTGAGTGCATTGGGAAAATGAAAGGGAAGCAAAAGGGAGTCTGTTGCGCAAATAAACTGAAATGTGTCTTCCGCATTTAACCCAACCCCTCTGAATCAGAGGTGCAGCCTTCCTTGGTCAAGGGGAGAAGAAAATAAAAACGGTAGATTTGTAACACTTTGCAGGGTCGGGGATTCGAATCAGCGACATTTCGGTTCCTGGTCCAACGCTCTTAGCCGCCCTGTGTGAACTGTACAGCGACATTTCGGTTCCTGGCCCAACGTTCTTAACCGCTAGGCTACCTGCCACCCCTTGTGAATTGTAGGTCGGGATTTTTGACCTGGCTACATGTACATCGAACAACACAGCAGTGATCAGTAGGGACGAATGTTGGGTTCCACCCATTTGTGGTCGAGGGGAATTCCTTATTATTACGTGATTATCGACTTGGAGTCGCCTCCCCCCTGTACCGCCCGTTGCTTCTCGCCACTATCCAGGCCAAGCAGCCCACATCCTCTGAAGTGTCTGGCTAGTTTCGCCTCCAACTTCTCCATACACTGACTAGGCTTCATATCCGCTTGTAACATACACCTGACATGTTGAGTTCTCACGCTATTAGCCTGATGTAGAGTTTACTGGTTACGTTCCAAAAAAGGTGTATACAAATTAAAACGTATACATTAATCAGTTTGGGGAAATATTCTCAGCGTTGAGCCTTCATGCTCAGCCAAATATCTAGGCTATTAGGATGTTTGTTAATTTGAAAGTAGCTTTGATAACTAGTCCAGGAGCGTATTCATTCCGCGGATTCTGTTGCAAAATGTTTCGGAAACAAACGGGGCGGGAACTACCTGAATTTGTCAAATAGAAAATCGTTTGTTGTAAAACCATTATAAATTGTGTGGCGGAATGAATACACCCGTTTTCTACTCACCGCATTGAACGCCAATGTCACGTTTGCCGATACGTGATGTTCTTTGACTCGGTCCAGGCTCTGCGGTTTGGCGTTCACTTTCACCCGTCGATATCTTCACATTTTCGAGGGATCGAAGCCTCGATTTGAGGTCCTTGTTCTCTTCTTTTATTCTAGATATTTCGGCTCGCAGTTCCTCAATAGTTGTTTCAAAAAGTTTCGTTGTCTCAGTGACTGCAGTCTTCAATACACTCTCCATAACAAAGGCGAACTGGGTTTGAAAACATTCTTTCGACATGTTGGCGGCAACCAGCTTCACCCCACACTTTCGATTATTATTTCCAATGTAATGTACAGGATTGATCAGAATTGTCGGCCTATGTCCGTGACATCATGGTTTCTCTTTCCTCTGTGGACCACTGAGGTATGATATTAAATGGAGACTGAGTGCAAGATGGCCGACCGTTGTTTTACGCAACCTACCCACGTTCGCATACGCCGACTCATGGACGGTCCATATCCGGGTTGGCCGTTTGTATCCGGTTTATACTGACTAACATCACATGCGCACTAGCACTCAGAGGGAGCAGCTACGATAGCCGTTTTCGAGAGCCACAAAGTAACTGCAGGCTGACTGATCTACAAATCACCTTGCATCATAAATAACGGCTAATTATATTTTGTAGATTAGTCAGGAAATGTATCCATGATACTTTGCAGTTTTGATACTCTGGTACACGGCCAATATGTTCTTCTGTGAGTGATGGGGAACAAATCTGCCTCAGCGACAAACATTTTAATAATTCAATGGATGTTGTGTACAAAAAGGCAATGGAACTCTGCGCACAATGCATAGTGTAACGTACTGAGTGGAGGGCGGGATAAACCGCTCCAGTGTATATTTTTCTGTAAATTTACCGAAGGATCGATCAAGCTTTTCATTGGTGATAATGTAGAAATTAATGGCGTCGATATATTAGATAAGAAATGTAACAACAATTTAATCAGAGAAATTATAAACAGGAAGTTTACCCTTGCAACAATTTTTCAAAGTGCATCTTCATTTGGCAGCGTGCGTGGACTATTGTCTCGTTAAAAAACAACTGGGGACTTCAGTGCTTTCAAAATAACAGGGAACTCGGAAAAAGACGAGGTGGGGGTAGAGAGAGTAGTGGAGGCGTTTTTTTGCGAGCGCGCTTGTTTGAAATTGAAAAGTGTCGTGGTAGCGTTTGATAAAGAATACCGTCAAGACCAAGCAGCTGCATTAAAAGTGGGATGCACTGTTGAGCGCTACATCCCGAGGGGTTTGTTCTGATTGTACGGATATTGTGACAGCCGGTTTAAATGGCGTCCCTTGAGAAATCAAGAAAAATATGTATGTATGTGTATATATATATGTGTATGTGTGTGTCAGGAGAAGTGCAGTATTGTCATAAGGAGTCTTATACTTGGAATACGGGGGAGGGAAAAAGAGAGAGGAGGTCTGAGAGGGAGGGAGGAAGATGGTGAGCTTGGGTCGGTTAAAAATGGGGAGAAGGTTTGTTAAAGAAGAATGGTAGAAAGTGTAAGCAGAGTGAACTGAAGACAGGAGTAGAAATGGAAGTGAATGTAGTATCGGAGGTGGTAGGTGTGGTGTAGTTCTCGGACCCCGAGGCTTTCACAGAGGGTCAGGATAGAGATGAGTCTGTGACAGTAGGGGTGAAGTTGTGGGGAAAAGTGGACCCTTGCCCCTTTGTCTGTTCCATTTCTGGTTTCAGGGTGGGTGAAATCAGAGTTGGGTACTGTGGAATCGGTGAGGGTAACCAGAAGTGGTCTTGTGATAATTGTTTGTGTTTATGTTGGTCAGAAGGAGAAGGAGGTCGGCGTTAAACGAATGGGGGCAAGACATTTGAATTGTTTCGCTCTCAAGAAAATGGGGCTATTGAAAGGAGTGATTACTGGGGTGGCAGTAAATGTAAAAGTTGACCAACTGAAGGGGAAGATGCTCGTTGTTTGGTGCGACACAGACAGGGTGGTGAAACAGAAGCGTCATTGTCTGTTCTTTTGAGATTTGATGTTAAGTGATGTTAAGTCTTTGCCCGACAAAAGTGATGTTAGGATATACAAGTTTTTGTATATATATATATATATATATATACGAGCTTTTGTACCGAATTCATTACGTTGTTACAGGTTTCAAGCTTATGGGCATGTGGCAGCAGTGTGTAGGAGGGAGGTTCCTAGGTGTGAGAAGGGTGCAGAAGGGCATGAGACAGAGGAATGTGTAGCATTGGGGAAAGTAGTGGTGCCCATGGGGCTGGGGATCAGAAATGTCCCGTGCGAGAGAGGCAGGTTGAGGTTTCCAGGGTTAGAGTAGTGCATAAGTTGTCGTATGCTGAGGCAGTGAAGAAAGTAGAGGAAGATGGGTCAAGGGGGAGGGATCCTGAGAGGAGTGGTGTGACTAGTAGATATGTACCAGTACAGAGGAATAAACCAACAAGTGATATACGTTTCAGTAAGATTGGATTTATAGTAATGGTTATCAACTGTACTGCAGGGAAGGAACGTAAGTCACAGAAAATTGAGTTTGTGGTGGCAGCTGCAGAGAAGCATTTGGGTGTGCGAGACTTGACATCAGAAGAGTTACAGGGTGTGTTAAGTGGTGATGTCCCTTTCATGTTGTTGGCATGAGGTAGGACTAAATAGATTTAAATAGTGGAGTAGGGTTGTTTTTTATTGTTATTTTCAAGCAAAGTATAAAGGAGTTGTACTCCAGTCTAGTAAGTGGCGGTAATGCAACATATTGGATGCCAACCTCCGTTAAACCTCATCGAAGAAGAAATAAAAAACGAGCTCCGACTTTGAAAATCGATTTGAACGGTCATTCAACTCGGAATTCCAACTCGGGCCTCTTTATAGAGCTCTGACCTGAAGATCACTGACGGCATGAATTGACGTCGTATTTTTCTGAGTTCCAATTTCACATAATCCACATAGTTATTTGATAACTAATAAAGTATGAGACGTTTCTTACAAGATTCTTCACAGATGTTATCATTGTAATAGTCTTATTTCTAAATATGCAATTAATGTAGAAAATAAGTGTAGTTTTTGTGAATTGGAAAATTAGACTATAGGGCATTTATTTTGTTATTGTTTGCATAGCAAAATATTTTGGGCAGATATGAAAATATACATTAGAAATAAAATGGGTAAACCTGTAAGCATTACCTCATTTTATCTTTTTTATTTTACATACATGCGAAGTGACTGTCAATACATGAATTTGATTTTTTTCATTTTATTGGGAAAATGTTTCATCTATTAAAAGAAGTTCATGGGTAAAAAAAAAAAAAAAAAATCAATATTTTTCTAATTTATTTAGAATATTATTTATCATCCCTGAAAGGTATAAATAGCAATTTATCAAAGAACTGTCCACAGTATTTGTCAAAATGGTTTGTCATATTTGTATATTGTTTGGTTTTGTACAATGTTCGTGTGATGTAATAACTATATATATATATAACAATGTACACAAATACTGTAAGTGTCTGTATCCTAATGTATAATAAAAGCTGAATTATATTTTGAACGTCAATAACAGTAAACGTGTAACATACAAAGCTATTGCTTAAATAAAGGTTGTCTTTTTACTCCAGTAAAGAGCGTTCCCGATGTAGATTGTCCCACTACCCAACCCGTTGGTTTGTTTCCGGAAGTTCGACTGTTTTTATGGATGCTTTTTGTGTTGCCTGTCTAGCTAAGTAGCATGCCAACTACCATAGCCTTACTTTCTCTCAATACATCTGGTATTTATATTTATTAGAATAGCCTCAAATACAGTAAGTGCTACAGCTTATATCTCAAAATGATAAAACAATTGCAATAGGACAGTTATTGGTGGATGCAAAAGAGGTTTAGTTACCAGTATCTTTTCTGCTAAGTTTAGCTAATTAGCTAGCTTCATATCATTTTGATAGACTGGATCGTAACACTGACCAACCTGAACAAAAGTAGGTAAACTTTACGATCTCATAACTGTAGCTAGCTACACGTAGACAGTTTGCCATGATGTCTGAAGCCATCGTAACCTTCCAGTCTCAGCTCTCCGGGGTCATGGAGACGGTCCTAAAGTCAGCCATATACGAGATCACCAGGCTGGTGGAGGATAGCTTCCTGGAAGAGGTGTTCCGGAGCCGGGAGCAGGTCGAGTCGCTGAAGAAGCGGCTGCAGTGGTCGGAGGACAGTCGCAAGGAGAGGGATAGAGAGGGAGGCCAGAGGGGGAAGTGTGCGGACTGTGGGAGAGCTGACGTGGAGACAAGCTCTGGAACCTCACAGACAGGTGAGGAGTGAGAGACTTTTAAAGACAATATATCTACTCAACAAAAATATAAACGCAACCTGCAACAATTTCAAAGATATTGCTGAGTTACAGTAAACATAAGGAAATCAGTCAATTGAAATCAATTCATTAGACACTAATCTATGGATTTCACATGACTGGGAATACAGATATGCATTTGTTGGTTACAGATACCATACAAAAAAGGTAGGGGCATGGATCAGAAAACCAGTCATTATCTGGTGTGACCACCATTTGCCTCATGCAGTGTGATACACAACCTTCACATAGAGTTAATCAGGCTGTTGATTGTGGCCTGTGGAATGTTGTCCCACTCCTCAGAAAATGGCTGCGCAAATTTTCAGAATATTGGTGGGAAATGGAACACAATGTCGTACACACGCCGATCCAGAGCATCCCACACATGCTCAATGGGTGGCATAACTGAGTATGCAGGTCATAAAAGAACTTGGACATTTTCAGCTTCCATTAATTGTGTAAAGATCCTTGCGACATGGGGCCGAGCATTATCATACTGAAACATGAGGTGACGGCGGCGGATGAATGGCACGACAATGGACCTCAGAATCTTATCACGGTATCTCTGCATTCAAATTGCCATCGATAAAATGCAATTGTGTTCGTTGTCTTTAGCTTATGCCTGCCAATACCATAACCCCACCGCCACCATGGGGCACTCTGTTCACAACGTTGACATCAGCAAAACGCTCGCCCACACAACGACATGCACGCTGTCTGCCATCTGCCCAGTACAGTTGAAAGAGTATGGTTCTCCAGTGTGCCAGTGGCCATCGAATGTGAGCATTTGCCCACTGAAGTCGGTTACGATGCCAAACTGCAGTCAGGTCAAGACCCTGGTGAGGACGACGAGCACGCAGATGAGATTCCCTGAGATGGTTTCTGACAATTTGTTCAGAAATTCTTTGGTTGTGCATACCCACAGTTTCATCAGCTGTCAGGGTGCCTGGTCTGTGGTTGTGTGGCCGGTTGGATGTACTGCCAAATTCTCAAAAACTGCTTATGGTAGAGAAATTAACATTACATTTATCTGGCGACAGCTCTGGTGGACATTCCTGGCATGCTAATCTGTGGCATTGTGTTGTGTGACAAAACTCCAGATTTTAGTGGCCTTTTATTGTCCCCAACACAATGTGCACTTATGTAATGATCATGCTGTTTAATCAGCTTCTTGATATGCCACACCTGTCAGGTGGAAATGCTCACTATCAGCGACCGTAAACAGATTTGTTCACAAAATTTGAGAGAAATATGGTTTTTGTAAGTATGGAATGTCACCTGATCATAGAAGGATCAGGTGTTCCTAATGTTTTGTACTTTCAGTGTATATATGAAGGAATCACTCTCTAGTGGGGCTGCTGTAATGTGTAGCATCCATAATTTGGTGATCACTGACCAGACAGTTGAATTGGTGGTGGCATCTTAATAAACATGTTTCCTTTACTTTATCTGATGTGAGGAGACTCCATTATCCACAATGTTGCTTTCCTTTCCTTTTACTACTTCTTCCTCGTTTGTTTTTCCGGCAGACTAGATTGCTGCCGTTTGCAGGTCGGAGTGCAGATTGCAGATTTTGATCACAAAAAAAAGAGGAAGGGGAATAACTTAAATTGCACCACCATCTAACCCTCCACCTATACACTATCTCCAGAAACCCACCACCCCATCCCACAACTTTGGCCCTAAAAGATCCTACACCTGGCTGTCGGCCTAGGAGGACACCTAGGATGTCCTTGGGCTATCCTCTACTCTTTTCACTGCCTCAGCATAGGAAACATTTTGTCCCTTTCGAACTTTGGCAATCTCAACCCGTCTCTCTCACAGGGCACTTGGGATCCCAAGCTGCATGGGCGTCCCCAGAGTTGACACGCAGTGTTTCTCTATCCCTTCATTACACTCTGTCTAACTATACCCTCCTGCACACTTCTCACATTGTGGGATCTCCCTTCTACACACTGCTGCAATGTCCAAATCCTTGACACCTAAAGCACCATAGCATGTTCGGAACATGGGCCCTCACAGACTATCAAATATAACCTAACCTGACCTTTATCAGGTAGAAACTCTGTTTCAAAACTCAACAAGACAGACAGAGTATTCTCAGTCTCGCCATAGCCACCGGGTCTACAACTCACCAAAAGGCGGGCGTCACAAACACTAAGAGTATTCCTTTTCCTGATCCACCTCTGCACTCAACGCCACCCTACTGGTCACTCCTTTGAGGGGTGTCCTGCTCCAGAGAGCAAAGCACAACACAAGTTGAAACGTGTGATGCGCAGCGCCCCCTGCCTTTGGGCGGAGGATGCACAAAAACTCTAAACAATTCCACTTCTCAAAACTTTCACAGATGTAACCTCTCCCAGTTTGTCCTTCACCCAACCTGACACAACGTACGGGTTGGCCAAAAAGCAGGAATCCACTTTTTCCAAAATCCCGCTCCTACCGGTCCAAAATCATCTCTGAATGTCTACCACACCTGTAGTCGCAGGTACTTCACCCTGGTCTGGCTCAACTTCAGAGCGCTACATCACCCTGGTCTGGCTCAACTTCAGAGCGCTACATCACCCTGGTCTGGCTCAACTTCAGAGCGCTACTTCACCCTGGTCTGGCTGAACTTCAGAGCGCTACATCACCCTGGTCTGGCTGAACTTCAGAGCGCCTACATCACCCTGGTCTGGCTCAACTTCAGAGCGCTACTTCACCCTGGTCTGGCTCAACTTCAGAGCGCTACTTCACCCTGGTCTGGCTCAACTTCAGAGCGCCTACTTCACCCTGGTCTGGCTCAACTTCAGAGCGCTACTTCACCCTGGTCTGGCTCAACTTCAGAGCGCTACATCACCCTGGTCTGGCTCAACTTCAGAGCGCTACTTCACCCTGGTCTGGCTCAACTTCAGAGCGCCTACTTCACCCTGGTCTAGCTCAACTTCAGAGCGCTACATCACCCTGGTCTGGCTCAACTTCAGAGCGCTACATCACCCTGGTCTGGCTCAACTTCAGAGCGCCTACTTCACCCTGGTCTGGCTCAACTTCAGAGCGCTACTTCACCCTGGTCTGGCTCAACTTCAGAGCGCTACTTCACCCTGGTCTGGCTCAACTTCAGAGCGCTACATCACCCTGGTCTGGCTCAACTTCAGAGCGCTACTTCACCCTGGTCTGGCTCAACTTCAGAGCGCTACTTCACCCTGGTCTGGCTCAACTTCAGAGCGCTACATCACCCTGGTCTGGCTCAACTTCAGAGCGCTACATCACCCTGGTCTGGCTCAACTGCAGAGCGCTACATCACCCTGGTCTGGCTCAACTTCAGAGCGCTACTTCACCCTGGTCTGGCTCAACTTCAGAGCGCTACTTCACCCTGGTCTGGCTCAACTTCAGAGCGCTACTTCACCCTGGTCTGGCTCAACTTCAGAGCGCTCACTACTGCTGACTGACTCATGGTTCTCAAAAGAACAAATATATTTATAGGTACTTTTACTTGGTTTCTATTCAGGAGACATTTTTACACTTACCCGTCATCGCACTCTGATCTGCTCAGTCTGTTCTTTCAATCTAGGCCCTTTCCTTTTACTTGCAATGAAATGTTCTCTTTGTTTACCTGTGGCCAGGTGTGGAGAGGGGGCGTGGCCTGAAGCAGGAGAAGGTACCAGGGGAGGAGTGGAGCAGCTGTGGGGGTGTGGCCGGGGAAACAGCCTTCCATGATTTGGAGGAGGCTGAGGCCACCAGCCCTAGGAGAACCTCTGAGGTAGGTAGGGGACTGACTAAACACCAGTGTTACGGAATGTTCGTTTAGAACTATATTGTACAGAACAGATTAGAACTGATTGTCAGGAAGAATAGGGGACCATCATGTCAGCTCTGTTCAGTCACTGTCAGTTCATCCATAATTTAGTCAGAATCAACTCATTCATTTCCTCTTCCAGTCCACAGAGGTCGGAGGTCAGAAGCTGGACAGTCTGCTGAAAGAGGAGCCTCTCCACAACACTGAGTTACGGGAGCGATGGGAGTTCTGCCTGGACGGTGAGTTGAGGAGTTTACCACAAATATAACAGACAATAGCCTACCTTTTATGATGATGAGAATGATAAGGAGATTAGCTTCTAATATGTTGTCATTGGTATTATAACAAGTCAACTTGAAACTTTAAGTTCAAATTGAGCATTAGTTACTCTACTACCGTTTCTACTATTGCCAATGCCTCATGTCTCCTGTGTTTTTCAGGGGCCGATGGTTCGGACGTCTCGGGGCCCAGTAAGAGTTTCAGTGAGCAGGAGCTGCAGCAGTGCCAGGCTGACTGGGGGTCTGGTCTAGACCAGGGGCCTAAACCTCCGGGCCCCGAGGGAGACGCAGGGGACCCCACCGACCCTCTCTACCGCCCTCGTTACAGCATGAAGGAACTGGTGGGCGGCTTTGAGAAGTCTGGTTGCGACGGTAGTGGTGGTGGCGGCCATCTTGTAGACATAGAAGGGCTGGATAGGTTTCCTGGTTCTCCGTCTCGTCTGGGGGCACTGAGCTACGGAGCTGCGGGTCACTACCAAGTGAACTTGGGGGGGTCTGAGGGGGGAGACCACCATCGCTCCCAGATGCCTGACCCCCATCAGAGCCAGAGGGAGCAGGTGGGATCGCCAACGCCATCCCCCCACCCAGAGGTGGGAGAACGGAACTGCCTGTTGATAAACGAGGAGGGGTACCTGCAGGACTCCAGTGTCTTGTACCCCGAACACGGTGTGCCAGAGTTGGGTAGCAGAGCTGGCCACAGGGTGCTAACCTCCATCCACTCTGGAAGCTCAGCCGACAACAACAACACAGAGAGCCTGTATGGTGCTGCTGGCAACTTTGGACACTCTTTAAACCTCAGCGATCATTCACAAGAGCAGGTAAAAGGAGGAGGAGGAGGAGGAGGAGGAGGAGGAGGGGGGAGGTGTCACGCCTGCAATCAATGCACCAAGACCTTCCCAGACTCCGTTTCCCTCAAGGCCCACAAGCAGAAACACGAAATGGGTAGAGGGTTGAGCACAGGGTCAGGGTCTGGACCTCCATACTGGGGGTCCAGAAATAAAAAACGAGCTCCGACTTTGAAAATCGATTTGAACGGTCATTCAGCTCGGAATTCCAACTCGGGCCTCTTTATAGAGCTCTGACCTGAAGATCACTGACGGCATGAATTGACGTCGTATTTCACAAAGTTATAAAGTTTAACTAATAAAGTAAGAGACGTTTCTTACAAGATTCTTCACAGATGTTATCATTGTAATAGTCTTATTTCTAAATATGCAATTAATGTAGAAAATAAGTGTAGTTTTTGTGAATTGGAAAATTAGACTATAGGGCATTTATTTTGTTATTGTTTGCATAGCAAAATATTTTGGGCAGATATGAAAATATACATTAGAAATAAAATGGGTAAACCTGTAAGCATTACCTCATTTTATCTTTTTTATTTTACATACATGCGAAGTGACTGTCAATACATGAATTAGATTTTTTTCATTTTATTGGGAAAATGTTTCATCTATTAAAAGAAGTTCATGGGTAAAAAAACGTTTCAATATTGTTCTAATTTATTTAGAATATTATTTATCATCCCTGAAAGGTATAAATAGCAATTTATCAAAGAACTGTCCACAGTATTTGTCAAAATGATGTCATATTTGTATATTGTTTGGTTTTGTACAATGTTCGTGTGATGTAATAACTCTCTCTCTCTCTCTCTCTCTCTATATATATATATATATATATATATATAATAATGTACACAATAAATACTGTAAGTGTCTGTATCCTAATGTATAATAAAAGTTGAATTATATTTTGAACGTCAATAACAGTAAACGTGTAACATACAAAGCTAATGCTTAAAGAAAGGTTGTCTTTTTACTCCAGTAAAGAGCGTTCCGATGTAGATTGTCCCACTACCCAACCCGTTGGTTTGTTTCCGGAAGTTCGACTGTTTTTGTGGGTGCTTTTTGTGTTGCCTGTCTAGCTAAGTAGCATGCCAACTACCATAGCCTTACTTTCTCTCAATACATCTGGTATTTATATTTATTAGAATAGCCTCATATACAGTAAGTGCTACAGCTTATATCTCAAAATGATAAAACAATTGCAATAGGACAGTTATTGGTAGAGGCAAGAGGTTTAGTTACCAGTATCTTTTCTGCTAAGGTTAGCTAATTAGCTAGCTTCATATCATTTTGATAGACTGGATCGTAACACTGACCAACCTGAACAAAAGTAGGTAAACTTTACGATCTCATAACTGTAGCTAGCTACACGTAGACAGTTTGCCATGATGTCTGAAGCCATCGTAACCTTCCAGTCTCAGCTCTCCGGGGTCATGGAGACGGTCCTAAAGTCAGCCATATACGAGATCACCAGGCTGGTGGAGGATAGCTTCCTGGAGGAGGTGTTCCGGAGCCGGGAGCAGGTCGAGTCGCTGAAGAAGCGGCTGCAGTGGTCGGAGGACAGTCGCAAGGAGAGGGATAGAGAGGGAGGCCAGAGGGGGAAGTGTGCGGACTGTGGGAGAGCTGACGAGGAGACAAGCTCTGGAACCTCACAGACAGGTGAGGAGTGAGAGACTTTTAAAGACAATATATCTACTCAACAAAAATATAAATGCAACCTGCAACAATTTCAAATATTGCTGAGTTACAGTAAACATAAGGAAATCAGTCAATTGAAATCAATTCATTAGGCACTAATCTATGGATTTCACATGACTGGGAATACAGATATGCATTTGTTGGTTACAGATACCATACAAAAAGGTAGGGGCATGGTTCAGAAAACCAGTCATTATCTGGTGTGACCACCATTTGCCTCATGCAGTGCGATACCTCCTTCACATAGAGTTAATCAGGCTGTTGATTGTGGCCTGTGGAATGTTGTCCCACTCCTCAGAAAATGGCTGCGCAAATTTTCAGAATATTGGTGGGAAATGGAACACAATGTCGTACATACGCCGATCCAGAGCATCCCACACATGCTCAATGGGTGGCATATCTGAGTATGCAGGTCATGAAAGAACTGGGACATTTTCAGCTTCCAGTAATTGTGTACAGATCCTTGCGACATGGGGCCGAGCATTATCATGCTGAAACATGAGGTGACGGTGGCGGATGAATGGCACAACAATGGACCTCAGAATCTCATCACGGTATCTCTGCATTCAAATTGCCATCGATAAAATGCAATTGTGTTCATTGTCTGTAGCTTATGCCTGCCAATACCATAACCCCACCGCCACCATGGGGCACTCTGTTCACAACGTTGACATCAGCAAAACGCTCGCCCACACAACGACATGCACGCTGTCTGCCATCTGCCCAGTACAGTTGAAAGAGTATGGTTCTCCAGTGTGCCAGTGGCCATCGAATGTGAGCATTTGCCCACTGAAGTCGGTTACGATGCCAAACTGCAGTCAGGTCAAGACCCTGGTGAGGACGACGAGCACGCAGATGAGATTCCCTGAGATGGTTTCTGACAATTTGTTCAGAAATTCTTTGGTTGTGCATACCCACAGTTTCATCAGCTGTCAGGGTGCCTGGTCTGTGGTTGTGAGGCCGGTTGGATGTACTGCCAAATTCTCAAAAACGACTTATGGTAGAGAAATTAACATTACATTTATCTGGCGCAAGCTCTGGTGGACATTCCTGGCATGCCAATCTGTGGCATTGTGTTGTGTGACAAAACTCCAGATTTTAGTGGCCTTTTATTGTCCCCAACACAATGTGCACTTATGTAATGATCATGCTGTTTAATCAGCTTCTTGATATGCCACACCTGTCAGGTGGAAATGCTCACTATCAGCGACTGTAAACAGATTTCTTCACAAAATTTGAGAGAAATATGGTTTTTGTAAGTATGGAATGTCACCTGATCATAGAAGGATCAGGTGTTCCTAATGTTTTGTACTTTCAGTGTATATATGAAGGAATCACTCTCTAGTGGGGCTGCTGTAGTGTGTAGCATCTATAATTTGGTGATCACTGACCAGACAGTTGAATTGGTGGTGGCATCTTAATAAACATGTTTCCTTTACTTTATCTGATGTGAGGAGACTCCATTATCCACAATGTTGCTTTCCTTTCCTTTTACTACTTCTTCTTCGTGTGTTTTTCCGGCAGACTAGATTGCTGCCGTTCGCAGGTCGGAGTGCAGATTGCAGATTTTGATCACAAAAAAAAGGGAAAAGAGGAATGGGAATATCTTAAATTGCACCACCATCTAACACTCCACCTATACACTATCTCCAGAAACCCACCACCCCATCCCACTACTTTGGCCCTAAAAGATCCTCCACCTGGCTGTCGGCCTCGGAGGATGGGGGGGGGGGGGGGGGGGTATCCTTGGGCTATCCTCTACTCTTTTCACTGCCTCAGCATAGGAAACATTTTGTCCCTTTTGAACTTTGGCAATCTCAACCCGTCTCTCTCACAGGGCACTTGGGATCCCAAGCTGCATGGGGGTCCCCAGAGTTGACACGCAGTGTTTCTCTATCCCTTCATTACACTCTGTCTGACTATACCCTCCTGCACACTTCTCACATTGTGGGATCTCCCTTCTACACACTGCTGCAATGTCCAAATCCTTGACACCTACAGCACCATAGCATGTTCGGAACATGGGCCCTCACAGAATATCAAATGTAACCTAACCTGACCTTTATCAGGTAGAAAATCTGTTTCAAAGCTCAACAAGACAGACAGGGTATTCTCAGTCTCGCCATAGCCACCGGGTCTACAACTCACCAAAAGGCGGGCGTCACAAACACTAAGAGTATTCCTTTTCATCTGATCCACCTCTGCACTCAACGCCACCCTACTGGTCACTCCTTTGAGGGGTGTCCTGCTCCAGAGAGCAAAGCACAACACAGGTTGAAACGTGTGATGCGCAGCGCCCCCTGCCTTTGGGCGGAGGATGCACAAAAACTCTATACAATTCCACTTCTCAAAACTTTCACAGATGTAACCGCTCCCAGTTTGTCCTTCACCCAACCTGACACAACGTACGGGTTGGCCAAAAAGCAGGAATCAACTTTTTCCTACCGGTCCAAAATCATCTCTGAATGTCTACCACACCTGTAGTCGCAGGTACTTCACCCTGGTCTGGCTCAACTTCAGAGCGCTACATCACCCTGGTCTGGCTCAACTTCAGAGCGCTACATCACCCTGGTCTGGCTCAACTTCAGAACGCTACTTCACCCTGGTCTGGCTCAACTTCAGAGCGCCTACTTCACCCTGGTCTGGCTCAACTTCAGAGCGCTACATCACCCTGGTCTGGCTCAACTTCAGAGCGCTACATCACCGCCTACTTCACCCTGGTCTGGCTCAACTTCAGAGCGCTACATCACCCTGGTCTGGCTCAACTTCAGAGCGCTACATCACCCTGGTCTAGCTCAACTTCAGAGCGCTACTTCACCCTGGTCTGGCTCAACTTCAGAGCGCTACTTCACCCTGGTCTGGCTCAACTCCAGAACGCTCACTACTGCTGACTGACTCATGGTTCTCAAAAGAACAAATACATTTATAGGTACTTTTACTTGGTTTCTATTCAGGAGACATTTTTACACTTACCCGTCATCGCACTCTGATCTGCTCAGTCTGTTGTTTCAATCTAGGCCCTTTCCTTTTACTTGCAATGAAATGTTCTCTTTGTTTACCTGTGGCCAGGTGTGGAGAGGGGGCGTGGCCTGAAGCAGGAGAAGGTACCAGGGGAGGAGTGGAGCAGCTGTGGGGGTGTGGCCGGGGAAACAGCCTTCCATGATCTGGAGGAGGCTGAGGCCACCAGCCCTAGGAGAACCTCTGAGGTAGGTAGGGGACTGACTAAACACCAGTGTTACGGAATGTTCGTTTAGAACTATATTGTACAGAACAGATTAGAACTGATTGTCAGGAAGAATAGGGGACCATCATGTCAGCTCTGTTCAGTCACTGTCAGTTCATCCATA
Organism: Salvelinus alpinus; assembly: GCF_045679555.1. Lineage (NCBI taxonomy): Eukaryota > Metazoa > Chordata > Actinopteri > Salmoniformes > Salmonidae > Salvelinus > Salvelinus alpinus. Next base: position 76,343,274 of record NC_092091.1, on the reverse strand, counting down.
ATTTAGTCAGAATCGACTCATTCATTTCCTCTTCCAGTCCACAGAGGTCGGAGGTCAGAAGCTGGACAGTCTGCTGAAAGAGGAGCCTCTCCACAACACTGAGTTACGGGAGAGATGGGAGTTCTGCCTGGACGGTGAGTTGAGGAGTTTACCACAAATATAACACAGACAATAGCCTACTTTTTATGATGATGAGAATGATAAGGAGAGTAGCTTCTAATATGTTGTCAACTTGAAACTTTAAGTTCAAATTGAGCGTTAGTTACTCTACTACCGTTTCTACTATTGCCAATGCCTCATGTCTCCTGTGTTTTTCAGGGGCCGATGGTTCGGACGTCTCGGGGCCCAGTAAGAGTTTCAGTGAGCAGGAGCTGCAGCAGTGCCAGGCTGACTGGGGGTCTGGTCTAGACCAGGGGCCTAAACCTCCGGGCCCCGAGGGAGACGCAGGGGACCCCACCGACCCTCTCTACCGCCCTCGTTACAGCATGAAGGAACTGGTGGGCGGCTTTGAGAAGTCTGGTTGCGACGGTAGTGGTGGTGGCGGCCATCTTGTAGACATAGAAGGGCTGGATAGGTTTCCTGGTTCTCCGTCTCGTCTGGGGGCACTGAGCTACGGAGCTGCGGGTCACTACCAAGTGAACTTGGGGGGGTCTGAGGGGGGAGACCACCATCGCTCCCAGATGCCTGACCCCCATCAGAGCCAGAGGGAGCAGGTGGGATCGCCAACGCCATCCCCCCACCCAGAGGTGGGAGAACGGAACTGCCTGTTGATAAACGAGGAGGGGTACCTGCAGGACTCCAGTGTCTTGTACCCCGAACACGGTGTGCCGGAGTTGGGTAGCAGAGCTGGCCACAGGGTGCTAACCTCCATCCACTCTGGAAGCTCAGCCCACAACAACAACACAGAGAGCCTGTATGGTGCTGCTGGCAACTTTGGACACTCTTTAAACCTCAGCGATCATTCACAAGAGCAGGGAAAAGGAGGAGGAGGAGGAGGAGGAGGAGGGAGGTGTCACGCCTGCAATCAATGCACCAAGACCTTCCCAGACTCCGTTTCCCTCAAGGCCCACAAGCAGAAACACGAAATGGGTAGAGGGTTGAGCACAGGGTCAGGGTCTGGACCTCCATACTCGCGCACCCAGTGCGGTAAGATCTTCACCCAGGCCTGCAACCTCAAGGTCCACCAGCGGGTCCACCAGGCCGAGGGACTCCACCTCTGCAGCCAATGCGGCAAGGGCTTCACTTCCTTCTCTGACCTGAAGAGGCACAAGTGCAGCCAGACGACAGACAAGCCCTACTGCTGCTCCATCTGTGGGAACAAGTTCAATCGGCTTTGGAACCTCAAACTGCATCAGCGCATTCACACACAGGAGAAACCTCACCGCTGCACCATGTGTGACAAGCGCTTCACTCGGGCAGACAATTTGAAGGTGCACCAGCGTATCCACACTGGGGAGAGACCGTACTGCTGCGCTGTATGTGGACTCCGCTTCAAACAACTGGACCATCTGAAGTCGCACCAGCGCAAACACAGGCCGGATCTCCTGAAATGAATTTGTTAAAAAAATATATACAGTACCAGTCAAACGTTTGGACACATCTACTCATTCAAGGGTTTTATTTTTACTATTTTCTACATTGTAGAATTATAGTGAAGACATCAAAACTATGAAATAACACATATGGAATCATTTAGTAACAAACCAGCTTCACCTGGAATGCTTTTCCAGCAGTCTTGAAGGAGATCCCACATATGCTGAGCAATTGTTGGCTGATTTTCCTTCACTCTGCAGTCCAACTCATCCCAAACCGTCTCAATTGCGTTTATGTCAGGTGATTGTGGAGGCCAGGTCATCTGATGCAGTACTCCATCACTCTCCTTCTTGGTCAAAAAGCCCTTACACAGCCTGGAGGTGTGTTGGATCATTATCCTTTTGAAAAACAAATGATAGTCCCACTAAGCGCAAACCAGATGGGATGGTGTATCGCTGCAGAATGCTGTGGTAGCCATGCTGGTTAAGTGTGCCTAGAATTCAAAATAAATCACATACAGTTTCACCAGCAAAGCACCATCACACCTCCTCCTCCATGCTTTACGTGGGAACCACTCATGTGTAGATCATCCGTTCACCTATTCTGCGTCTCACGAAGAAGGACAGATTTCCACCGTTCTAATGTCCATTGCTCATGTTTCTTGGCCCAAGCAAGTCTCTTATTCTTATTGTTGTCCTTTAGTGATGGTTTCTTTGCAGCAATTCGACCATGAAGACCTCATTCGCACAGTCTCCTCTGAACAGTTGATGTTGAGATGTGTCTGTTGTTTGAACTCTGTGAAGCATTTTATTTGGGCTGCAATTTCTGAGGCAGGTAACTCTAATGAACCTATCCTTTGAAGCAGATGTAACTCTGAGTCTTTCTTTCCTGTGGCGGTTCTCATGAGAGCCAGTTTCATCATAGGGCTTGATGGTTTTTTCGACTGCACTTGAAGAAACTTTCAAAGTTCTTGAAATGTGCCGAATTGACTGACCTTCATGTCTTAAAGTAATGATGGACGGTCGTTTCTCTTTGCTTATTTGAGCTGTTCTTGCCATAATATGGACTTGGTCTTTTACCAAATGGGCTATCTTCTGTATACCCCCCACCTTGTCACAACACAGCTGATTGGTTCAAATGCATTAAGAAGGAAAGAAATTCCACAAATTAACTTTTAATAAGGCACACCTGTTAATTGAAATGCATTCCAGGTGACTACCCCATGAAGCTGGTTGAGAGAGTGCCAATAGTGTGCAAAGCTGTCATCGTTGTAAAGGGTGGCTACGTTGAATCTCAAAGATAAACAAACCAAAAGGTATGTTAACACTTTTTTGGTTGCTACATGATTCCATATGTGTTATTTCATAGTTTTGATGTCTTCATCATTATTCTACAGTGTAGAAAATAGTAAAAATAAAGAAAAACCCATGAATGAGTATGTCGTGTCGTTGACTATCATTAAATGTGAAGACTGTATATTATAAATTCTGTGTAATTTCATTTTGCGATTAAACTAAACATGTAACTTTAATTAACTAGGAAGTCGGGGTACCACGGGAACATGTTTAGAGTTTCATTTTCCGGAATATAACTTCAGATATTTTCATATCTTATCAAAACAGTTGCTTATTAATGAATTTTGACCTCATCAGTCTCATTACTGAACGTCGCAAACCCTTGGATATCTGCACGAACACTAGCATAGAATCATGTATAAGCGATATATACATTTGGCTTAATTATTTATTTACTAACTAACTTAATCAATCACAGAATTACATAAACACACACAAATAGTTCATACATTGGTTACTAGATGATACAAGGACAAAACTGATATGACGGCTTGGTAGACAAAGGAAAGGGGTGGGGACCGCTCAAGAGCGAGAAACTCATAGAGGATAACTACACTCATAGAAATTGTTAATACTTTGAACATGAACACCCGCACATTCTAAAATAAATAGCAATTTACATATTTCCGAGTGTATGTTTTGTTCTTTAGTTTGTAGATTTAATTGCCATTTCAACGTGGGAATGATCTCCACGTTCTCTGGCCTTGTCCTTTGGGAGAGCTGTATTTCTTAACCTCACTAGGGTATGTGGGACAGTAGCGTCCCACCCCGTCAACAGCCAGTGAAACTGCAGTGCGCCAAATTCAAAACAACAGAAATCCCATAATTAAAATTCCTCAAACATACAAGTATTTTACACCATTTTAAAGATACACTTGTTGTATATCCAGCCACAGTGTCCGATTTCAAAAAGGCTTTACGACGAAAGCACACCAAACGATTATGTTAGGTCAGAGCCAAGTCACAGAAAAACACAGCCATTTTTCCAGCCAAAGAGAGGAGTCACAAAAAGCAGAAATAGAGATAAAATTAATCACTAACCTTTGATGATCTTCATCAGATGACACTCATAGAACTTCATGTTACACAATACATGTATGTTTTGTTTGGTAAATGAATTTACATTGGCGCGTTATGTTCAGTAGTTCCAAAACATCCGGTGATTTTGCAGAGCCACATGAATTTACAGAAATACTCATAATAAACATACAACTGTTATGCAAGGAATTTTAGATCCACTTCTTCTTAATGCAACCGCTGTGTCAGATTTCGAAAAAACTTTACGGAAAAAGCACATGCAATAATCTGAGTACAGCGCTCAGAGCCCAAACAACCCAAACAGATATCCGCCATGTTGTGTAGTCAACAGAGGTCAGAAATAGCATTATAAATATTCACTTACCTTTGATGATCTTCATCAGAATGCACTCCCAGGAATCCCAGTTCCACAATAAATGTTTGTTTTGTTCGATAATGTTCATCATTTATGTCCAAATACCTACTTTTTGTTCGCGCGTTTAGCCCAGTAATCAAAATTTATGAGGCGCGATCACTAGGTGCAGACAAAGTCAAAAAGTTCCGTTACAGTCCGTAGAAACATGTCAATCGATAGAATCAATCTTCAGGATGTTTTTAACATCTTCAATAATGTTCCAACCGGAGAATTCCTTTGTCTTCAGAAATGCAATGGAACGCAAGCTAACTACGTGAACGCTCATGGCTCTCTGGCAGACCTCTGACTCAATCCCCTCTCATTCGCCCCCATTTCACAGTAGAAGCATCAAACAATGTTCTAAAGACTGTTGACATGTAGTGGAAGCCTTAGGAAGTGCAACATGACCCCATAGACACTGTGTATTCGATAGGCAAAGAGTTGAAAAACTACAAACCTCAGATTTCCCACTTCCTGGTTGAATTTTTTCTCAGGTTTTTGCCTGCCATATTAGTTCTGTTATACTCACAGACATCATTCAAACAGTTTTAGAAACTTCAGAGTGTTTTCTATCCAAAATTACTAATTATATGCATAGTCTACCTTCATGGCTGAGTAGCAGGCAGTTTGATTTGGGCACGCTTTTCATCCAAAATTCCCAATGCTGCCCCCTACCCTAGAGAAGTTAACCATTTCAACATGTAGCTACCGCTTCATGTTTTCTGATCTAATGTACATTTTGTCGGAAGTGGTTTTATACTCTGTAGAAAAGGGGGCGTTCCATGACGCTGTGTCATGGCTGTGCTCACGAGGGCTTGGCCACTGACTAGTTAAACTTAATATGAAAACCCGCACTCTCATTTAGAAGGCTAACATCACATTTCATCTTTTCACAAATAGATTAATATGTAATCATATACATTTCACAACATTTAGATGTAAACCCCATAATTGAGAAGTGTACACATCCAAAGACACAGTAATGTGTGTTTCCTGTCCTTCATGAGATCACCAAATGAAACACACTCGACATGACTGTCCCTTAAGTGTCCATGGACCATTCCCACATTCTCAAAAATATAAATATTGTTTAATTCTCCCATTTTGGAGATTAGGAGTTTTGGCAAGGATATTGTATTTGTTCTCCGTAGGCTCTCCCTTCACACTGAGAGTTTCTACCAGGAATTTATGACCGTTGTAAAACCTGATGTGGGAGAGAGAGTGAGAGGGGGAGCCACGATATACACCCAAAAGGGCCACGTCGTGACAGTCCCCCTCTGGTGGGTTCAATCTTGTGATTATCCTGCAAATTGCAAACCAACATAAAAATAATGACCACGTGATGTCCTGGTTCTGGATCATCGTTGCAGTCCCCTTCTGGTGGTTGAACTTGGTAGGCTCTCTGAGAGCGGAGCAGTCCACCACAAGGTTGGGCGGTGGATGTCCAGTTGGTGATCGCCGTTGCAGTCCCCCTCTGGTGGTCGACCCGGGTAGGATTTCTGCAAATGGAGCAGGCCACTACAAGGATGGGCAGCGGCTGTCCGGATTGGGATCGCCGTTCCGGACCCGTCGTCCAGGCTGGTGGATCTAGGCAGTAACTTAGGCAGATGTTAACAACGCACACACACTCATGAAATACATAATTACATTTCTTCCCAAATGAGTGGTGTTGTGGCACTAAGCGATGGTTGTATGGGGAACTTGTTTATGACTCTATCACTTCTTAAGTGTCAATGGAAATAAAACTAAAAGAAATTAAAGCAAAACCAAAAGATATACAAAATATAGTTATCAAACCAAAATCATCTAATTGAACTGAATTCTATATATGTATAAGGTCTGACCCTATCATGGCATTGTCTATTGTCATATTTAGGGTGTTCCTAATTTGCGGTGTGTTGCTTGGGGCACTATCCTAAGTTGATAACTATATGATACGTCTATAGCTGGAAGGCACCAGCTTCGGGCAGTCTACCTTGGATGACCTATGGACCTCTGTGGAGAACTGGTGAGTACTGTAGCTGTAGAGTCAAAAGGCCTAAGAGTACATTTTCAACTTTACTAAGGCTGGTATTTTGTTCGGACCCTTAAGTGATCCGAGCATAAATCCTCATTAAATGTTCCATTGTTTGTGCTTACACGAGCGTACATACCAAGGGAAAGAAACCAAGTATCCGGGTAGGCTACAACCTGTTCAGAATGAGTCTGAAGTCATCAGATCATTTCCAGGTCAATGCATGGAGGTCGGTAAGAATTGATGTCGACCTCAAGACCTGTTTAGGTGGACCTGTAGTACTTTTACTACACGTCAATGTGTCTTACACCATTGTAGTGGTGATAGATATGAAGGAGTCCCTTTCATAGCTATGTTATCTATGGAGGAGCTAACATCCCGACTCAATCAGTCGTACGCGGTGTGATCATGGTTCATGACTTCTAATAACCTTCCTCCTGAAGGAATGGATGGTTCTATTTATTAGTGGCATGTGTGTTAACCATCAGAAGACTGTTCTGGAGATTCCTAATATCTTAGATGTGTTCTAAGGTTATCCTATCTTAGGGGCCTGTCCACTCCTCTCTGTTCTCATGGGGAAGTTTACAACTAGATTTGTTTTCTGCTCTGGCGGCCTCATACAGTGTTGCACATAGTCTTAACCCCCCCCCCTCATCGGCCTCGATGAGGCTCATCATGGGTCTGGGCTAGCATTCCCCCCCCCTTCATGTCTCGGGATCCCCCCACCAGCGGTTGGTATTGGTGTTCAAGGCACAAAGGACAAGTTTGGATCCTATGTACGAGTTGTCAGCTTCCCCGTTGTTATGAGAATGGCTGTAACCTTTCAACCAAATCTCCTGGTGTTTGTGCTTCAAAATGAATAGTGGCTGTCAAAGCTTGTCAGTCACCACAGCGTATGCGTGTGGCAACTTCTTCAGTACCTGCGAACTGAGACGAGGATATCTGATATATATCATAGGAAGCAGAGTACACTCTGCGAGTCGATGTTTTACTTGCTGAGACAGCCGCGGTGCTTGCAGAAGTGTCCGAAGGGCCAGAGAAGTTAATCTCAACTACAGGATTGCACAACACCAAGGAGGAGGGAAGTTGCTCATTCACAGAGACTTCTGGCTCAAAATCATGAAAAGAATGGTCAATCATGTTTGCTGATTGAATGTGTCGAGATATCGTAATATCTCCTTGGGTCGGTTTCTACACCAAGAGATTTCTAAACGTATTTTTACCAAAGGGGTGCTTTTGACAGATACCCCTCGTGGATGACTGCGTTGCAACTTGCGTTAAGGGAAGACAGTGTGGTCATTAGAGAAGGCACTGTGACTTGTGACCATACATGGTTGGTTTTCCAATCCATCAGTGGTAGTAACCGATCCATCAAGTCTGCTCCAAGTAGCAGGGGTTCAGATTTGAGACTGGTAACATACACAGGGTGAACGAGCGATACGTCCTGGAAGTCTAGTTTCAGCATGATTCTCAATGTGAGAGATGAGGTAGTCTGAGTGAAACCTCGAAGTGTAGTATCGCATCGTTCCACTTTTAACCAACGTTTAGTTTGCTTCAAAGCCATTTTGAGATCATTGAACAATGTTTGAGAGGTGAGCGATATTGTCGTGCCCGAATCAATTAGCACATGACAAGTTAAGCAGTCCTCCAGGACTGTTTCCAGGTACGGTCGTTTAGACCACGTTCACGTTTAGTGGACACATTCCCCACAAAGTGGAGTGGTCATTCGCAACGACGTGATGTGCCATTTCTGTTCAAGGTGAAAACAGATTGACTTCTGATTTTGAGTGGGCTTTGTTTTAGCGACGCTTTTGACCTTTTTCTTCGCAACCTTTGTACCAGAGTCTATAGACACAGCCTGTGGGCTTGTTTCTTGATCGAGCGGGCCCTGGATAGGGTCTCGAGTGGGAGAAATTTGATTTTTAACTTGCTAAGGGTGTCAATTCCTGCGGACCTGGTGTCCGGCAATTCCCCGTCTAGTCCTTGTGACTTATCTTTTACCCTTTTCGAAAAGAATTCTCGCTTTAGTTCTTCACATAGTGGCGCTTCTAAAGAACATTGGTCTACTTTTTGATCGTCCTTTAACCCTTTGTTACTCTTGTGCTCTGACACTTTGTTTTGGTTGGGTGCAGGAACGTAGAGAACAGGTCGATTGTAGCGGTAGTCGTTTCAATGGCGACGTACTTTACAGTTACAGTGGGGAGAACAAGTATTTGATACACTGCCGATTTTGCAGGTTTTCCTACTTACAAAGCATGTAGAGGTCTGTCATTTTTATCATAGGTACACTTCAACTGTGAGAGACGGAATCTAAAACAAAAATCCAGAAAATCACATTGTATGATTTTTAAGTAATTAATTTGCATTTTATTGCATGACATAAGTATTTGATAACCTACCAACCAGTAAGAATTCCGGCTCTCACAGACCTGTTAGTTTTTCTTTAAGAAGCCCTCCTGTTCTCCACTCATTACCTGTATTAACTGCACCTGTTTGAACTCGTTACCTGTATAAAAGACACCTGTCCACACACTCAATCAAACAGACTCCAACCTCTCCACAATGGCCAAGACCAGAGAGCTGTGTAAGGACATCAGGGATAAATTGTAGACCTGTACAAGGCTGGGATGGGCTACAGGACAATAGCCAAGCAGCTTGGTGAGAAGGCAACAACTGTTGGCACAATTATTAGAAAATGGAAGAAGTTCAAGATGACGGTCAATCACCCTCGGTCTGGGGCTCCATGCAAGATCTCACCTCGTGGGGCATCAATGATCATGAGGAATGTGAGGGATCAGCCCAGAACTACACGGCAGGACCTGGTCAATGACCTGAAGAGAGCTGGGACCACAGTCTCAAAGAAAACCATTAGTAACACACTACGCCGTCATGGATTAAAATCCTGCATTACATATGTAATGCACTAAAATGCAAATTAATTACTTAAAAATCATACAATGTGATTTTCTGGATTTTTGTTTTAGATTCCTTCTCTCACAGTTGAAGTGTACCTATGATAAAAATTACAGACCTCTACATGCTTTGTAAGTAGGAAAACCTGCAAAATTGTCAGTGTATCAAATACTTGTTCTCCCCACTGTATTTCGACAGCGGTGGTTATTGGATTCGTGGTAGAAACCGTTGTTGTGCGTCATCTCTCAATGCTCCAATACCTGATAATGCACCCTCTAACTGGAGTGAGTGCTCCTGGTCAAACTTCAAAACCGACTTGTCAGGGCTCTCAGCGTGGCGAGCTCTTGATGCCTCAAAAGCTGTGCTTCAAGCTCTCTGAGTTGTAAGATAGGCAAGCCAACGTGGGCTGTAGGGCTCAAGTAGGCAATGAAGGTGGGATAGATGTTCAACAGAAACATTTGTTTGAATGGTAACAGTTCCATTCCTGTTTCAGTGAGTAGGCCAAAGTAAGCTGAACGAAGCCTATGATCGTAAGCTTGTGGGTGTTCTTTCCGAGCTTGATTTATAGTGTTAGCCAGTGAGCTACGTGTTTGCGAGTCGCAGAAGCACTGAATTCTAATTTCAAAGCTGTGGCAAGTTTAGCGTAGTCGTTTAGCACGTGTTGCTGTAGACAAATTAACCTCGCCACGTGTCTATTCGACGTTAACTTCAACAGGTAAACCCTGTCAGAACCCGTAGCGTTTGGGTAGCCATCCAATGCATCCGCTATGTCAGCTACGAACGTCTCAGTATCGTTTGGCTGACCTGGAACGGGGTCAAAGGTGGGGAAATTCTTGATGAGTTTGTCAAGGCGTTCCGCGCCAAGTGGGCAGAGAGGGTTGGCTTCACCCTGTGGGAAAATTGGGGGAAAAAGGCCAAGAGGAGAAGCTTGGCTTTGTTGGCGAAGAGGCGCCATATTATTCAGTGCTGCATGGCCAAGAGAAGAAGACTGAGGGACACAGGAGGAGGCAAAGTCTGAAACCTACTGAAACCTCAACAAAAAGACCAAAGATAACCCTGAAGGAACTGCAAAGCTCCACAGCGGAGATTGGAGTATCTGTCCATTGGACCACTTTAAGTTGTACACTCCACAGAGCTGGGCTTTACGGAAGAGTGGCCAGAAGAAAGCCATTGCTTAAAGAAAAAAATAAGCAAACACGTTTGGTGATCGCCAAAAGGCATGTGGGAGACTCCCCAAACATATGAAAGAAGGTACCCTGGTCAGATGAGACTAAAATGTAGCTATTTGACCATCAAGGAAAACGCTATGTCTGGCACAAACCCAACACCTCTCATCACCCCGAGAACATCATCCCCACAGGGAAGCATGTGTAAGGGCAACAAGCTGGTGGCAGCATCATGCTGTGGTGATGTTTTTTATCGGCAGGGACTGGGAAACTGGTCAAATTTGAAGGAATGATGGATGGCGCTAAATACAAGGAATATCTCGAGGAAAACCTGTTTCAGTCTTCCAGATATTTGAGACTGGGACAGAGGTTCGCCTTCGAGCAGGACAATTACCCTATGCATATTACTAAAGCAACACTCGAGTCATTTAAGGGGAAACATTTAAATGTCTTGGAATGGCCTAGTCAATTCCCAGATCTCAATCCAATTGAGAATCTGTAGTATGACTTAAAGATTGCTGTGCACGAGTGGAACCCACCCAACTTGAAGGAGCTGAAGCAGTTTTGCCTTGAAGAATGGGCAAATATCCCAGTGGCTAGATGTGCCAAGCTTATAGAGACATACCCCAAGAGACTTGCAGCTGTAATTGCTGCAATCCACTGTAGAGTGGCTATATCCAGGAAAGCCAAAGTTCCAACAGCTGGGCCTAAAATAGTGTATAACAGATAATACAAAATATTTTGCTGTGACTCTTATGTGGATGTTAAAAATATGTGTTGGTCTGATGTGATTAATGAGGAGCATCCAGATGCTGCACTTGATGAATTTATGAAATTGCTTCTTCCAATTATTGATAAACATGCACCTGTTAAGACTGTTAGAACTGTTAAGGCTCCATGGATTGATGAGGAATTTAAAAACTGTATGGTTGAGAGAGATGGGGCAAAAGGAGTGGCTAATAAGTCTGGCTGCACATCTGACAGGCTTGCTTACTGCATATTGAGAAATGATGTTACTAAAGAAAAATAAACTTTATTATGAAGCCAAGATCAATGATAAAAATAATTATGGAAAAAAAACTTTGGAGTACTGTATATTAAATTATGGGCAGAAAGACAAATTCAACTCCATCTTTCATCGAATCAGATGGCTTATTCATCACAAAACCATTTGATGTTGCCAATTATTTTAATGATTATTTCATTGGCAAAGTGGGCAAACTTAGGCAGGAAATGCCTACAACAAACAGTGAGCAATTGTATTCATGCATTAAAAAAACGAATAATGAAAGAAAGCAGTGCTAGTTAGAATTTTGTAAAGTTAGTGTGGGAGAGGTGGAAAAATTATTGTTATCGATCAATGATGACAAACCTCCTGGCATTGACAATTTAGATGGAAAGCTACTGAGGATGATTGCTGACTCTATAAGCCACTCATATCTGTCATATTTTTAATCTGAGCCTTGAGGAAAGTATTTTTCCTCCGGCCTGGAGGGACGCCAAAGTAATTCTGCTACCCAAGAGTGGTAAAGCTGCTTCATGTAAGAGCTGCTTCATGTGCAACTCACTGCCTTCCTGAAGACAAATAATGTATACGAAATGCTTCAGTCTGGTTTTAGACCCCATCATAGCACTGAGACTGCACTTGTGAAGGTGGTAAATGACCTTTTAATGGCGTCAGACCGAGGCTCTGCATCTGTCCTCGTGCTACTAGACCTTAGTGCTGCCTTTGATACCATCGATCACCAGATTCTTTTGGAGAGATTGGAAACCCAAATTGGTCTACACGGACAAGTTCTGGCCTGGTTTAGATCTTATCTGTCGGAAAGATATCAGTTTGTCTCTGTGAATGGTTTGTCCTCTGACAAATCAACTGTACATTTCGGTGTTCCTCAAGGTTCCGTTTTAGGACCACTATTGTTTTCACTATATATTTTACCTCTTGGGGATGTCATTCGAAAACATAATGTTAACTTTCACTGCTATGCGGATGACACACAGCTGTACATTTCAATGAAACATGGTGAAGCCCAAAAATTGCCCTCGCTAGAAGCCTGTGTTTCAGACATAAGGAAGTGGATGGCTGAAAACTTTCTACTTTTAAACTCGGACAAAACAGAGATGCTTGTTCTAGGTCCCAAGAAACAAAGAGATCTTCTGTTGAATCTGACAATTAATCTTGATGGTTGTAAAGTCGTCTCAAATAAAACTGTGAAGGACCTCGGCGTTACTCTGGACCCTGATCTATCTTTTGACAAACATATCAAGACTGTTTCAAGGACAGCTTTTTTACATCTACGTAACATTGCAAAAATCAGAAACTTTCTGTCCAAAAATGATGCAGAAACATTAATCCATGCTTTTGTTACTTCTAGGTTAGACTACTGCAATGCTCTACTTTCCGGCTACCCGGATAAAGCACTAAATAAACTTCAGTTAGTGCTAAATACGGCTGCTAGAATCCTGACTAGAACCAAAAAATTTGATCATATTACTCCAGTGCTAGCCTCCCTACACTGGCTTCCTGTTAAGGCAAGGGCTGATTTCAAGGTTTTACTGTTAACCTACAAAGCGTTACATGGGCTTGCTCCTACCTATCTTTCCGAGTTGGTCCTGCCGTACATACCTACACGTACGCTATGGTCACAAGACGCAGGCCTCCTAATTGTCCCTAGAATTTCTAAGCAAACAGCTGGAGGGAGGGCTTTCTCCTATAGATCTCAATTTTTATGGAATGGTCTGCCTACCCATGTGAGAGACGCAGACTCGGTCTCAACCTTTAAGTCTTTACTGAAGACTTATCTCTTCAGTGGGTCATATGATTGAGTGTAGTCTGGCCCAGGAGTGTGAAGGTGAACGGAAAGGCTCTGGAGCAACGAACCACCCTTGCTGTCTCTGCCTGGCCGGTTACCCTCTCTCCACTGGGATTCTCTGCCTCTAACCCTATTACAGGGGCTGAGTCACTGGCTTACTGGTGCTCTTTCTCTTTTTTTCTCTTTCGTCCCTAGGAGAGGTGCGTCACTTGAGTGGGTTGAGTCACTGACGTGATCTTCCTGTCTGGGTTGGCGCCCCCCCTTGGGTTGTGCCGTGGCGGAGATCTTTGTGGGCTATACTCGGCCTTGTCTCAGGATGGTAAGTTGGTGGTTGGAGTTATCCCTCTAGTGGTGTGGGGGCTGTGCTTTGGCAAAGTGGGTGGGGTTATATCCTTCCTGTTTGGCCCTGTCCGTGGGTATCATCGGATGGGGCCACAGTGTCTCCTGACCCCTCCTGTCTCAGCCTCCAATATTTATGCTGCAGTAGTTTGTGTCGGGGGGCTAGGGTCAGTTTGTTATATCTGGAGTACTTCTCCTGTCTTATTCGGGTGTCCTGTGTGAATTTAAGTATGCTCTCTCTAATTCTCTCTTTCTCTCTTTCTTTCTCTCTCTCGGGGGACCTGAGCCCTAGGACCATGCCTCAGGACGACCTGGCATGATGAGTCCTTGCTGTCCCCAGTCCACCTGGCCGTGCTGCTGCTCCAGTTTCAACTGTTCTGCCTGCGGCTATGGAACCCTGACCTGTTCACCGGACGTGCTACCTGTCCCAGACCTGCTGTTTTCAACTCTCTAGAGACCGCAGGAGCGGTAGAGATACTCTTAATGATCGGCTATGAAAAGCCAACTGACATTTACTCCTGAGGTGCTGACTTGCTGCACCCTCGACAACTACTGTGATTATTATTATTGGACCATGCTGGTCATTTATGAACATTTGAACATCTTGGCCATGTTCTGTTATAATCTCCACCCGGCACAGCCAAAAGAGGACTGGCCACCCCTCATAGCCTGGTTCCTCTCTAGGTTTCTTCCTAGGTTTTGGCCTTTCTAGGGAGTTTTTCCTAGCCACCGTGCTTCTACACCTGCATTGCTTGCTGTTCAGGGTTTTAGGCTGGGTTTCTGTACAGCACTTTGAGATATCAGCTGATGTACGAAGGGCTATATAAAGAAATTTGATTTGATGATTTGATTTGATTAAAGCGGCCTTCAGTGGTTCTAACAGCAGACCTATAAGGTTTCTGCCAGCTCTTAGCAAACTGTTGGAAAAAAATGTTTGACCAAATACAATGCTTTTTCAGAACGCCAAGGTAACCTGTATAAATGACCATCGCCCCGTAGCACTCACATCTGTAGCCATGAAATGCTTTGAAAGGCTGGTCATGGCTCACATCAACACCATCATCCCAGACACTCTGGACCTACTCCAATTTGCATATCGCCCCAATAGATCCACAGATGACACAATCTCTATTGCACTTCACACTACCCTCTCCCACCTCTACAAGAGGAACACCTATGTTAGAATGCTGTTCATTGACTACAGTTCAGTGTTCAACACCATAGTGCCCTCCAAGGTCATCACTAAACTAAGGACCCTGGGACTGAACACCTCCCTCTGCAACTGCATCCTGGATTTCCTGACTAGACACCCTCAGGTGCCCAGGTAGGCAACATCTACCACACTGACCCTCAACACGGGGACCCCTCGGGGGGGGCGTCAGGCACCTTCCTCTGACACGGCTTGGTATAGAGGTCCTGAATGACAAAAAGCTTGGCCCGAGTGATGTACTGGGCCGTATGCACTACCCTCTGTAATGCCTTGCGGTCGGAGGCCGAGCAGTTGCCATATGTGATGCAACCAGTCAGGATGGCCTCGATGCTGCAGCTGTAGAACTTTTTGAGGATCTGAGGACCCATGCCAAATCTTTTCAGTCTCCTGAGGGGGAATAGGCGTTGTCGTGCCCCGTCGATGAGAATGGGGGCGTGCTCGGTCCTCCTTACTCTGTAGTCCACAATCATCTCTTTTGTCTTGATCATGTTGAGGGAGAGCTTGTTGCCCTGGCACCACACTGCCAGGTCTCGGGCCTCTTCCCTATAGGCTGTCTCATTGTTGTCAGTGATCAGGCCTACCACTGTTGTGTCGTCGGCAAACTTAGTGAATGGTGTTGGAGTCGTGTCTTAACCCAAAATAGGTTTACTCCAATATCGGCATTGTTTTTCAAATGGAATGTAGGCAAACAAATGAACTCCCACACGTAATCCACAAGTAAAACGTACGCGGTTTCACAGAAATGCTCAGGTGAAGGTAAATGTTTGAAATTGGCAGATTTAATGTCTGATTTAAAATTAACACTTAAACCATGTTTCTTTATTTGTGACATAGGCACTTACTATAGTCATTTATTTATTAACGTTACACAGCCTTGCAGTCTACCTTTTTTGGTATTTTGTACCAGTTTACATCTTTTGAGAAAGGCATGGTCTTCAAGCTACAGAAGATGGCAAAACATTTATTAATAATAATAATTGATTTGGCTTACATAGCACTTTTCTAGACACCCAAAGCTCTTAACAGTTTAAGGGGTAACACACCATCCTAACCTTATTGTATTGTCCCATCCACCTCCCTCTTTAGAGGACAAAATTAACTATTTTATGAGTATTTGTTTATTGTTTTTTACAGATATTTTGTTTAATATACATTATTCATACACTTTACATACATGTTACTGATAGGAATACAGTTTGATAAACACAGTACACCTACAATGGTACTCATCATGACGTGCTCTGACAATAAGCGCCGTTGGATCCTTAGTGACCACATAGTTAGGCCGTCCGTTTATTGAGTAACATTCCGTTGTTAGTTAGTACAGTATTTAAAAAATATATATAATATGAGCTGGCACTCACCCAGAATAATAGTTTGTGTGGAGGTGCTGACTAACGGCGAATAAACTATAAGCTATCAAAATAAAGAAAGTAACACACTCCATGTGTAATCTCCCAGCAATTTAAAGGGTATTTACCAACGTTTCGGCATCACTGTGCCTTCCTCAGGGTGAGGCATCACAGTGATGCCGAAACGTTGGTAAATACCCATTAAATTGCTGGGAGATTACACATGGAGTGTGTTACTTTCTTTATTTTGACAGTTAGTACAGTATGAACATGAAATTCATGTAAAAGTGTATGGTATAAATTACAATGATCTGTCTTTCAACTTACTGCCATTTCAGCAGCATTTTTCTCTTTGGCTTTTGTTTGTCCGTCTTTCCCCTGGTGCCATTCAGACGTCTTTGTGCCCACATCTTGAAACGGAACACCATTGAATGGGAGACTTTTACACTCCCAACTGAGGTTTCTTTTCCTGCCAAAGGCTGTGCATCTGTTTGGTCGGGTTTGAGTAGTTTGGCCTTCTGACTTTGTGTCTGTGGTAACTATATTATTGTTTCGAATATAATGGACAGGATTGATCAGAACATGGCTTCGGGTTTCACTAGTTATCACAGCCACAAATTAAAAATTAAACATTTTTTTTGGGGGGGGGGTCGACTGGTGTTTTATAATTTCATTTTTAAAATTGTATTCACACGAATGTCCCTGTATTGATGTGTAATATTGTTATTATTGTTGCAATAAAAACAAATTAAAAAAGTAAGATGGCGGAAGTGGATGCTGAGTTCGAATCAAGCAGCACGTCGATCAAAGTTGGTGAAGATGAATGTTCTGAATGGATAACACTAGTGTCAAACTGGAACAAAAAGGAAATGGTCTAAACTTGGAGTGGAGGACACGTGTATGAATGATATGGAATCGCTTCTTGTTGGGATGCGTTTGTTAAGTAAGGATGTATATGTGGGAGACCCGTTTGAGGTGTAACAAATTGTGAAGTAGGCCTATGAGTGACCAAGAGTGGTCTTATAATGATTAACTGTATTTATGAAGAACAGAGGAAGATTGCAGTGGGCCTCAAATTAATCCGGGCAAACATACATTTTGTGCTTTAAACTTCGGGTGAAGACTCATGTTCAGGTTGAATACCTGAAGAGAATTCCTGGTGTGGTTGGTGCCCGGCGTCTGACCCGCTGGGTGAATGGAGAAAAAGAAGAAAGTCTGTCGGTACTGGTGTTTTTTGATAAAGAACACCTACCTACGCATGTGAAGCTTGGTTATGTAAGATGTGCTGTAAAAGCTTTCGTCCCCAAACCACTGCAGTGTAAGAATTGTAAAGGATTTGGCCATGTTTCAACGGTGTGTAGAAGGATGGTGTTGAAATTGTGGTGGGGATCATGATCCCGAGTGCCCTGCATGCAGGGTGAGGTTGAGGTGGCAAAAGTTATCAATCTCCTATGAGGAGGCAATTCAAATAATTGAGAACAGTTGATGCTAGTGGAGATATGATAGTGGAAGCACCACAGCCTGTAGTAAATGTGTGCTGCCAGTCAAAAGATGCTGTGTGTGGAAAAAAGGTGGATTTTGTGGCGTTCATTGCCACAGTTCTAAACTGTGCTGCTCAAGTCTCAAAGAAGTCTAAGAAACTGGACATTATTGTGGCTGCTGCAGAAACGTTTTTGGCACTTAAGGATTTTACATCTTTATTAATAATTTGTTATGTTTGGTAGTTTGTTACGCATTTGGGGAATCCTGTTTCCATCCCGCACAGTAGGTGGCGGGATGCAGATTAAATTGTGCGATCGCCAATATACCATAGAAGAAGCTTTTTATATGCGTGTGTGTGGGTTGAAGATGGCCGCCGCTAACATGGCGAAAGAAGGTTTTCAAACCCAGTTCGCCTCTGTTATGGAGAAGGTGCTGAAGACGGCAGTCATGGAGACAACGCAACTTTTCGAAACAACTATTGAGGAGCTGCGATCCGAAATATGCAGAATAAACGAAGAGAACGAGGACCTCAAATCGAGGATTCGAACCCCTGAAAATGCGAAGAAATCGACGGGTGAAAGTGAAAGACAAACCGCAGAGCCTGGACCGAGTCAAAGAACAACCTCACATATCGGCAAACGTGACATTGGTGTCCAATGTGGTGAGTAGAAAACGGGTTATTTGTTCCCTCCAAACAGTTTGTTTTGAGTTTAAATGAGTAAATATTGTACAAATTCAGGTAGGTCCTTCCCGTTTCGTTTGCTCCCTTTCAATAAACGTTTTGCAACAGAATCGGTGGAATGAATACACCTTTGGACAAGCTAGCTAAGCTACGTTCAAGTGATAACACATCCTGATAGCTAGCTATTTAGCTGAGCATATGAAGGCTCAAAGTTGAGAATATTTAACAAAACTGCTTCATGTACCTATGTTTAATTTGTATAGACTACAATATTAAACAGAACATGTTTGAGAGGTGTAGCCTATATTATGCATTCATAAATTACTGATAACCTTAATAATGCTAGTCACTTTGCAACACAGGATGTTGTCATGTCATCACCTGGTATGTAATCTTCACCTCTCCATTTCTAGATTTCCTTATCTCCTAACCACTGTCTCTCCTAATCTGGTATTTCCAGTTCTGACAGTGCAAGCTTTGCCTCGGTCTGCGGAACAGCACCTGCGCGAGGAGGACCAGTGGACGGAGCTGCACCGTGGGGCCTACGACAAGGAGGACAACCCACAGATGGCCTTCGTACTGATCAAACAGGAGGTGGACTGGGTAAGACGAGGCTTATAGCCTGAGTCCCAGATCTGTGGGTGCTGTCTTGCCAATTAATCTACCTCTATACTCAACCTTTTGTTGTCGACCCCAGTGAAAAGAAAAACCTGAACACTGCTCTCCCTAGAATCACTTGTGTATTTAAGCGTACATATTGACCTCACAGCCTTCATCAGAGTTTTTGTTGACCCGATTGTGGTTGTCTTTCCCCATTCACCCCCCCAGGAGGCAGACTATTCTGATGACTACTCCCCTGGGTACATACTGCTGAAGCAGGAGGGGGGAGAGCCCCCGACTCTGGTCCGCAGACAACCTCTCAGAGAGTTACCAAGCAGAGGTAGGAACTAGGGAGACCTGCTTCTGAATCACACATCTTATTACAATGTATTAAAGAGTATTGGGATGAGAACCAGGCTCTAATAATATCTATAATAATCTCTCCACTGTTATCTGTCTTTTGTTCTTTCTGTCTCTCCCTTTCAACTTTCCCCTCTACCTTTCTCCATCCTGTCAATCTCCCTCCCTCTGTAGCCCTGGGCCCACCTGGAGCCGTCAGGGCCATGGTCAACCGTTACACCCAGGAAAGGCCTCCCACCACCCAGTCTACCTCAGCAGAGCCCCCCCTCCAGGGAGATCCAGACACCCAGGAGGTCCCCCAGGCTCTCAGCCCATCCCAGCCCAGGACCAGAGAGGTTACCAGTGGCAGTGCAGGCCAGGACCCTGGAGCAGAACAGCAGTCACTGGTAATACCAGCAGCAGAGCCTCCATCAACATTACACCAGACAGCATCTCCTCAATCAGCAGCCACTATCCAGTCTACATCAACTGTCCTGTCTGCTGTAATGGCCCAGTCCACGGTAACTAGTCTGTCAAAAGAAACTGTCCAAACGACCACAGCGGTCCAGTCGACCGTACCGGTGAAATCGACAGCAGCAGCGTCAGAGCGCCCGCCACCTGTCCTCTCCGGGTTACCCAGAACCCCTCTTCAGGATACACAGCCCAGCCCCGTACCCCCTCGTCCTCCTCGATCATCACCATCACAGTCTCACACAGACGTTCTACCTGTAGCTCGTCTAATATCAGTGCCCTCAATACAACCAGCTAGGCCTACAGCTGTACCTGATGGACCACCGGCCGCACCACCAACACAACTGCAACCGCCTACAGTTTTGGAGAAGACGGGTGTTGCCACGGCAACTCCGCCAACACCGGTCCAGTCCGCTCAGTTGCTGACTTTGTCGGAAGAACTTGCCGGCCCCCCTGAGAAGCAGGTGTCCTTGGTCACTGAGCATGTGCAACCCTCCCCCACTCTGCCATCACCGAAGTCCCCTGTTGTCCCAGAGAGGACGTCTGATGAAGCCCCTGTACAGCTGTCAGCCCCTGCTGTAACCACACCCTCTGGCCCCTGTCAGATGTTTAACACACAGTTTTTAGCTCAGTTGTCAGTAGCACCCCTAGTACGCTCCCCACCGAGGGTGGAGGAAAAAGAGGAGGAGGAAGATGAGGGGGAGAGGCTTTCCCCCCTCCCTGCCACATCTACGGAAGCTGTGATGACCAGGTCTGTTGCTACGGAGACGACCCCCGTCGGTGAGAAAAAGGAGGAGATTGTTGTCCAGGTAGGAGGTGGTAGAAAGTCGAGTCGACGCGAATCACTCCTCTCTGGTCTCCGCCTCCGCTTAAGGCCCCGCCCCCAGGACAGTACTCCATCTCCAGTGGTTGCTAAGAAACCCAGAGGAGAGAGAACCGCCCCTATAGACCATGACTACTCAAAGGTGATGCAGAACAGAGGAGAAATGTACAGGGAATCACACGTTGACCAGGATGTAGTAGATGACACCGCTAACGGTGAGATGGCTGACGACAAGTCTAGTGGACAAGGAAGTAGTAACCACATCATCAGTGAGGAAGAGGGAGGAGCTAACACTGATGTGACCTCTCTGACCAGACAATCACCTATTGTTGGAGGTGTGTCCAAATCCAAGAAGAGAAGCATGACCTGGGTGCAGGCTCAGAGAGGTTTGGCCCTAGCCCAGGCTAAGAGGAGTAGGTCAAAGGTCACTAAGACCTCACAGCGAGGTCAGAGGTCAGAGCTTATAGGTCTGGTCACACAGACACCGTTTCTGCCTTCCACCCCACAGCGCCGCCGGTCGTACAGCCCCAGCCCTCATGCTGCGTCTACCTCAAGCCTCAGCCCACGCCGCACCAGCCCGCGTTGCACCAGCCCTCACGGTGCCCCCAGCCCACACCAGGCTACGGGGGCGAATGTGAACCCTTCTCCTGCCACCCCTCCTCACCCACAGCCTCACCAGTTCAAGGTAATTTCTGCCTCTCCTCGTCGCGGCAGACCTCGTTCGGCGGCCGCGGCGGTATTGAATTTGAAACGTTCTCCCTCCACCCCTCAACCTATCCCCTTCATTGTCACCGTCAGCCCTCACTCCGGATTCAAAAAGTCCCCCCCATGCACGCTGACATTCCAGCAGGCGCAGCGGTATCGCAAGTCACAAGCGATGTGGTCGCCGCCAGGACCGTTCCAGCTCCAACAGTCTCCCAAGTCTCCACGGAAACGTTTTACCAAGAACCAGTGTGCAGACTGCGGTCGTGTCCTGAGCAGCGCCGCTGCTTTAGAGAGTCACGCCTCCCTCCACACGGGGAAGCGCCCGTTCGCCTGCTCCACCTGCGGCAAGGACTTCCCCAACCTCAAGGGCCTCAACCGCCACGCCCGCGTCCACGGTGAACAGCGTGGCCACCAGTGTCTGAAGTGCGACAAGACCTTTGTCTACCGCTTCGGCCTGACCAAGCACGAGCAGATGGTCCACAGCGGCGTGCGCCCGTTCATCTGCCCGATCTGTGACAAACGCTTCGTCATCCGGCGCGACATGGAGACGCATCTCCGCGTTCACACTGGAGAGAAACCGTTTGCCTGCTCCCTCTGTGTGAAGCGCTTCAAGAGGCGTGTGGAGCTGAATGTTCACCTGAGGTGGCACAACGGGGAGAAGAGACACTGGTGCTCGTACTGCGGGAAGGGCTTTCTGGATTACAATAATCTGAAGAGGCACAAATTTGTCCACACTGGGGAGAAACCTTACACCTGCACTGAGTGTGGCAAGCACTTCAAACAGACTGGCCATCTGAAGAAACACCTGAAGACAATACACAAAGACAGATAGAGGGCAGAGTACGAGTCTTAAATGACATCCTATTCCCTATATAGTGCACTACTTTGGACTAGAAATATAGCACTATATAGGGAATAGGGTGTCTGATGGTGATGAGGGAATAGTTCTCTCTGTTTGCTGTGAATTTGCTTTTTGTTTGAGAGAATGTAGTAAAATGTTAAAGAAAAATTTTGAATTTCAATTGAGTTGATTAATTTAATTAAAACTAATTCTGGTTGTCATTTGTTTTTCCATTCTATTTATTAGGAAAGTTAGAAGCCTAAAACCAAGTTTAAATTTAGGTGTACTGTGTTCATGTCACACACGCTTTAAAAAAAATGTTCTGCGGGTTTGAAGTCGTTGCTTTAAAATGTGTTTATTCCGTTTTATTTGTACGTAAAAATCTGGTCTGGCATAGGAAGTTTCACTTGAACAACCGTCAAAGTCGTAATTTTTCTTGTGGAAGGGGTTGTTACAGTTCACCACTGACCTTATACATGTCCTCCAAAACATAACAAATCAATTTGACAATTACAAACTTATTAATGCGGATAATGTCGCTAGTTTTATCATATAGTCAATGTTAAGCAAACAAGCTAATTTTATTATTAGTAAAGTTAGCTAGTAATCAAGCTAGCTAAAATCTTATTGGTTGAAGAATTGGTCAGACTTGAATATGGGGCATTCATGTGCTCGTGGGAAGTTGTAAGTCTGCCATGATTGTGTTCAAGTGCTTTTGAAATGTTTGGTAGGTTGGCATGATCATTATGACAGACAATTCCTAGACAGTCTAATCTAAGGCAGGGTTTCCCAAACTTTTCCCACTCAGCCTTAACTGTCCCGCTTGCATCGCCTCATTAGTTAACTGTTGAGGTGGCGCAATCGGATAAGACTCTTGAGGAAGGCGGGTGTGTTTGAGAGGTCCTGAGTTCAAGACCGGTATGGGCCGAATCTGGAGGATGTGGTACTCGCTTAGCAAGCAGCCTGACATCCTTTACACTATGGAAAAAAACAAAACGTGTTTGGGAAATCCTGATATGAAAGGCAGACATTCTTATTCAAAACATGGTTAGGTTTCCAACAGTTTATATTTTCAATGTCCTTATTAATAAACAATTGATCACAAAAGAATTGTTCTCAATGTCAAATAAAAATCGTCACAAGATCACAAGCACTGATATTTAACCCTTTCTCCTAGGCGGAGTCTCCTGAACTCAAGGCTGTCATGGTGAATGATATCAGACAGTGTCTCTTCTTCTCCCAGAGGATCCCTGATGGCTAACAATAACATATCCTGACAATGTAAATGTTATACATTACCCTCTCTCCCTCAGTGACATTGTTAGGTTCTAAGATCTCCACCCGTCTCCCCTACACATTCCAAAGCCATCTGGCTCCTACAGACCACTGAGTATAACAATGTTCCGAGTTTAACCCAGGATCTAACACGTCTATTTCTATTGGCACTAGCACTGTTCATGACACTAACTGTTCACGCCGCTCTTGTTGGTGGAGAGAATGTTGCTGCGTTTAAAGCTTATTTCCTGCAATTCTACACATTTTGTCATGGGGTGCAAAGGAAATGTTGCTGTTTTAAAGCTCATTTTCTTGCAATTCTATACATTTGGCCATGTCTAATGTGTATTCATGTGTTATTCTGACTGACACACTTGTCAAGATCTATGGGCTAAATAACCTATACTGAACAAAAATGTAAATACATGTAGAGTTGATCTCGTGTTTCTTGAGCTGAAATAAAAGATCCCAGAAATGTTCCATTCACACAAAAAGCTTACTTCTCTCAAATGTTGTATACAAATTTGTTTACATCCCTGTTAGTGAGCATTTCTCTTTTGCCAAGATAATCCATCCACCTGACAGGTGTTGCATATCAAGAAGCTGATTAAACAGCATGATCATTACACAGGTGAACCTTGAGCTGGGGACAATAAAAGTCCTCTAAAATGTGCAGTTTTGGCACACAATGCCACAGATTTTGAGGGAGCGTGTAATTGGCATGCTGACTGCAGGAATGTCCACCAGAGCTGTTGCCAGATCATTGAATGTTCATTTCTCTACCATAAGCCACCCCCAACATACTTTTCAATAGTTTGGCAGTACATCCAACTAGCTTCACAACATCAAGTGTAACCATGCCAGCCCAAGACCTTGACATCCGGCTTCTTCACCTGCGGGATTGTCTGAGACCAGCCACCCAGACAGCTGTTGAAACCGAGGAGTATTTTTGTCTGTAATAATTATGTTTGGCTGGGTCTGGCTCCCAGTGGGTGGGCCTATGCCCTCCCAGGCCAACCCATGGCTGCTCCCCTGCCCAGTCATGTGAAATCCATAGATTAGTGCCTAATGAATTTATTTCAATTCACTGATTTCCTTATATGAACTGTAACTCAGTAAAATTGTTGCATGATGTTTATATTTTTGTAAGATATAAATTTAAAAAACGTTAGTTGACATGGGCTCATTGATCTGGACATTTCTGACAAGTTATAAATAGCTCTCTGAGGTATGTAATGACTATCATGACAAGAGGAACTGATGATGCACTACCCAATTTCTAAATTGCACCTTGTGCATTCCACTATTACAACTTTCAGAGCTGGACTGAGTATATACAGTGCCTTCGGAAAGGATTTCAGACCCCTTGACTTTTCCAAATTTGTTACATTACAGCCTTTATTAAATAAATTAAAATCCACAGCAATCTACACAGAATACCCCATAATGAGAAACCGAAAATAGGTTTTTAGAAATTTGTGCAAATGTATAAAAAAAATTGTATTCAGACCATTTGCTATGAGACTCGAAATTGAGCTCAGGTGCATCCTGTTTCCATTGATCATCCTTGAGATGTTTCTACAACTTGATTGGATTCCACCTGTGGTAAATTCAATTGATTGGACATGATTTGGAAAAGGCACACCTGTCTATATAAGGTCCCACAGTTGACAGTGCATGTCAGAGCAAAAACCAAGCCATGGAGGTCGAAGGAATTGTCCGTAGAGCGCCGAGACAGGATTGTGTCGAGACTCTGATCTGGGGAAGTGTACCAAAACATTTCTGCAGCATTGAAGGTCCACAAGAACACAGTGGCCTCCATCATTCTTCCTAGAGCTGGCCGCACGGCCAAACTGAGCAATCGGGTGAGAAGGGCTTTGGTCAGGGAGATGACCAAGAACCTGATGGTCACTCTGACAGAGCTCCAGAGTTCCTCTGTGGAGATGGGAGAACATTCCAGAAGGGCAGCCATCACTGCAGCACTCCACCAATAGGCCTTTATGGTAGTGGCCATACAGAAGCCATTCCTCAGTAAAAGACACGACAGCCCGCTTGGAGTTTGTCAAAAGGCACCTAAAGACTCTCAGACCATGAAAAACAATATTATCTGATCTAATGAAACCAAGATAGAACTCTGGCATGAATGCCAGATCACTGTACCTGTACACAGCCAATCTGTAAATAGAACACCCAACTACCTCATCCCCATATTATTTATCCTCTTGCTCTTTTGCACCCCAGTATCTCTACTTGCACATCATCATCTGCACATCTATCACTCCAGCGTTAATGCTAAATTGTAATAATTTCTCCTCTATGGCTTATTTATTGCCTTACCTCCCTACTCTTCTAAATTTGCACACGCTGTATACAGATTTTTCTACTGTGTTATTGACTGTCTGTTTATGTGTAACTTTGTGTTGTTGTTTTTGCCGCACTGCTTTGCTTTATCTTGGCCAGGTCGCAGTTGTAAATGAGAACTTCTTTTCAACTGGCCTGCCTAGTTAAATAAAGGTGAAATAAATAAAATAAAAAGCCAAGCTTCACATCTAACCAGCCACCATCCATACGGTGAAGCATTGTGGTGGACCATCATGCTGTGGGGATGTTGTTCAGGATCGAGGGAAAGATGAACGGAGCAAAGTACATAGCAATCCTTAATGTAAACCTGCTCCCGAGCGCTAAGGACCTCAGACTGGGGCGAAGTTTCAACTTCCAACAGGACAATGACCCGAAGCACACAGCCAAGACAAGACTTGAACCTGATCAAACATCTCTGGAGAGACCTGAAAATAGCTGTGCAGCAACACTCCCCATCATTATGGGGTATTGTGTGTAGATTGATGAGGGGAAAAAAACAATAATCAATTTTATAAGGCTGTAAGTAACAAAATGTGGAAAAAGTCAAGAGGTCTGAATACTTTCCGAAGGCACTGTATGTATGTATGTATATACACACACTACCGGTCAAATGTTTTAGAACACCTACACATCAAGGGTTTTTATTTCTGCTCTTTTTCTGCATTGTGGAATAATAGTGAAGACATTATAATTAGGAAATAACATGTGGAATCATGTAGTAACCAAAAAAAAGTGTTAAACAAATCCAAATATATTTTATATTTGAGATTCTTTAAATAGCCACCCTTTGTCTTGATTACAGCTTTGCACATTCTTGGCATTCACTGAACCAGCTTCACCTGGAATGCTTTTCCAACAGTCTTGAAGGAGTTCCCACATATGCTGAGCACTTGTTGGCTTCTTTTCCTTCACTCTGTGGTCCAACTCATCCCAAACCATCTCAATTGGGTTGAGTTCAGGTGTTTGTGGAGGCCAGGTCATCTGATGCAGCACTCCATTACTCTCCTTATTGGTCAAATAACCCTTACACAGCCTGGAGGTGTGTTGGGTCATTGTCCTATTGAAAAACAAATGATAGTGGGACTAAGTGCAAACCAGATGGGATGGGATATCACTGCAGAATGTGGTGGTAGCCATGCTGGTTACGTGTGCCTTGAATTCAAAATAAATCACATACAGTGTCACCAGCAAAACACCACCACTTCCTCCATGCTTCACGGTGGGACCCACACATGCGGTTGGAACCAAAATCCTCAAATTTGGACTCATCAGACTAAAGGACAGATTTCCACCGGTCTAATGTCCAATCCATCTAATGTCATCGACCATGACGACCTGATTCACGCAGTCTCCTCAGAACAGTTGATGTTGAGATGGTCTGTTACTTGATTTATTTTATTTATTTGGGCTGCAATTTCTGAGGCAGATAACTCTTATGAACTTATTCTCTGCAGCAGAAGTAACTCTGGGTCTTCCTTTTCTGTGGCGGTCCTCATGAGATTCAGTTTCATCATAGCGATTGATGGTTTTGAGACTGCACTTGAAGAAACTTTATAAATAAATATTGAAAAAATAAATCATTATATTTTGATTTGTTTAACACTTTTTTGGTTACAACATGATTCCATATGTGTTATTTCATAGTTTTGATGTCTTCACTATTATTCTACAATGTAGAAAATTGTAAAAAATAAAGAAAAATCCTTGAATGAGTAGGTATGTCCAAACTTTTGAATGTACTATAAGTATATATATATTTAAAAGAAATTGGAGGACCCCATGCCTCACAGTTTGGAAACCACTGTTCTAGACCACCGCTCAGGCCAGGAAATCCGGCCTGTGTTTGTGCTGGTGTAACTTTAGATGGGCCAGTCGTTTGAAGCTGAGTCCACACACAGCACAGCAGTACGGTCTCTCCCCAGTGTGCGTGCGCTGGTGTACCTTCAAAATGTCCACCCGTGTGAAGCTCTTGTCACACATAGTGCAGCGGTGAGGTTTCTCCTGCGTGTGAATGCGCTGATGCAGCTTGAGGTTCCAGAGCCGACTGAACTTGTTCCCACAGATGGAGCAGCAGTAGGGCTTGTCTGTCGTCTGGCTGCACTTGTGCCTCTTCAGGTCGGAGAAGGAGGTGAAGCCCTTGGAGCAGTGGCTGCAGAGGTGAAGTCCCTCTGCCTGGTGGACTCGCTGGTGGACCTTGAGGTTGCAGGCCTGGGTGAAGGTCTTACCGCACTGGGTGCAGGAGTACGGAGGCCCAGATCCTGAACTCAACCCTCTCCCCGTTTTGTGTGTCTGCTTGTGGGACTTGAGGGAACCAGAGTCTGGGAAGCTCATGGTACATTGAGTGCAGGCATGACGCCTCCCCCCTCCTCCTGTTACTTGCTCTTGTGAACAATCTCTGAGGTTTAGAGAGTGTCCAAAATCGTCAGCGGCATCATCCGGACTCTCTGTGTTGTTGTGGGCTGAGCTTCCAGAGTGGATGGAGGTTAGCCCCCTGTGGCCAGCTCTGTTACCCGACTCTGGGACACCGTGTTCAGGGTACAAGACACTGGAGTCCTGCAAGTACCCCTCCTCGTTGATCAACAGGCAGTTCAGGTCTCCCACCACCGGGTGGGGGGGTGGCGTTGGCGAATCCACCTGCTCCCTCCGTCTCCGATGGGAGCCAGTCATGTGGGAGCGATGGTGATGGTCTCCCCCCTCAGACACCCCCAGATTCACTTGGTAGTGACCCACAGCTCCATAGCTCAGCGCCCCCAGACGAGACGGAGAACCAGGAAGTCTATCCAGCCCTTCCATGTCTAGAAGATGGCCTCCACTACTAGGACTGTCATAACCAGACTTCTCAAAATCACCCCCTAGTTCCTCCATGCTGTAGTGGGGACGGTAGAGAGGGTCGATAGGTTTTCTTTGGTCTCCCTCTGGGCCTGGTGGTTCAGGTCTCTGGTCTAGACTGGATCCCCACTCATCCTGGCACTGCTGTAGCTCCTGCTGAATAAAACTCTTACTGGGCCCAGAGACATCCAAACCATCAGCCTCTGAAGAACACAGGGTACATGTGGCATTAGAAGCATTAACATTTAAGACAGGGGTGTTAAACTCATTCCATAGAGGGCCTAGTGTGTGCTGGTTTTTGATTTCCCCTTTCAATTAAGACCTAGACAACCAGGTGAGGGGAGTTCCTTAATAATTAGTGGCCTTAATTCATCAATCAAGTACAAGGAAGGAGCGAAACCCACAGACACTCCGTGGAATGAGTTTGACACGTGAGTTAAGGCATTGGCAATAGTAGAAACAGTAGTAGAGTAACTGTAATGTTAAATGTGTACTTACAGTTTCAAGTTGACATGTGTAATAATGAATACATTTGAAATGACACAGCATATTATAAAAGTTACTCTTCTTATCATTCTCTTAAACCTAAAGGTAAGCAATTGTCTATGTTATGTTTGTTGTAAACAACTCACCGTCCAGGCAGAACTCCCATCTCTCCTGTAGCTCAGTGGTGTGGAGAGCCTCCTCTTTCAGCAGGCTGTCCAGCTTCTGACCTGTGACCTCTGTGGACTGGAAGAGCAAATTAATGAGTCGATTCTAACTAAATAATGGATAAACTGACAGTGACTGAATAGAGCTGACATGATGGTTTTCTTTTCAGAATACTCCTCTGGGACCCCCAGACATCTCACAACTTTGTCGTAGCCCTGAACTAGCATACCTGATTCAAGTAGTGAAGGGCTTGATGATTCGTTGACAAGTTGAACTGAGTGTTTAAGTTCTGGAACAGTTCAAATATGAGGAGAGGTTTGACAAAGGCTGCCCAATTATTCCTCACAGACTATCTGTTCTAATATATCCTTTAAAATAACATTTCTAACTGAACTTTCTGTAACACTGCACCCTCCACAGGTGTTTAGTCAGTCCCCTACCTACCTCAGAGATTCTCCTAGGGCTGGTGGCCTCAGCCTCCATGTGTTTAGTCAGTCCCCTACCTACCTCAGAGATTCTCCTAGGGCTGGTGGCCTCAGCCTCCATGTGTTTAGTCAGTCCCCTACCTACCTCAGAGATTCTCCTAGGGCTGGTGGCCTCAGCCTCCATGTGTTTAGTCAGTCCCCTACCTACCTCAGAGGTTCTCTTAGGGCTGGTGGCCTCAGCCTCCATGTGTTTAGTCAGTCCCCTACCTACCTCAGAGATTCTCCTAGGGCTGGTGGCCTCAGCCTCCATGTGTTTAGTCAGTCCCCTACCTACCTCAGAGGTTCTCCTAGGGCTGGTGGCCTCAGCCTCCATGTGTTCAGTCAGTCCCCTACCTACCTCAGAGGTTCTCTTAGGGCTGGTGGCCTCAGCCTCCATGTGTTTAGTCAGTCCCCTACCTACCTCAGAGGTTCTCTTAGGGCTGGTGGCCTCAGCCTCCATGTGTTTAGTCAGTCCCCTACCTACCTCAGAGATTCTCCTAGGGCTGGTGGCCTCAGCCTCCATGTGTTTAGTCAGTCCCCTACCTACCTCAGAGGTTCTCCTAGGGCTGGTGGCCTCAGCCTCCATGTGTTTAGTCAGTCCCCTACCTACCTCAGAGGTTCTCTTAGGGCTGGTGGCCCCAGCCTCCATGTGTTTAGTCAGTCCCCTACCTACCTCAGAGGTTCTCTTAGGGCTGGTGGCCTCAGCCTCCATGTGTTTAGTCAGTCCCCTACCTACCTCAGAGATTCTCCTAGGGCTGGTGGCCTCAGCCTCCATGTGTTTAGTCAGTCCCCTACCTACCTCAGAGGTTCTCTTAGGGCTGGTGGCCTCAGCCTCCATGTGTTTAGTCAGTCCCCTACCTACCTCAGAGATTCTCCTAGGGCTGGTGGCCTCAGCCTCCATGTGTTTAGTCAGTCCCCTACCTACCTCAGAGGTTCTCTTAGGGCTGGTGGCCTCAGCCTCCATGTGTTTAGTCAGTCCCCTACCTACCTCAGAGGTTCTCTTAGGGCTGGTGGCCTCAGCCTCCATGTGTTTAGTCAGTCCCCTACCTACCTCAGAGATTCTCCTAGGGCTGGTGGCCTCAGCCTCCTCCAGATCATTGAAGGTTGTTTCCCTGGCCACGCCCCCACAGCTGCTCCACTCTTCCCCTGGTACCTTCTCCTGCTTCAGGCCACGCCCCCTCTCCACATCTGGCCACAGGTAAACAAAGAGAACATTTCATTTGGAGTAAAAGGAAAGTAACATTGTGGATAATGGAGTCTCCTCACATCAGATGAAGGAAAGGAAACATCTTATTAAGATGCCACCACCAGCCATGACTGACTCTTTTCTTAAACCAATACTGTCTGATCAGTGATCACCAAAGTATATAAGGTACACAATACAGCAGCCCCACTTCAGTGATGCCTCCATATATATATAACCAGTCAAAAGTTTGGACACACATACTCATTCCAGTTGAGGTCGGGTTTCAATTAACAGGTGTGCCTTTTTAAAAGATAATTTGTGGAATTTATTTCCTTCTTAATGCATTTGAGCCTATCAGTTGTGTTGTGAAAAGGTAGGGGAGGTATGCAAAAGACAGACCTATTTGGTGAAAGACCAAGTCTATATTATGGCAAGAACAGCTCAAATAAGCAAAGAGAAATGACAGTCAATTATTACTTTAAGACATGAAGGTCAGTCAATCCAGGAAATTTCAAGAACCGTTCATGTTTCTTCAAGTGCAGTCACAAAACCCAGAGTTGCCTCTACTGCAGGGGATACGTTCATTAGAGTTAACAGCCACAGAAATTGCAGCCAAAAAATAAATGCTTCACAGACTTCATGTAACAGACACATCTCAAAATCAACAGTTTAGAGGAGACTGCGTGAATCAGGTCTTCATGGTCAAATTGCTGCAAAGAAACCACTACTAAAGGACAGCTTGGGCCAAGAAACACGAGCAATGGACATTAGACCGGTGGAAATCTTTCCTTTGGTCTTATGAGTCCAAATGTGAGACTTTTGGTTACAACCGCCGTGTCTTCGTGAGACGCAGAGCAGGTGAACGGATGATCTCCGCATGTGTGGTTCCCACCGGGAAGCATCCAGGAGGTGTAACGGTGGTGCTTTGCTGGTGACACCGTATGTGATTTATTTAGAATTCAAGGCACACTTAATCAGCATGGCTAACACAGCATTCTGCAGCGATACGTCATCCCATCTGGTTTGCGCTTAGTGGGCCTATCATTTGTTTTTCAACAGGACAATGACCTAACACACCTCCAGGCTGTGTAAGGGCTATTTGACCAAGAAGGGGAGTAATGGAGTGCTGCATCAGATGACCTGGCCTCCACAAACACCTGACCTCAACCCAATAGAGATGGTTTGGGATGAGTTGGACCACAGAGTGAAGGAAAAGCAGCCGACAAGTGCTCAGCATTTGTGGAAACTCCTTCAAGACTGTTGGAAAAGCATTCCTAGTGAAGCTGGTTGAGAGAATGCCAAGCGTGTGCAAAGCTGTTAAAAGCGGCTAGTTTGATGTTTTGATTTGTTTAACACTTTTTGGGTTACTACATGATTCCATGTGTTATTTCATAGTTTTGATGTCACTATTATTCTACAATGTAGAAAATAATAAAAATAATGAAAAACCCTAGAATGAGTAGGTGTGTCCAAACTTTTGACTGGTACTGTGTCGTTAGATGTCTCTCTTCTCACCTGTCTGTGAAGTTCCTAAGCTTATCTCTTCACCTTCCTTGCCAGCTCTCCCACAGTCCCGACACTTCCCCCTCTGGCCTCCCTCTCTGTTCTCCGACCACTGCAGCCGCGTCTTCAGTGACTCGACCTGTTCCCGGCTCCGGGACACCTCCTCCAGGAAACTATCCTCCACCAGCCTGGTGATCTCGTACATGGCTGACTTAAGGACCGTCTCCATGACTCCGGAGAGCTGAGATTGGAAAGTTATGATGGCTGCGGACATCATGGCAAAGTGTCTATGAGCAGCTAACTACAGTTAAGAGATAGTAACTTTTAGCTACTTTTGTTCAGGTTGGTCAGTGTTACGATTCCGTATATCAAAAGGAAAAATCGCTAAAATTAGCTGCAAAGATACAGGTAACTAAACCACTTTTGTCTGTGTTAGCATGCTAGCAAACGTTACTGTTGGATGTTGTGGTCTCTACCTAATGCATTTTTTAAAAATAATTTCGAGATATAAGATGTAGCATTTACTGTATATGAGGCTATTCGTATAAATAAAAATACCAGAGGTATTGAGAGAAAGCAAGGCTATGGTAGTTGGCTCGGCACTTACTTTGATAGCCAGTCAACACAACAAGCATCCACCCCCAAAAAATGTACTTCCGGAAACAAACCAACGGGTCGGGTAGTGGGACATTCTACGTCGGAACGCTACCTTATTCGAGTTAAAAAGACGACCTTTAATTACTGTGTATAAATTGACAGGAAATGTACACGGGAAGCAATTTATCTCAGCCATCACTCAATGCGTCACACAAAGCACTGTGCGCCGAGTCCATAAAAGAAGAAGAAGTCATATCACCAACATAGGCCAATTCTGATCAACCCTGTACTTTTTGGGGGGAAATATTAATATATTGTAGATTCATATGAAAGTGTGGGTTGAAGAGAACCACTGCCAACAAAAAAAGTAATATCAACAGCTAAATGCATGAATTTGGTGCACTTTAAGATGAACATTGAGAGATTCAATATTTTTCAGGTAACTAACTAGCATCTTCCCACCTGCAACAGCAGACATTGTCAGTATTCAAGTACAGTTACTACTGTGGGTCTCTCTACTTTGGAACAGTCTCCTCTGGAACACTCTACTTTGGAACAGTCTCCTCTGGAACACTCTACTCTGGAACACATACAGTACCAGTCAAAAGTTTAGACACACCTACTCATTCAAGGGTTTTTCTTTATTTTTTTACTATTTTCTACATTGTAGAATGATAGTTAAAACATCAAAACTATGAAATAACACATGTGGAATCATTTAGTAACCCAAAAAGTGTTTAACAAATCAAAATGTATTTTATATTTGAGATTATTCAATGTAGCCACCCTTTGCCTTGATGACAGCTTTGCACACTGTTGGCATTCTCACAACCAACTACATGAGGTTGTCACCTGGAATGCATTTTAATTAACAGGTGTGCCTCCTTAAAAGTTAATTTGTGGAATTTCTTTCCTTAATGCGTTTGAGACAATCAGTTGTGTTGTGACAAAGTAGGTGGGGTATACAGACGATAGTTCTATTTGGTAAAAGACCAACTCCATATTGTGGCAAGAACAGCTCAAATAAGCAAAGAGAAATGACAGTCCAGCAATACTTTAAGACGTGAAGGTCAGTCAATCTGGAAAATGTCAAGAACTTTGAAAGTTTCTTCAGGTGCAGTTGCAAAACCATCAAGCGCTATGATGAAACTGGCTCTCATCCCATCTGGTTTGCACTTATTGCGACTATCATTTGTTTTTCAACAGGACAGTGACCCAACACACCTCCAGGCTGTGTAAGAGCTATTTGTCCAAGATGGTGAGTGATGGAGTGCTGCATCAGAAGACCTGGCCTCCACAATCATCAGAAAATAGTAAAAACGAAGAAAACCCCTGAATGAGTAGGTGTGTTCAAACTTTTGACAGGTACTGTACATCTATAGTGTATTGCCAAAAAACACTCAACAACTTCAACCATAGACTCTGACATGTGCAATAAGCCAAACTGATTATTGGTCGAGGTGAGTTGGAGGATTATTTAAGATACTGTTTGAAGAGGTAGTGTTTCAGATGTTTTTGGAAGATGGGCAGGGACTCTATTGTCCTAGCTTCAGGGGGAAGATGGTATTACCATTGGGGTGCCAGGACAGAAGAGCTTGGACTGGGCTGAGCGGGAGCTGCCCTCCCGTAGGAGTGGGAGGGCCAAGAGACCTGAGGTGGCAGAACGGAGTGCTCGGGTTGGGGTGTAGGGTTTTAGCATAGCCTGAAGGTAGGGAGAGGCAGTTCCTCTTGCTGTTCCGTAGGTAAGCACCATGGTATTGTAGTGGATGCAAGCTTCGACTGGAAGCCATTGGAGTGTGCAGAGGAGCGTGACGTGAGAACTGTGGAAGGTTGAAAACCAGGTGAGCTGCTGTGTTCTGGATAAGTTGCAGGGGTTTGATGACACAAGCAGGGAGCCCAGCCAACAGAGAGTTGCAGTAGTCCAGACGGGAGATGACAAGTGCCTGGAATAGGACCTGCGCCACTTCCTGTGTGAGGTAGGGTCGTACTCTATGGATGTTGTAGAGCATGAACCTGCAGGAGCAGGTCACTGCTTTGATGTTTGCAGAGAACTACAGGGTGTTGTACAGGGTCACGCCAAGGTTCTTTGCGACACTTTGGAGTTGTCAACCGGGAGGAAGAGCAGTTCTGTCTTGTAGAGCTTGAGGTGGTGGGCTGACATCCAAGCTGAGATATCTGCCAGGCACGCAGAGATACGTGTCGCCACCTGGGTGTCAGAAGGGGGGGAAAAGAGAAAATTAGTAGAGTGTCATTCGCATAGCAAGTTCAAGTTAGTTTATTTGTCATATACATCTCATATACATGGAATACTCAGTGCAATGAAATGCTTACTTGCAGGTTAACCTCTCGACAATGCAACAACAATAGAAGTATGTAGCTAATTGAATAAAAAGAGTAATAGAAATAAAAGCTTAATGAAATATATATATGTATATTTTTTTTACAAATAGTTACATATGGAATGAATGGAAATAACAGACATGAGCCAAACATGTTTGCTTGTATAATGGAAAAGGTAATAAGACTACGATTCATTTAATTTTGTCAGTTCTACCACGTCAACATTGCTGATTTTGAACAGGGTGAATTATAATGTTTCAGTAAAGTTCAGCTTCTGTCCACAGGGTGTGGACAGCTTCTGTCCACTGTGTCACTGTCAGAAGATATGTGCTTCAGTCAGAAAAACATTCTCTCTTCTCGGTCTCAGCTAGCTCGCCAGCCAGTAGCTACTGAACTAGCCAGCCAAGCTAGCTACAGAAACGAAACCCATCAAATACACTAGCTGGAAATAAACACTTTTCCTAATATCGTGACTTATATCAACATCCTTAGCTTGCCCATCCACTTAATATATTGTTAAATAACTCTGACTGACACCCACTAGCTTAAGGATGCTGAGTGCTAACCATAGCTTATTAGCATTAGCCAACCGTAAAATCATATTTATGCTTGATCTGAAAATATGATCTGGATATCTGTGGAGGCCAAATCAAGTCCCTTAAAGTAAAGGCTTTGCATGGTTAATCAGACGTCTGCAGTGGCTGTACAGCATTTACTGCGATATGACCTCTGTAGAAGTCAGGGCACACATACTTCTTGCGCTTGGCAAAGCAGAGCTGCTGCAGCAGCGCCTCTCAACCTCAGGAGGCGGAAGAAATTCGACTTGTCACCAAAAACACTCACAAACTTTTACAGATGCACAATCGAGAGCATCCTGTCGGGCTGCATCACCGCCTGGTACGGCAACTGCTCCGCCCACAACCGTAAGGCTCTCCAGAGGGTAGTGAGGTCTGCACAACGCATCACCGGGGGCAAACTACCTGCCCTCCAGGACACCTACACCACCCGATGTCACAGGAAGGCCAAAAAGATCATCAAGGACAACAACCACCCGAGCCACTGCCTGTTCACCCCGCTATCATCCAGAAGGCGAGGTCAGTACAGGTGCATCAAAGCTGGGACCGAGAGACTGAAAAACAGCAAATTTTACTTATGTAAATTTGATATTTCAGGTTTGTATTTAAGAACTGTGTTAACATTTCTAAAAACCTGTTTTTGCTTTGTCTGAATGTTAAACAGCCATCACTAACATTGAGTGGCTGCTGTCAACATACTGACTCATCTCTAGCCACTTTAATAATGAAAAATGTATGTACTAAATGTATCACCAGCCACTTTATATAATGTTTACATACCCTACATTACTCATCTCATATACTGTACTCTATACCATCTACTGCATCTTGCCTATGCCGTTCGGCCATCGCTCATTCATATATTTTTTTATGTACATATTCTTATTAATTCCTTCACACTTGTGTGTATAAGGTAGTTGTTGTGAAATTGTTAGGTTAGATTACTTGTTAGATATTACTGCATGGTCGGAACTAGAAGCACAAGCATTTCGCTACACTCGTATTAATAACATCTGCTAACCATGTGTATGTGACAAATAATATTTGATTTGATTTGAGACCTCGTTCGGTGGCCGTGGCGGCTTTACATTTTAAATGGTCTCCCTCCAGCCCTCGACCTACCCCCTTCATTATCACCGCCAGCCCTCGCTCCGGCTTCATGTCCTCCCAGTGCCCGCTGACATTCCAGCAGGCATGGCAGTACCGCCAATCACAACTGATGTAGTTGCCGTTCCAGCTCCATGTCTCCCCATTTCAGCAGAAACATCTCGCTAAGAACCAGTGCGCAGACTGCGGTCGTGTCCTGAGCAGCACTGCCGCTTTAGAGAGCCACTCCTCCCTCCTGCTCTTTCTGCGGCAAGGACTTCCCCAACTTCAAGGCCTGAAACTGCATCCACGGCAACCAGCAGGGCCACTACTTTCAACAGGGCCACCGTCTACCGCTTTTGGCGTGACCAAACACAGCGGCGTGCGACTGTTCGTCTGCCTGATCTGTGCCAAACGCTTCATCATCCGACGCATCCTCGAAGCGCCTGGAGCTGAAGGTCCACCTGAGGTGGCACCACGGGGAGAAGAGACACTGGTGCTCGTACTGCAGGAAGCGCTTTCTGGATTACAATAATCTGAAGAGGCACAAACTGGTCCACATTGGGGAGAAACCCTACACCTGGCTATCTGAAGAAACCCCTGAAGACCATACACAAAGACAGATAGAGAGAGCAGGGTGTGAGTCTTAAATGGTACCCTATTCTCTATATAGTGCACTACTTTGGTCTAGAAACCATGGCAGGCCCTGGCAAAGTAGTGCATTAGAAAGCACTATATAGGGAATAGGGTGTCATAGATGATATGAAGGAATAGTTCTCTCTCCATTAGCTGTGAATTCAAAACCCAGCCGTGTTAGTTTTAATGAAGCAGGGATCCCCATCTATTCTCACAGTGATTGGGAAAGACTTGTTCTTTTATGTTTTTGTCACGCCCTGATCTGTTTCACCTGTCTCTGTGATTGTCTCCACCCCCTCCAGGTGTCGCTTATTTTCCCCACTGTATTCATCCCTGTGTTTCCTGTCTGTGCCAGTTCGTCTTGTATGTTTTTCCAAGTCAACCAGCGTTTTTCCCGTTCTTCTGATTTTTGCAACTATTTCTCCTTTTTCTAGTCCTCCTGGTTTTGACCCTTGCCTGTTTT
Source organism: Salvelinus alpinus (assembly GCF_045679555.1). Taxonomy (NCBI): domain Eukaryota; kingdom Metazoa; phylum Chordata; class Actinopteri; order Salmoniformes; family Salmonidae; genus Salvelinus; species Salvelinus alpinus. The sequence continues at coordinate 76,305,238 of NC_092091.1, read as the reverse complement.
TGGACTCTGTACCCACCTGACTGACCTTTCTGCCTGCCTTGACCACGAGCCTGTCTGCCACGCTGTACCTCCTGGACTCTGATCTGGTTTTGACCTTTTGCCTGTCCACGACCATTCTCTTGCCTACTCCTTTTGGATTAATAAACATTGGAAGACTCCAACCATCTGCCTCCTGTGTCTGCATCTGGGTCTCGCTTTGAGTCATGATAGTTTTTATGAATTGATTGATTACAAGTATCAAAGCGGCAGGTATCCTATAGGTAGGTAGCATAGCAGTTAAGTGTGTTGACCCAGTAACCGAAAGGTTGCTGGTTTGAATCCCGGAGCTAGGTGAAAAGTCTGTCGATGTGACCTTGAGCAAGACACTTAACCCTAATTGCTCGTATACAGTGCCTTGCAAAAGTATTCATCCCCCTTGGCAATTTTACTATTATTTTGCATTACAACCTGTAATTTTAAATAGATTTTTATTGGGATTTCATGTAATGGACATACACAAAATAGACCAAACTGGTGAAGTAAAATGAAAAAAATGATTTGTTAAAAAAAATGGACAAAAAATAGAACGGAAAAGTGGTGCGTGCATATGTATTCACCCCCTTTGCTATGAAGCTCCTAAATAAGATCTGGTGCAACCAATTACCTTCAGAAGTCACATAATTAGTTAAAGTCCACCTGTGTGCAATCTAAGTGTCACATGATCTCAGTATATATACACCTGTTCCGAATGGCCCCAGAGTCTGCAACACCCTTAATCAAGGGGAACCACCAAGCAAGCGGCACCATGAAGACCAAGGAGCTCTCCAAACAGGTCAGGGACTAAGTTGTGGAGAAGTACAGATCAGGGTTGGGTTATAAAAAAAATATAAAAAACTTTGAAAAACCCACGGAGCACCATTAAATCCAATGTTAAAAAATGGAAAGAATATGGCACCACAACAAACCTGCCAAGAGAGGGTCGCCCACCAAAACTCACGGATCAGGCTAGTAGGGCATTAATCAGAGAGGCAACAAAGAGACCAAAGATAACCCTGAAGGAGATGCAAAGCTCCACAGAGATTGGAGTATCTGTCCATAGGACCACTTTAAGCCATACACTCCAGAGAGCTGGGCTTTACAGAAGAGTGGCCATAAAAAAGTCATTGCTTAAAGAAAAAAATAAGCAAACACGTTTGGTGTTCGCCAAAAGGCATTTGGGAGCTTTTTGGCCATCAAGGAAAACGCTATGTCTAGCGCAAATCCAACACCTCTCATCACCCTGAGAACACCATCCCCACAGTGAAGCATGGTGGTGGCATCATCATGATTTGGGGATGTCTTTCAACGGCAGGGACTGTGAAAATGGTCAGAATTGAAGGAATGATGGATGGTGCTAAATACAGGGAATTTTTTGAGGGAAAACCTGTTTCAGTCTTCCAGATATTTGAGACTGGGACAGAGGTTCACCTTCCAGCAGGACAATGACCCTAAGCATACTGCTAAACCAACACTCAAGTTGTTTAAGGGGAAACATTTAAATGTCTTGGAATAGCCTGGTCAAAGTCCAGACCTCAATCCAATTGAGAATCTGTGGTATGACAAAGATTGCTGTACACTAGCAGAACCCATCCAACTTGAAGGAGCTGGAGCAGTTTTACCTTGAAGAATGGGCAAAAATCCCAGTGGCTAGATGTGCCAAGCTTATAGAGACATACCCCAAGAGACTTGCAGCTGTAGTTGCTGCAAAAGGTGGCTCTACAAAGTATTGACTTCGGGGGGTGAATACTTATGCATGGTCAAGTTTTCAGTTTTTTTTGTCTTATTTCTTGTTTGTTTCACAAGAAAACATATTTTGCATCTTCAAAGTGGTAGTAAGCATGTTGTGTAAATCAAATGACACAACCCCCCCAAAATCTATTTTAATTCCAGGTTGTAAGGCAACAATATAGGAAAAATGCCAATAGGGGTGAATACTTTCGCAAGCCACTGTAAGTCACTTTGGATTAGAGCATCTGCTAAATTACTAAAATGTAAAGCTTTTGTTGTGTAAACATTTAGGGTGCTTTTGTTGTTTGGAATAATAATGCTTCGAGAGAATGACGTAGCGAAGTGCACAAAAGAAAAGACAAGAACAATTTTGAATTCATAATCACATTTTATTTGTCACATGCTTCGTAAACAACAGGTGTGGACTAACAGTGAAATGCTTACTTATGGACCCTTCCCAATAATGCAGAGAAAGAAAATACAGAAATAATAGAAAAGTAAAACATAATAATAAAAGTAATTCACGACTGTGTTGGTGTGTTTGGACCATGATAGATTTTTTATTTAACTAGGCAAGTCAGTTAAGAACATATTCTTATTTACAATGACGGCCTACCGGGGAACAGCGGGTTTAACTGCCTTGTTCAGGGGCAAAACTACAGATTTTTACCTTGTCAGCTCAAGGATTTGATCCAGCAACCTTTCAGTTACTGGCCCAATGCTCTAACCACAAGGCTACCTGCCGCCAATAGATCCTTAGTGATGTGGACAACGAGGAACTTGAAGCTCTCGACCCACTACAGCCCCGTCAATGTGAATGGGTGCGTGCTCGAAAGTCCACAATCAGCTCCTTTGACTTGCCCACGTTGAGGGAGGTTGTTGTCCTGGCACCACACTGCCAGGTCTCTGATATCCTCCCTAAAGGCTGTCTCATCGTCGTCAGTGGTCAGGCCTACCACCATTGTGTTATCTGCAAACGAAATAATGTTGGAGTCGTGCATGGCCAGGCATCGTGGGTGAACAGAGAGTATAGGAAGGGACTAAGCACGCATCCCTGAGGGCCCCCTGTGTTGATGGTTAGTGTGGCGGGTGTGTTGTTGCCTACCCTCACTACCTGGGGGCGTCCCGTCACGAAGTCCAGGATATAGTTGCAGAGGGAGGTCTTCAGTCCATGGTTCAGTCCCAGGGTCCTTAGCTTAGTGATGAGCTTGGAGGGCACTATGGTGTTGAACGCTGAGCTGTAGCCAATGAAAAGCATTCTCATGTACTTTTGCTGTTCCTTTTGTCCAAGTGAAAAATGCAGTGGAGTGCACTAGAGATTGTGTCATCTGTGGATATGTTGGGGCTGTATGCAAATTGGAGTGGGTACAGGTTGTCTGGGATGATGGTGTTGATGTGAGCCATGAACAGGCTTTCAAAGAATTTTTGGCTACAGATGTGAGTACTACAGGATGATAGTCATATAGACAGGTTAGCATTATTGAGCACAGGGAATTTGAATTGAGACTTGAATAATTGTATTTAAAACATATTCTGGTTATTTGTTCTAATTTGTTTTTAACTCTATTTATTAGGAAAGTTAGAAGCCTAAAAACAAGTTTAAATATAGGTGTACTGTGTTCATGGTTTTTATGTTCTGCGGGTTGAAACTAGTTGCTTTAAAATGTGTTTTATTTGTATGTAAAAAATCTGGGCTGGACTGGGAAGTTTCACTTGAACAACCCTCTAAGTCGTAATTACAAGCACTTATACCTTTTCAACCAAAACATGACAATAAATCAAATTTTGACAATTACAAACTTATCAATTTGGAAAATGTAGCTAGTTTTACCATACTGTCAATGTTAAGCAAACTAGATAACTTTATTATGAGCAACGTTAGCTAGCAAACAAGCTAGCAAAAATCTTATTGGTTAAAGAATTGGTCTGACTTCAAATACACTTGAACACAATCATGTCAGACTTACGACTTCCCACGAGCACACGAATGCCCCATCATTCAAATGTTTCATAGGTTACGCATGATCATTATGACAGACAATTTATAGACAGTCCATAATGTAAGACATTAATTCTTATTCAACAAATGGTTTGATTTCCAACAGTTCATATTTTCAATGTCCTTATTAATAAACATTTTTTTATTTTTAATGGTTTTCTAGACCACTGCTCAGGCCAGGAGATCCAGCCTGTGTTTGCGCTGGTGCCACTTCAGATGGTTCAGTTGTTTGAAGCTGAGTCCACACACAGCGCAGCAGTACGGTCTCTCCCCAGTGTGGGTGCGCTGGTGCACCTTCAAATTGTCTGCCCGAGCGAAGCTCTTGTCACACATAGTGCAGCGGTGGGGTTTCTCCTGCGTGTGAATGCGCCGGTGCAGCTTGAGGTTCCAGAGCCGACTGAATTTGTTCCCGCAGATGGAGCAGCAGTAGGGCTTGTCTGTCATCTGGCTGCACTTGTGCCTCTTCAGGTCGCAGAAGGAAGTGAAGCCCTTGGAGCAGTGGCTGCAGAGGTGAAGTCCCTCTGCCTGGTGGACTCGCTGGTGGACCTTGAGGTTGCAGGCCTGGGTGAAGGTCTTACCGCACTGGGTGCAGGAGTACGGAGATCCTGATCCTGACCCTGAGACTCTACCCGTTTTGTGTGTCTGCTTGTGGGCCTCAAGGGAGCCAGAGTCTGAGAATGTCATGGTGCATTGATTGCAGGCGTGACGCTTCCCCCCTCCTCCCATTACTCCTCCTTCTGTTACCTGCTCTTGTGAACGATCTCTGAGGTTTAGAGAGTGTCCAAAGTTGTCAGGGGCACCATACAGGCTCTCTGTGTTGTTGTTGTGGGCTGAGCTTCCAGAGTGGATGGAGGTTAGCCCCCTGTGGCCGGCTCTGCTACCTGACTCTGGGACACCGTGTTCAGGGTACAAGACACTGGAGTCCTGCAGGTACCCCTCCTCGTTGATCAACAGGCAGTTCCGGACACCCACCTCTGGGTGGGGTGATGGTGTTGGCGACCCCACCTGCTCCCTCCGGCTCCGATGGGGAACAGGCATTTGGGAGCGATGGTGATGGTCTCCCCCTTCAGACCCCCCCAGGTCCACCTGGTAGTGACCCACTGCTCCGTAGCTCAGCCCCCCCAGATGAGACGGAGAACCAGGAAGCCTATCCAGCCCTTCCACGTCTAGACGATGGCCTCCTCCACCACCAGCACCGCCGTAACCAGATTTCTCAAAGCCACCCCCCAGAGCCTCCATGCTGTAACGGGGTTGGAAGAGAGGTTGGCTGGGGTCCGCTGGGTTTCCCTCTGGGCCTGGTGGTTTAGGCCCCTGGTCTAGACCAGATCCCCAGTCAGCCTGGCACTGCTGCAGCTCCTGCTCACTGAAACTCTTACTTGGCCCTGAGACGTCTGAACCATCGGCACCTGAAAACACAGGGGACATGAGTCATTAGAAGCATTAATATTTAAGACATTAGAACTAGTAGAAACGGTAGTAGAGTAACTGTAATGTTAAATGTGTACTTACAGCTTCAAGTTGACTTTACATGTGTAATAATGAATACATTTGGAATGACACAGCATATTATAAGTTACTCTTCTTATCATTCTCTTAAACCTAAAGGTAGACAATTGTCTATGTTATGTTTGTTGTAAACAACCCACCGTCCAGGCAGACACCCCATCTCTCCCGTAGCTCAGTGTTGTGGAGAGGCTCCTCTTTCAGCAGACTGTCCAACTTCTGACCTGTGACCTCTGTGGACTGGAAGAGCAAATGAATGAGTCGATTCTGACTAAATGATGGATAAACTGACAGTGACTGAATAGAGCTGACATGGTTCTACATTCAGAATTCTCCTCAGGGACCCCCAGACATCTCACAACTTTGTCATAGCCCTGAACTAGCATACCTGATTAGAGTAGTGAAAGGCTTGATGATTCGTTGACAATTTCAATCAAGTGTTTAAGTTCTGGAACAGTTCAAATATGAGGAGAGGTTTGACAAAGGCTGCCCAATTATTCCTGACAGACTATCTGTTCTAATATGTTTTCTGAAATATATTTCTACCTGAACGTCCTGTTACACTGCACCCTCCACCCTTCACAGGTGTTTAGTCCCCTAGATACCTCAGAGGTTCTCCTAAGGCTGGTGGCCTCAGCCTCCAAATCATGGAAGGCTGTTTCCCCGGCCACTCCCCCACAGCTGCTCCACTTCTCCCCTGGTACCTTCTCCTGCTTCAGGCCACGCCCCCTCTCCGCACCTTGCCACAGGTAAACAAAGAGAACATTTTATTTACGTAAAAAGAAAGGTGAACGCAACATTGTGGATGCTGTGAAGTCTTTTTTGCATCAGTGCAGATGAAGGAAAGGAGGCCTCTTATTGAGATACAACTAACTCCTTTCTTAAACCAATACTGCCTGATCACCAAAGTATGAAAGGTACAGATTACATCAGTCACACTTCAGAGTGATTCCTCCATATTGACTTTAGATGTGTCTCTCCTCACCTGTCTGTGAGTTTCCAGAGCTTCCACCTTCCTCATCAGCTCTCCCACAGTCCTCACACTTCCCCCTCTGGCCTCCCTCTCTGTCCCTCTCCCTTCCTCTGTTCTCCGACCGCTGTAGCCTCTTCTTCAGCGACTCGACCTGCTCACGGCTCCGGGACACCTCCTCCAGGAAGCCGTCCTCCACCAGCCTGGTGATCTCATATATGGCTGACTTTAGGACCGTCTCCATGACTCCCGAGAGCTGGGTCTGGAATGTGAGGACGAGGTTCTCCGACATACTGCTTGTGTGTGTCTTTTTCACAGATCAATTCACAGTGGGATCTGCACCAAGCATCTGTGCTTGTGGGAGCAAGTCAGGACTGTGTGTGTGATCCTAAAGTGAATCTCTTCAGATAGCCCTATTATTCAGAACAAGTGGGTAGAAATATGCCATGTCCATCACTGACACATCGCGTATCTGTTTCTCTGTCCAACAAGTGACAGCTCCTCCCAGCTCGCTAACAACCAAGTGGCGAAGACAGTCCAGCGTAAAATAGTGCAACAAAGGTTCAATAAAACGGTCAAATTGCAAGGTTCACAATGTAACAGTTGTCTGGGGTCGTATCCAGCTTGCTAAAGAAAAATAGCTAGCTAGCTAACATGCAACTACTAGCCGTGTTACTAGTCAATAAAGGGATATTTTGCACCATAAGGTATTATTGATTCAAATCGTTACCAAAAAGCTGAAATCACTTGCTGAGCATGGGGGTTGGTCGTTTTTTCCAGATAATATACGGTCTGGTGGCGGGATGCATCACTTCCGTGTAGATTTCCTGTAAATAATTTTCACAATAAATAGCCTAATAATCAGTATCCGAATTTTATAATAATAGACATATTATATTTTTAACCTTATTTACAGTTAACGTAAAAACATACAAAGGTTTTCTTCAAATAAATGTCGTCTTCTCTCTCCAGTAAGGAGCGTTCCATTATAGATTGTCCCACTACCCGATTCGTAGGTTTGTTTCCGGAAGTCCTGTTGTTTTGTGGATGCTTTTCGTGTTGACTCTGTAGCTAGTTATCTAACTACCATAACCTTGTTTTCTCTCAATACCTCTGGCATTTATATTTATTCGAATAGCTTCATATACAGTAAATGCTACAACTTAAATCTCGAAATGATAAACAATGTTATTAGGACCGTCATGGAGAGAGACAACTTCCAACAGTAGCTAGCTTTGCTAGCCTGCTAACGTAAGCTAGATAGCTTCCTAGCCTTTTGCTAGACTGGTTCGCAACACTGACTCACCTGAACAAAAGTAGCTAAACGTTACCAACTGTTAACTGTAGTTAGCTACTCATAGACCGTTTTCCATGATGTCTGAAGCCATCGTAACCTTCCAGTCTCAGCTCTCCGGAGTCATGGAGACGGTATTCAAGGCTGCTATGTACGAGATCACCAGGCTGGTGGAGGATAGCTTCCTCAAGGAGGTGTCCCGGAGCAGGGAGCAGGTCGAGTCACTGAAGAAGCGGCTGCAGTGGTCGGAGAACAGACGCAGGGATAGGGACAGAGAGGTAGGCCGAACGGGGAAGTGTGCGGACTGTGGGAGAGCTGACGAAGAAGCCGAGGAGAGAAGCTCTGGAACCTCACAGACAGGTGAAGAGAGAGAGAAATCTGAAGACAGTATACAGTGCTATCAGAAAATATTCATACCCCTTGACTTATTCCACATTTTGCTATGTTACATCCTGAATTAATGGATTAAGTTTAGATTTTTCTCACACATCTACACACAGTACTCCATCATGACAAAGTGATAACATGTTTTTAAAAAATGGTGGCAAATACAGAAATATCCAATATACATAAGCAGTCAAACCCTTGAGCCAATACTTTGTAGAAGCACCTTTGGCAGTGTTTACAGCTGTGAGTCTTTGTGGGTACGTTTCTAAGAGCTTCCCACACCTGGATTGTGCCACATTTGCCCATTATTATTTTTTTTAAAGTTCTTCAAGCTTTGTCAAATTGGTTGTTGATCATTGCTAGACAATAATTTTCAGGTGTTGCCATAGATTTTCAAGTACATTTAAGTCAAAACTGTAATTTGTCCACAGGGACATTCACTGTCTTGGTAAACAACTCCGGTGTTGATTTGGCCTTGTGTTTTAGGTTATTGTCATAATAAAAAGTGAATTCATCTTCCAGTGTCTGGTGGAAAGCAGACTGAACCATGTTTTCCTCTAGGATTATGCATGTGCTTAGCTCCGTTTAGTTTTTATCCTGAAAAACTCCCCAGTCCTGAACAATTACAAGTATACCCATAGCATGATGCCACTATGCTTGAAAATATGGAGAGTGGTACTCAGTAATGTGTTGAATTTGCCCAAAACATAACACTTTGTATTCAAGACATAAAGTGAATTGCTTTGCCATTTTTTTTTGAAGTATTATTTTAGTGCCTTGTTGCAAACAGGATGCATGTTTTGGAATATTTTTGTTCTGTACAGTGCCTTGTTGCAAACAGGATGCATGTTGTGGAATGTTTTTATTCTGTACAGGCTTGCTTCCTTTTCACTCTGTCAATGAGGTTAGTATTGTGGAGTAACTCCAATGTTCTTGATCCATCCTCAGTTTTCTCCTATCACAGCCATTAAACTCTGTTTTAAAGTCACCATTGGCCTCACGGTGAATTCCCTGAGCAGTTTCCTTCCTCTCAGGCAACTGAGTTAGGAAGGACACCTGTATCTTTGGGTGTGTTGTGGAAATTACCACTAAGGACCCCGAAGTCAAGCTTAAATGAATTTATGTTTATTCAAGCCAGCGGAGAGATTACAGACAAACAGCACTTTGTGTGGAAGTTAGTCAGAAGCTCTGATGAGGTATTTCCCCCTCAGCATATTTATACTATCACTACTTGTTACACAAAGATAGCCAAGTACATCGTTTCTCAGCGAAGTGTTTTCTCCCAGAGACCGGCTGCTCAGGAAGAAAACACCTGGCAACCACAGAGTCTGGGTATTCAGCCAATAATTCCACTCCCGCTGAGCTGACCTTGTGTTGACCTTGAGTGTGTTAGCAGTTGATGTTATTCTTCAGTAACACTAACTCCAAAGCAAATCAGGGGGAGAAAAATAGATTTATTTGAGAAGGACAAATCATAGATGTTATGCTGGGAGGTAGATGTTCAGTCTCCCCCGTCCTCAGCTTTTCTCCACAGAACAAAGAAACAGGATGCCACTTATAACACCCCACCCTAGCCTGGGGTTGACCAATCAGAAGTCCTTGCAGTACAACTGGGCCAATGGCCAAATAACAAGTATCCTGCTCCAGACTCAATGTACAGACCAATGAAAACATGGCACACGTAGCTCTGAGTTCAGGACTGACATTCAACAGATTCTAAATAGCTGTTGAACTGAAAACCAACTATTTCTCTTGACAATTCCCTATTGACAATTAAGTCTAGTCCTCTCATCCCCTGCGTTGTGTATTTATCTTCAAAATATTCTTATAAGAGCAAACCTCAAATACCCTGTCTGCACATTTCTAAGTATGCAGCAGGTAAAACATGTATGATAAGTGTGAGAGACTGTAATCAGAAAAAGACAGTAAAATTCCACTACAGGTGTATTGTTACACCATCCAAAGTTTAATTAATTATTTCACCATGCTGAAAGGGATATTCAATGTCTGCTTTGTTTATTTTCCCCATCTATCAATAGGTGCTTTTCTTTGCGAGGCATTGGAAAACCTCCCTGGTCTTTGTGGTTGAATCTGTGTTTGAAATGCACTGCTCGACTGAGGGACCTTACAGATTATTTTATTTGTTGGGTACAGAGAGGAGGTAGTCATAAAAAAAAACTGTTAACACTGTTATTGCACACAGAGTGAGTCCATGCAACTTATTATGTGACTTGTTAAGCACGTTTTTACTCCAGAACTTATTTAGGCTTGCCATAACAAGGGGTTCAATACTTATTGACTCAAGACATTTCAGATTTTCATTTTTTATTAATTTGTAAACATTTAGGAAAACAATTTCATTTGACATGATGGGTTATTGACCCCAAAAAATCTATATTTAATCAATTTTAAATGTAGGCTGCAACACAACAAAATGTGGAAAAAGTCAAGGGGTGTGAATACTTTCTGAAGGCACTGTATACAGTAATATTTTGGTTATTGAACTACAGTAAGTTAAATGGATTTACACCCGATAACAGATTTACGGTAATGGAAATACATAATCGGTCGCTGATGTGTACTACACAGAAATGCATAATTATGGATATGAATGTCAATCTCTTCATGGTGATGTATCCTGAATAGGTACACAAAGGTAGAAATATGCAATATCATCCATTGCATGTACACTACCGTTCAAAAGTTTGGGGTCACTTAGAAATGTCCTTGTTTTTGAAAGAAAAGCAAGTTTTAGTCCATTAAAATAACATCAAATTGATCAAAAATACAGTGTAGACATCGTTAATGTTGTAAATGACTATTGTAGCTGGAAACGGCAGATTTTTTATGGAATATCTACATAGGCGTACAGAGGCCCATTATCAGCAACCATCACTCCTGTGTTCCAATGGCACGTTGTGTTAGCTAATCCAAACTTTATCACTTTAAAAGGCTAATTGATCATTAGAAACCCTTTTTGCAATTATGTTATCAGAACTGAAAACCGTTGTCCTGATTTAAAGAAGCAATAAAACTGGCCTTCTTTAGATGAGTTGAGTATCTGGAGCGTCAGCATTTGTGGGTTTAATTACAGGCTCAAAATGGCCAGAAACAAAGCACTTTCTTCTGAAACTCATCAGTCTATTCTTGTTCTGAGAAATTAAGGCTATTCCATGCGAGAAACTGCCAAGAAACTGAAGATCTCGTACAACGCTGTGTACTACTCCCTTCACAGAACAGCGCAAACTGTCTCTAACCAGAATAGAAGGAGGAGTGGGAGGCCCCGGTGCACAACTGAGCAAGAGGACAAGTACATTAGAGTGTCTAGTTTGAGAAACAGATGCCTCACAAGTCCTCAACTAGCAGCTTAATTAAATAGTACCCGCAAAACACCAGTCTCAATGTCGACAGTGAAGAGGCGACTCCGGGATGCTGGCCTTCTTGGTATTTTTTTATTTAACTAGGCTAGTCAGTTAAGAAAAAAAATCGTATTTACAATGATGGCCTACCAGATGGCAAAAGGTATTCTGCGGGGACAGTGGCTGGGATTAAAAATAAAATAAAAATATAGGCCAAAAACACACGTCACGACAAGAGAGACACCATAACACTACATAAAGAGAGACCTAAGACAACAACATAGCATGGCAGCAACACATGAAAACACAGCATGGTAGCAACACAACATGACAACAACATGGCAGCAGCACAACATGGTAGCAGCACAAAACATGGTAAAAAATTATTGGGCACAGACAACAGCACAAAGGGCAAGAAGGTAGAGAAAATAATACTTCACGTGAAGCAGCCACAACTGTCAGTAAGAGTGTCCAGCATTGGTGGCAAATCTGATGGCCGAATTGTAAAGAACATCTAGCCACTCGAGAGAACCCTTACCTGCCGATCTATAAATGATGTCGCTGTAATCTACCATGGGTAGGGTGGTTATCTGAATCAGGGTTAGTTTGGCAGCTGTGATGAAAGAGGAGCGGTTATGATAGAGGAATCCAAGTCTAGATTGAACCTTTGCTTGCAGGTTTGATATGTGCTGAGAGAAGGACAGTGTACTGTCTAGCCATACTCCCAAGTACTTGTATGAGGTGACTACCTCAAGCTCTAAACCCTCAGAGGTAGTAGTAACACCTGTGGGAAGAGGGGCATTCTTCTTGCCAAACCACATGACCTTTGTTTTGGAAGTGTTCAGAACAAGGTTAAGGGTAGAGAAAGCTTGTTGGACACTAAGAAAGCTTTGTTGTAGAGCATTTAACACAGATGTTCTGACTTTATACACTGCACTTTTTGAGAGAGGTAGTTAGCCCTCCGAGACACCAATACTCCATAGCCAGCCCAAAGGAATGGAATGGTCTACCGTATTAAAACCAAGTCAATAAAAATAGCAGCACAACATTGCTTCGAATCAAGGGCACTGGTGACATCATTTACAACCTTTAAGGTTGCGGGGACACATCCATAACCTGAGCATATAGAATACTATAGACATCAAGAAAGTCAGTCAGTTGATTATTGACAAGTTTTTCCCAACACTTTTGATAAACAGGGCAAAATAGAAATTGGCCTATAACAGTTAGGATCAGCTAGATCTCCCGCTTGAAGTAAAGTACGCACCATGGCTGCCTTCCAAGCAATGGGAACCTCCCCAGAGAGGAGAGAGAGGTTAAAAAGATCAAGAGATGTTCTTGGCGATGATAGGGGCATCTACCTTAAAGAAGAAAAGGTCTAAACCATCTGAACCAGATGTTTCTCTGAGGTCAAGTTTAAGGAGATCCTTTAGCACCGCGGTTAGCCTGCAGGGAGAAACTTTGTAGCGGGGCAGGGGAAAAAGAGGGAGGAGCATCAGGGATAGTCACATTAGAAGGGGTGGGAGATGAGGAAATGTTGGACGGGCAAGGAGGCATGGCAGAGTCAAATAGGAATCCTGACTTAATGAAGTGGGGATTAAAGAGCTCAGCCATGTGCTTCTTGTCAGTAACAACCACGTCATCAATATTAAGGGACATGGACAGCTGTGAGGAGGGGGGTTTATTCTCCAGGTCTTTAATTTGCCAGAATTTATTGGGGTTAGACCCACAGAGAGTGAACTGCTCCTTAAAGTAACTAACTTTGGCCTTCCTGATAGTCTGAGTGCACTTATTTCTAATTTGCCTGAACGAGAGCCAGTCAGCCTGATTATGCGTGTGCTGAGCGATTTGTCAAATGGAATTCTTGAGGTGGAATAACTCTGCCAGATCACGGTCGGACCAGGGGCTGAACCTGTTTTTAATTCTCATATTCTTCATGGGCACGTATTTGTTAACGGTACCACTGGAAAAGATTTTAAAAAAGAAGGTCCAAGCGTCTTCGACAGAGGGGATCAAGCTGATTCTACACCAAATTACAGTGGCCAGATCATGAAGGCAGGCTTGCTCATGAACGTTTTTTAGCAAGCGTCTATGACAAGTCAGGACAGGTCGTTTCACTGAGCAGCCATTATGAACACAGGCTGTAAAACAGTGATCACTAAGGTCATTACAGAAAAAAAACAGACTGATACCTATCAGGATTATTTGTAAGGATAACATCAAGGAGAGTAGCCTTTTCTGGGTGTTTGGAGTCATACCTTGTGGGATTGGTAATAATCTGAGAAATATTTAGGGAGTCCCATCGCTTTAGGACTTGATCAGGTGGTTTAAGCATGTCCCAGTTTAGGTCACCTAGCAGGACAAATTCAGACTTAGTGTAAGGGGCCAGGAGAGAGCTTAGGGTTGGTAGGGTACAGGCCGGTGCTGATGGTGGACGATAACACCCAACAACAGTCAACAAAGAGTTATTTGAATGTTTTTAATGCGTAAAACCAGCAAATCAAATTGTTTGGGGACAGACTTGGTGAAGGTGTTCCTTGGTAAAGATTGCCAATCCACCACCTTTGGAAGATCTGTCTTGCTAAAAAAGGTTATAACCAGAAAGGTTAACATCAGTGTTCAAAACATTCTTTCTTAACCACGTCTCAGTAATGACCAACACATCTGGATTGGAGCTGTGAACCCACACTTTCATTTGATCAATTTTAGGCAATAAGCTTGCAGAACGTGCAGAAAACCCAGGCTTTTACGAGAGCAGAAATCAATGAAGCAGATATCAGAATTGGGGCTAGCAACAGTAGATGGGTCAGGGTGTACTGTACATGCACATTTCCAGATATAATCAGCAGTAATACAATCAGGGCACGGCAGAGGACAGGGAGAGCTCTTCAGTGTTGATTTCATAACATTTGAATGTGCATTAGATGGCAACAAGATCATATTGTACAGCAATTTCATCAGGTAACATGAATACAGAAGGTGGTTAGAATAGTAGAGTAAATTTAGTACAGTAAGTTAGAATAGGATGGGAGGCCAAGAGTCCGTGTTACCAATAGAGAGTCAGAGTCCCAAGTGTGGGAACAAACAGACTGTCCCACGGTTGGGTAAACAAGCAAGTTCATAGTCAAAAAAGCATGCAGGAGTCATGAGGCAAATAGCACAAAGCACAGGTGATAAATATAACAACTTGGGGCTAGCTATTGTAAGTTCAGAGTCACTCGCCTCAACAGTGCATGTGCGCTGGAGGCGCGCGAAAGCTCTGGAGAGAGGGGGGAGTGTGGCGGGGGTACCTATACCAGACGGGGAGACAGGGCAGAGCTGACGGTGAACAGATCGCCAGGTGGAATCCAAGCAGCAGTGCAGCAGGCAACGGGAGTAGGTGTCACACCCACTTGGGAGAAGCTTTTTTCAGGAGGCAGATTCCTTGTAGAAAATCCCAGCTAGCTAGCTAACGTAGCTAGCAAGTCTCTCTCCGTCTTTTCCATGTGGAAAAGGAGGTCGTTAGCTAGCTATTGTTACTTTTTTTATTGTACAGTATAGTACATTATACTACTCTAGTCTGCTCTACTGTAGTGAAATGTACTGTACTGAACTTTGCTCTTTACTGTACTGTCCAAACTTGTGAAACATAAACGTCTATGATTCGTTGTAGATTTGGACATTAGAATAATGGACGCCTCATGGACGTCTATGTTTGGGCCAAATCAAGGCTGTAGATGTTGAAATCATGGCCGGACCAGCCCCCAAAACGACGTCTGTGGACGTTAAAATCAAGGCCAGGGCGGACTGACCATATTTCAACTACTTTTCAAAATCCATGGACGTCCGGTGTTCAGTGGGTGAGGATGTTGATTACAGTAAATGGAAAGAGAGGGGGCTCATGGGTAGGTGTCAGTAAGAGCCGGGAGAGGTAACAGAAACTGGAGAGAGAAGAGGCAGCGACTGAGAGGGAGGGGTTGTCCAGACTGTTTACACACTTGCTTTGACCACCAGACGACAGAAAGAAAGAAAACAGTTATGAGCTGAACATAACAGTATGTCAG
>NC_092091.1:76243479-76289837 GCF_045679555.1 Salvelinus alpinus | reverse complement strand
GTGTTTAGTCAGTCCCCTACCTACCTCAGAGATTCTCCTAGGGCTGGTGGCCTCAGCCTCCATGTGTTTAGTCAGTCCCCTACCTACCTCAGAGATTCTCCTAGGGCTGGTGGCCTCAGCCTCCATGTGTTTAGTCAGTCCCCTACCTACCTCAGAGGTTCTCTTAGGGCTGGTGGCCTCAGCCTCCTCCAGATCATTGAAGGTTGTTTCCCTGGCCACGCCCCCACAGCTGCTCCACTCCTCCCCTGGTACCTTCTCCTGCTTCAGGCCACGCCCCCTCTCCACACCTGGCCACAGGTAAACAAAGAGAACATTTCATTTGGAGTAAAAGGAAAGTAACATTGTGGATAATGGAGTCTCCTCACATCAGATGAAGGAAAGGAAACATCTTATTAAGATGCCACCACCAGCCATGACTGACTCTTTTCTTAAACCAATACTGTCTGATCAGTGATCACCAAAGAATATAACGTACACAATACAGCAGCCCCACTTCAGTGATGCCTCCATATATATATAACCAGTCAAAAGTTTGGACACACATACTCATTCCAGTTGAGGTCGGGTTTCAATTAACAGGTGTGCCTTATTAAAAGTTAATTTGTGGAATTTATTTTCTTCTTAATGCATTTGAGCCTATCAGTTGTGTTGTGAAAAGGTAGGGGAGGTATGCAAAAGACAGACCTATTTGGTGAAAGACCAAGTCCATATTATGGCAAGAACAGCTCAAATAAGCAAAGAGAAATGACAGTCAATTATTACTTTAAGACATGAAGGTCAGTCAATCCAGGAAATTTCAAGAACTGTTCATGTTTCTTCAAGTGCAGTCGCAAAACCCAGAGTTGCCTCTACTGCAGGGGATACGTTCATTAGAGTTAACAGCCACAGAAATTGCAGCCAAAAAATAAATGCTTCACAGAGTTCATGTAACAGACACATCTCAAAATCAACAGTTTAGAGGAGACTGCGTGAATCAGGTCTTCATGGTCAAATTGCTGCAAAGAAACCACTACTAAAGGACAGCTTGGGCCAAGAAACACGAGCAATGGACATTAGACCGGTGGAAATCTTTCCTTTGGTCTTATGAGTCCAAATGTGATACTTTTGGTTACAACCGCCGTGTCTTCGTGAGACGCAGAGCAGGTGAACGGATGATCTCCGCATGTGTGGTTCCCACCGGGAAGCATCCAGGAGGTGTAACGGTGGTGCTTTGCTGGTGACACTGTATGTGATTTATTTATAATTCAAGGCACACTTAATCAGCATGGCTAACACAGCATTCTGCAGCGATACGTCATCCCATCTGGTTTGCGCTTAGTGGGCCTATCATTTGTTTTTCAACAGGACAATGACCTAACACACCTCCAGGCTGTGTAAGGGCTATTTGACCAAGAAGGGGAGTAATGGAGTGCTGCATCAGATGACCTGGCCTCCACAAACACCTGAACTCAACCCAATAGAGATGGTTTGGGATGAGTTGGACCACAGAGTGAAGGAAAAGCAGCCGACAAGTGCTCAGCATTTGTGGAAACTCCTTCAAGACTGTTGGAAAAGCATTCCTAGTGAAGCTGGTTGAGAGAATGCCAAGCGTGTGCAAAGCTGTTAAAAGCGGCTAGTTTGAAGAATCTAAAATGTAAAATATGTTTTGATTTGTTTAACACTTTTTGGGGTACTACATGATTCCATGTGTTATTTCATAGTTTTGATGTCACTATTATTCTACAATGTAGAAAATAATAAAAATAATGAAAAACCCTAGAATGAGTAGGTGTGTCCAAACTTTTGACTGGTACTGTGTCGTTAGATGTCTCTCTTCTCACCTGTCTGTGAAGTTCCTAAGCTTATCTCTTCACCTTCCTTGCCAGCTCTCCCACAGTCCCGACACTTCCCCCTCTGGCCTCCCTCTCTGTTCTCCGACCACTGCAGCCGCGTCTTCAGTGACTCGACCTGTTCCCGGCTCCGGGACACCTCCTCCAGGAAACTATCCTCCACCAGCCTGGTGATCTCGTACATGGCTGACTTAAGGACCGTCTCCATGACTCCGGAGAGCTGAGACTGGAAAGTTATGATGGCTGCGGACATCATGGCAAAGTGTCTATGAGCAGCTAACTACAGTTAAGAGATTTTTGTTCAGGTTGGTCAGTGTTACGATTCCGTATATCAAAAGGAAAAATCGCTAAAATTAGCTGCAAAGATACAGGTAACTAAACCACTTTTGTCTGTGTTAGCATGCTAGCAAACGTTACTGTTGGATGTTGTGGTCTCTACCGAATGCATTTTTAAAAAATAATTTCGAGATATAAGATGTAGCATTTACTGTATATGAGGCTATTCGTATAAATACAAATACCAGAGGTATTGAGAGAAAGCAAGGCTATGGTAGTTGGCTCGGCACTTACTTTGATAGCCAGTCAACACAATAAGCATCCACCCCCCAAAAATGTACTTCCGGAAACAAACCAACGGGTCGGGTAGTGGGACATTCTACGTCGGAACGTTACCTTATTCGAGTTAAAAAGACGACCTTTATTTATTGTGTATAAATTGACAGGAAATGTACACGGGAAGCAATTTATCTCAGCCATCACTCAATGCGTCACACAAAGCACTGTGCGCCGAGTCCATAAAAGAAGAATAAGTCATATCACCAACATAGGCCAATTCTGATCAACCCTGTACTTTTTTGGGGGAAATATTAATATATTGTAGATTCATATGAAAGTGTGGGTTGAGGAGAACCGCTGCCAACAAAAAAAGTAATATCAACAGCTAAATGCATGAATTTGGTGCACTTTAAGATGAACATTGAGAGATTAAATATTTTTCAGGTAACTAACTAGCATCTTCCCACCTGCAACAGCAGACATTGTCAGTATTCAAGTACAGTTACTACTGTGTGGGTCTCTCTACTCTGGAACAGTCTCCTTTGGAACACTCTACTCTGGAACACTCTACTCTGGAACAGTCTCCTCTGGAACACTCTACTTTGGAACACTCTCCTCTGGAACACTCTACTCTGGAACACTCTCCTCTGGAACACTCTACTCTGGAACACATACAGTACCAGTCAAAAGTTTAGACACACCTACTCATTCAAGGGTTTTTCTTTATTTTTACTATTTTCTACATTGTAGAATGATAGTTAAAACATCAAAACTATTAAATAACACATGTGGAATCATTTAGTAACCCAAAAAGTGTTTAACAAATCAAAATGTATTTTATATTTGAGATTATTCAATGTAGCCACCCTTTGCCTTGATGACAGCTTTGCACACTGTTGGCATTCTCACAACCAACTACATGAGGTTGTCACCTGGAATGCATTTTAATTAACAGGTGTGCCTTCTTAAAAGTTAATTTGTGGAATTTCTTTCCTTAATGCGTTTGAGACAATCAGTTGTGTTGTGACAAAGTAGGTGGGGTATACAGACGATAGTTCTATTTGGTAAAAGACCAACTCCATATTGTGGCAAGAACAGCTCAAATAAGCAAAGAGAAATGACAGTCCAGCAATACTTTAAGACGTGAAGGTCAGTCAATCTGGAAAATGTCAAGAACTTTGAAAGTTTCTTCAGGTGCAGTCGCAAAACCATCAAGCGCTATGATGAAACTGGCTCTCATCCCATCTGGTTTGCACTTATTGCGACTATCATTTGTTTTTCAACAGGACAGTGACCCAACACACCTCCAGGCTGTGTAAGAGCTATTTGTCCAAGATGGTGAGTGATGGAGTGCTGCATCAGAAGACCTGGCCTCCACAATCATCAGAAAATAGTAAAAACGAAGAAAACCCCTGAATGAGTAGGTGTGTTCAAACTTTTGACAGGTACTGTACATCTATAGTGTATTGCCAAAAACCACTCAACAACTTCAACCATAGACTCTGACATGTGCAATAAGCCAAACTGATTAAATAATCCCACAGTACTCAATCACCCTCTCTCTCTCTCACACACACACACACACACACACACACACACAAAATTAGAATGCACAGGGGGGGGGGGGGTCGAGGTGAGGAGGATAATTATTTAAGATACTGTTTGAAGAGGTAGTGTTTCAGATGTTTTTGGAAGATGGGCAGGGACTCTATTGTCCTAGCTTCAGGGGGAAGATGGTATTACCATTGGGGTGCCAGGAAAGAGTCGAGCATCGACTGGGCTGAGCGGGAGCTAAGGGCCAAGAGACCTGAGGTGGCAGAACGGAGTGCTCGGGTTGGGGTGTAGGGTTTGAGCATAGCCTGAAGGTAGGGAGAGGTAGTTCCTCTTGCTGTTCCGTAGGTAAGCACCATGGTATTGTAGTGGATGCAAGCTTTGACTGGAAGCCATTGGAGTGTGCAGAGGAGCGTGACGTGAGAACTGTGGAAGGTTGAAAACCAGGTGAGCTGCTGTGTTCTGGATAAGTTGCAGGGGTTTGATGACACAAGCAGGGAGCCCAGCCAACAGAGAGTTGCAGTAGTCCAGACGGGAGATGACAAGTGCCTGGAATAGGACCTGCGCCACTTCCTGTGTGAGGTAGGGTCGTACTCTATGGATGTTGTAGAGCATGAACCTGCAGGAGCAGGTCACTGCTTTGATGTTTGCAGAGAACTACAGGGTGTTGTACAGGGTCACGCTAAGGTTCTTTGCAACACTTTGGAGTTGTCAACCGGGAGGAAGAGCAGTTCTGTCTTGTAGAGCTTGAGGTGGTGGGCTGACATCCAAGCTGAGATATCTGCCAGGCACGCAGAGATACGTGTCGCCACCTGGGTGTCAGAAGGGGGGGAAAAGAGAAAATTAGTAGAGTGTCATTCGCATAGCAAGTTCAAGTTAGTTTATTTGTCATATACATCTCATATACATGGAATACTCAGTGCAATGAAATGCTTACTTGCAGGTTAACCTCTCGACAATGCAACAACAATAGAAGTATGTAGCTAATTGAATAAAAAGAGTAATAGAAATAAAAGCTTAATGAAATATATATATGTATATATTTTTTACAAATAGTTACATATGGAATGAATGGAAATAACAGACATGAGCCAAACATGTTTGCTTGTATAATGGAAAAGGTAATAAGACTACGATTCATTTAATTTTGTCAGTTCTACCACGTCAACATTGCTGATTTTGAACAGGGTGAATTATAATGTTTCAGTAAAGTTCAGCTTCTGTCCACAGGGTGTGGACAGCTTCTGTCCACTGTGTCACTGTCAGAAGATATGTGCTTCAGTCAGAAAAACATTCTCTCTTCTCGGTCTCAGCTAGCTCGCCAGCCAGTAGCTACTGAACTAGCCAGCCAAGCTAGCTACAGAAACAAAACACATCACATACACTAGCTGGAAATAAACACTTTTCCTAATATCGTGACTTATATCAACATCCTTAGCTTGCCCATCCACTTAATATATTGTTAAATAACTCTGACTGACACCCACTAGCTTAAGGATGCTGAGTGCTAACCATAGCTTATTAGCATTAGCCAACCGTAAAATCATATTTATGCTTGATCTGAAAATATGATCTGGATATCTGTGGAGGCCAAATCAAGTTCCTTAAAGGCTTAGCATGGTTAATCAGACGTCTGTAGTGGCTGTACAGCATTTACTGCGATATGACCTCTGTAGAAGTCAGGGCACACATACTTCTTGCGCTTGGCAAAGCAGAGCTGCTGCAGCAGCGCCTCTTCAACCTCAGGAGGCGGAAGAAATTCGACTTGTCACCAAAAACACTCACAAACTTTTACAGATGCACAATCGAGAGCATCCTGTCGGGCTGCATCACCGCCTGGTACGGCAACTGCTCCGCCCACAACCGTAAGGCTCTCCAGAGGGTAGTGAGGTCTGCACAACGCATCACCGGGGGCAAACTACCTGCCCTCCAGGACACCTACACCACCCGATGTCACAGGAAGGCCAAAAAGATCATCAAGGACAACAACCACCCGAGCCACTGCCTGTTCACCCCGCTATCATCCAGAAGGCGAGGTCAGTACAGGTGCATCAAAGCTGGGACCGAGAGACTGAAAAACAGAAAATTTTACTTATGTAAATTTGATATTTCAGGTTTGTATTTAAGAAATGTGTTAACATTTCTAAAAACCTGTTTTTGCTTTGTCAGAATGTTAAACGGCCATCACTAACATTGAGTGGCTGCTGTCAACATACTGACTCATCTCTAGCCACTTTAATAATGAAAAATGTATGTACTAAATGTATCACCAGCCACTTTATATAATGTTTACATACCCTACATTACTCATCTCATATGTAAATACTGTACTCTATACCATCTACTGCATCTTGCCTATGCCGTTCGGCCATCGCTCATTCATATATTTTTTTATGTACATATTCTTATTAATTCCTTCACACTTGTGTGTATAAGGTAGTTGTTGTGAAATTGTTAGGTTAGATTACTTGTTAGATATTACTGCATGGTCGGAACTAGAAGCACAAGCATTTCGCTACACTCGTATTAATAACATCTGCTAACCATGTGTATGTGACAAATAATATTTGATTTGATTTGAGACCTCGTTCGGTGGCAGTGGCGGCTTTACATTTTAAATGGTCTCCCTCCAGCCCTCGACCTACCCCCTTCATTATCACCGCCAGCCCTCGCTCTGGCTTCATGTCTTCCCAGTGCCCGCTAACATTCCATCAGGCATGGCAGTACCGCCAATCACAACTGATGTAGTTGCCGTTCCATCTCCAAGTCTCCCCAGTTTCAGCAGAAACATCTCGCTAAGAACCAGTGCGCAGACTGCGGTCGTGTCCTGAGCAGCACTGCCGCTTTAGATAGCCACTCCTCCTGCTCTGCCTGCGGCAAGGACTTCCCCAACTTCAAGGCCTGAAACTGCATCCACGGCAACCAGCAGGGCCACTACTTTCAACAGGGCCACCGTCTACCGCTTTTGGTGTGACCAAACACAGCGGCGTGCGACTGTTCGTCTGCCTGATCTGTGCCAAACGCTTCATTATCCGACGCATCCTCGAAGCGCCTGGAGCTGAAGGTCCACCTGAGGTGGCACCACGGGGAGAAGAGACACTGGTGCTCGTACTGCAGGAAGGGCTTTCTGGATTACAATAATCTGAAGAGGCACAAACTGGTCCACATTGGGGAGAAACCCTACACCTGGCTATCTGAAGAAACACCTGAAGACCATACACAAAGACAGATAGAGAGAGCAGCGTGTGAGTCTTAAATGGTACCCTATTCTCTATATAGTGCACTACTTTGGTCGAGAAACCATGGCACGCCCTGGCAAAGTAGTGCATTACAAAGCACTATATAGGGAATAGGGTGTCATAGATGATATGAAGGAATAGTTCTCTCTCCATTAGCTGTGAATTCAAAACCCAGCCGTGTTAGTTTTAATGAAGCAGGGATCCCCATCTATTCTCACAGTGATTGGGAAAGACTTGTTCTTTTATGTTTTTGTCACGCCCTGATCTGTTTCACCTGTCTCTGTGATTGTCTCCACCCCCTCCAGGTGTCGCTTATTTTCCCCACTGTATTCATCCCTGTGTTTCCTGTCTGTGCCAGTTCGTCTTGTATGTTTTTCCAAGTCAACCAGCGTTTTTCCCGTTCTTCTGATTTTTGCAACTATTTCTCCTTTTTCTAGTCCTCCTGGTTTTGAACCTTGCCTGTTTTTGGACTCTGTACCCACCTGACTGACCTTTCTGCCTGCCTTGACCACGAGCCTGTCTGCCACGCTGTACCTCCTGGACTCTGATCTGTTTTTGACCTTTTGCCTGTCCACGACCATTCTCTTGCCTACTCCTTTTGGATTAATAAACATTGGAAGACTCCAACCATCTGCCTCCTGTGTCTGAATCTGGGTCTCGCTTTGAGTCATGAAAGTTTTTATGTATTGATTGATTACAAGTATCAAAGCGGCAGGTAGCCTATAGGTAGGTAGCATAGCAGTTAAGTGTGTTGACCCAGTAACCGAAAGGTTGCTGGTTTGAATCCCGGAGCTAGGTGAAAAGTCTGTCGATGTGACCTTGAGCAAGACACTTAACCCTAATTGCTCGTATACAGTGCCTTGCAAAAGTATTCATCCCCCTTGGCAAGTTTCCTATTATTTTGCATTACAACCTGTCATTTTAAATAGATTTTTATTGGGATTTCATGTAATGGACATACACAAAATAGACCAAACTGGTGAAGTGAAATGAAAAAAATGATTTGTAAAAAAAAATGGACAAAAAATAGAACGGAAAAGTGGTGCGTGCATATGTATTCACCCCCTTTGCTATGAAGCTCCTAAATAAGATCTGGTGCAACCAATTACCTTCAGAAGTCACATAATTAGTTAAAGTCCACCTGTGTGCAATCTAAGTGTCACATGATCTCAGTATATATACACCTGTTCCGAATGGCCCCAGAGTCTGCAACACCCTTAATCAAGGGGAACCACCAAGCAAGCGGCACCATGAAGACCAAGGAGCTCTCCAAAGGTCAGGGACAAAGTTGTGGAGAAGTACAGATCAGGGTTGGGTTATAAAAAATATACAAAACTTTGAAAAACCCACGGAGCACCATTGAATCCATTGTTAAAAAATGGAAAGAATATGGCACCACAACAAACCTGCCAAGAGAGGGTCGCCCACCAAAACTCACAGATCAGGCTAGTAGGGCATTAATCAGAGAGGCAACAAAGAGACCAAAGATAACCTTGAAGGAGATGCAAAGCTCCACAGCGGAGATTGGAGTATCTGTCCATAGGACCACTTTAAGCCATACACTCCAGAGAGCTGGGCTTTACGGAAGAGTGGCCATAAAAAAGTCATTGCTTAATAAAGGAAAAAATAAGCAAACACATTTGGTGTTCGCCAAAAGGCATGTGGGAGCTTTTTGGCCATCAATGAAAACGCTATGTCTAGCGCAAATCCAACACCTCTCATCACCCTGAGAACGCCATCCCCACAGTGAAGCATGGTGGTGGCATCATCATGATTTGGGGATGTCTTTCAACGGCAGGGACTGTGAAACTGGTCAGAATTGAAGGAATGATGGATGGCGCTAAATACAGGGAATTTTTTGAGGGAAAACCTATTTCAGTCTTCCAGATATTTGAGACTGGGACAGAGGTTCACCTTCCAGCAGGACAATGACCCTAAGCATACTGCTAAAGCAACACTCAAGTGGTTTAAGGGGAAACATTTAAATGTCTTGGAATAGCCTGGTCAAAGTCCAGACCTCAATCCAATTGAGAATCTGTGGTATGACAAAGATTGCTGTACACCAGCGGAACCCATCCAACTTGAAGGAGCTGGAGCAGTTTTACCTTGAAGAATGGGCAAAAATCCCAGTGGCTAGATGTGCCAAGCTTATAGAGACATACCCCAAGAGACTTGCAGCTGTAATTGCTGCAAAAAATGGCTCTACAAAGAATTGACTCCGGGGGGTGAATACTTATGCATGCTCAAGTTTTCAGTTTTTTTTCGTCTTATTTCTTGTTTGTTTCACAAGAAAACATATTTTGCATCTTCAAAGTGGTAGGCATGTTGTGTAAATCAAATGATACAACCCCCAAATTCCAATTTGTAAGGCAACAATATAGGAAAAATGCCAATAGGGGTGAATACTTTCACAAGCCACTGTAAGTCACTTTGGATAAGAGCATCTGCTAAATTACTAAAATGTAAAGCTTTTGTTGTTTGGAATAATAATGGTTCGAGAGAATGACGTAGCGAAGTGCACAAAAGAAAAGACAAGAACAATTTTGAATTCATAATCAAATTTTATTTGTCACATGCTTCGTAAACAACAGGTGTAGACTAACAGTGAAATGCTTACTTACGGGCCCTTCCCAACAATGCAGAGAAAGAAAATACAGAAATAATAGAAAAGTAAAACATAATAATAAAAGTAATTCACGACTGTGTTGGTGTGTTTGGACCATGATAGATTTGTTTATTTAACCTTTATTTAACTAGGCAAGTCAGTTAAGAACATATTCTTATTTACAATGACAGCCTACCGGGGAACAGCGGGTTTAACTGCCTTGTTCAGGGGCAAAACTACAGATTTTTACCTTGTCAGCTCAAGGATTTGATCCAGCAACCTTTCAGTTACTGGCCCAATGCTCTAACCACAAGGCTACCTGCCGCCAATAGATCCTTAGTGATGTGGACACCGAGGAACTTGAAGCTCTCGACCCACTACAGCCCAGTCAATGTGAATGGGTGCGTGCTCGAAAGTCCACAATCAGCTCCTTTGTCTTGCCCATGTTGAGGGAGGTTGTTGTCCTGGCACCACACTGCCAGGTCTCTGATCTCCTCCCTAAAGGCTGTCTCATCGTCGTCGGTGGTCAGGCCTACCACCATTGTGTTGTCTGCAAACTAAATAATGTTGGAGTCGTGCATGGCCAGGCATCGTTGGTGAACAGAGAGTATAGGAAGGGACTAAGCACGCATCCCTGAGGGCCCCCCGTGTTGATGGTTAGTGTGGCGGGTGTGTTATTGCCTACCCTCACAGGATCTAGTTGCAGAGGGAGGTCTTCAGTCCATGGTTCAGTCCCAGGGTCCTTAGCTTAGTGATGAGCTTGGAGGGCACTATGGTGTTGAACGCTGAGCTGTAGCCAATGAAAAGCATTCTCATGTACTTTTGCTGTTCCTTTTGTCCAAGTGAAAAATGCAGTGGAGTGCACTAGAGATTGTGTCATCTGTGAATCTGTTGGGGCTGTATGCAAATTGGAGTGGGTACAGGTTGTCTGGGATGATGGTGTTGATGTGAGCCATGAACAGGCTTTCAAATAATTTTTGGCTACAGATGTGAGTACTACAGGATGATAGTCATTTAGACAGGTTACCTTGGCATTATTGAGCACAGGGAATTTGAATTGAGACTTGAATAATTGTATTTAAAACATATTCTGGTTATTTGTCCTAATTTGTTTTTAACTCTATTTATTAGGAACGTTAGAAGCCTAAAAACAAGTTTAAATATAGGTGTACTGTGTTCATGTCTCACGCCATGGTTTTTATGTTCTGCGGGTTGCTTTAAAATGTGTTTTATTTGTATGTAAAAATCTGGGCTGGACTGGGAAGTTTCACTTGAACAACCCTCAAAGTCGTAATTACAAGCACTTATACCTTTTCAACCAAAACATGACAATAAATAAAATTTTGACAATTACAAACTTATCAATTTGGATAATGTAGCTAGTTTTACCATACTGTCAATGTTAAGCAAACTAGATAACTTTATTATGAGCAATGTTAGCTAGCAAACAAGCTAGCAAAAATCTTATTGGTTAAAGAATTGGTCTGACTTCAAATTCACTTGAACACAATCATGTCAGACTTACGACTTCCCACGAGCACACGAATGCCCCATCATTCAAATGTTTCATAGGTTACGCATGATCATTATGACAGACAATTTATAGACAGTCCATAATGTAAGACATTAATTCTTATTCAACACATGGTTTGATTTCCAACAGTTCATATTTTCAATGTCCTTATTAATAAACAATTTCTCAAAAAATTGGTTTTCTAGACCACTGCTCAGGCCAGGAGATCCAGCCTGTGTTTGCGTTGGTGCCACTTCAGATGGTTCAGTTGTTTGAAGCTAAGTCCACACACAGCGCAGCAGTACGGTCTCTCCCCAGTGTGGGTGCGCTGGTGCACCTTCAAATTGTCCGCCCGAGCGAAGCTCTTGTCACACATAGTGCAGCGGTGGGGTTTCTCCTGCGTGTGAATGCGCCGGTGCAGCTTGAGGTTCCAGAGCCGACTGAACTTGTTCCCACAGATGGAGCAGCAGTAGGGCTTGTCTGTCGTCTGGCTGCACTTGTGCCTCTTCAGGTCGGAGAAGGAGGTGAAGCCCTTGCCGCAGTGGCTGCAGAGGTGGAGTCCCTCTGCCTGGTGGACCCGCTGGTGGACCTTGAGGTTGCAGGCCTGGGTGAAGGTCTTACCGCACTGGGTGCAGGAGTACGGAGGCCCAGATCCTGACCCTGAGACTCTACCCGTTTTGTGTGTCTGCTTGTGGGCCTCAAGGGAGCCAGAGTCTGAGAATGTCATGGTGCATTGATTGCAGGCGTGACGCTTCCCCCCTCCTCCCATTACTCCTCCTTCTGTTACCTGCTCTTGTGAACGATCTCTGAGGTTTAGAGAGTGTCCAAAGTTGTCAGGGGCACCATACAGGCTCTCTGTGTTGTTGTTGTGGGCTGAGCTTCCAGAGTGGATGGAGGTTAGCCCCCTGTGGCCGGCTCTGCTACCTGACTCTGGGACACCGTGTTCAGGGTACAAGACACTGGAGTCCTGCAGGTACCCCTCCTCGTTTATCAACAGGCAGTTCCGGACACCCACCTCTGGGTGGGGGGATGGTGTTGGCGACCCCACCTGCTCCCTCCGGCTCCGATGGGGAACAGGCATGTGGGAGCGATGGTGGTGGTCTCCCCCCTCAGACCCCCCCAGGTCCACCTGGTAGTGACCCACAGCTCCGTAGCTCAGCCCCCCCAGACGAGACGGAGAACCAGGAAGCCTATCCAGCCCTTCCACGTCTACAAGATGGCCGCCACCACCAGCACCGCCGTAACCAGATTTCTCAAAGCCACCCCCCAGATCCTCCATGCTGTAACGGGGTTGGAAGAGAGGTTGGCTGGGGTCCGCTGGGTTTCCCTCTGGGCCTGGTGGTTTAGGCCCCTGGTCTAGACCGGATCCCCAGTCAGCCTGGCACTGCTGCAGCTCCTGCTCACTGAAACTCTTATTGGGCCCCGAGACGTCTGAACCATCGGCACCTGAAAACACAGGGGACATGAGTCATTAGAAGCATTAATATTTAAGACATTAGAATTACTAGAAACAATAGTAGAGTAACTGTAATGTTAAATGTGTACTTACAGCTTCAAGTTGACTTTACATGTGTAATAATGAATTCATTTGGAATGACACAGCATATTATAAGTTACTCTTCTTATCATTCTCTTAAACTTAAAGGTAGGCAATTGTCTATGTTATGTTTGTTGTAAACAACTCACCGTCCAGGCAGAACTCCCATCTCTCCTGTAGCTCAGTGTTGTGGAGAGGCTCCTCTTTCAGCAGGCTGTCCAGCTTCTGACCTGTGACCTCTGTGGACTGGAAGAGCAAATTAATGAGTCGATTCTAACTAAATGATGGATAAACTGACAGTGAGTGAATAGAGCTGACATGATGGTTTTCTTTTCAGAATTCTCCTCAGGGACCCCCAGACATCTCACAACTTTGTCGTAGCCCTGAACTAGCATACCTGATTCAAGTAGTGAAAGGCTTGATGATTCGTTGACAATTTCTATCAAGTGTTTATGTTCTGGAACAGTTCAAATATGAGGAGAGGTTTGACAAAGGCTGCCCAATTATTCCTGACAGACTATCTGTTCTAATATGTTTTCTGAAATATATTTCTACCTGAATGTCCTGTAACACTGCACCCTCCACCCTTCACAGGTGTTTAGTCAGTCCCCTACCTACCTCAGAGGTTCTCTTAAGGCTGGTGGCCTCAGCCTCCAAATCATGGAAGGCTGTTTCCCCGGCCACTCCCCCACAGCTGCTCCACTCCTCCCCTGGTACCTTCTCCTGCTTCAGGCCACGCCCCCTCTCCACACCTGGTCACAGGTAAACAAAGATAACATTTTATTTACGTAAAAGGAAAGGTGAACGCCACATTGTGGATGCTGTGAAGTCTTTTTTTTGCGTCAGTGCAGATGAAGGAAAGGAGGCCTCTTATTGAGATACAACTAACTAATTTCTTAAACCAATACTGACTGATCACCAAAGTATGAAAGGTACAGATTACATCAGTCACACTTCAGAGTGATTCCTCCATATTGACTTTAGATGTGTCTCTCCTCACCTGTCTGTGAGTTTCCAGAGCTTCCACCTTCCTCATCAGCTCTCCCA
Source organism: Salvelinus alpinus (assembly GCF_045679555.1). NCBI lineage: Eukaryota > Metazoa > Chordata > Actinopteri > Salmoniformes > Salmonidae > Salvelinus > Salvelinus alpinus. The sequence goes on along the minus strand of NC_092091.1, from coordinate 76,275,961 downwards.
CAGTCCTCACACTTCCCCCTCTGGCCTCCCTCTCTGTCCCTCTCCCTTCCTCTGTTCTCCGACCGCTGTAGCCTCTTCTTCAGAGACTCGACCTGCTCATGGCTCCGGGACACCTCCTCCAGGAAGCCGTCCTCCACCAGCCTGGTGATCTCATATATGGCTGACTTTAGGACCGTCTCCATGACTCCCGAGAGCTGGGTCTGGAATGTGAGGATGAGGTTCTCCGACATACTGCTTGTGTGTGTCTTTTTCACAGATCAATTCACAGTGGGATCTGCACCAAGCATCTGTGCTTATGGGAGCAAGTCAGGACTGTGTGTGTGATCCTAAAGTGAATCTCTTCAGATAGCCCTATTATTCAGAACAAGTGGGTAGAAATATGCCATGTCCATCACTGACACATCGCGTATCTGTTTCTCTGTCCAACAAGTGACAGCTCCTCCCAGCTCGCTAACAACCAAGTGGCGAAGACAGTCCAGCGTAAAAGAGTGCAACAAAGGTTCAATAAAACGGTCAAATTGCAAGGTTCACAATGTAACAGTTGTCTGGGGTCGTATCCAGCTTGCTAAAGAAAAAAAGCTAGCTAGCTAACATGCTACTACTAGCCGTGTTACTAGTCAATAAAGGGATATTTTGCACCATAAGGTATTATTGATTTAAATCGTTACCAAAAAGCTGAAATCACTTGCTGAGCATGGGGGTTGGTCGTTTTTTTCCAGATAATATACGGTCTGGTGGGCGGGATGCATCACTTCCGTGTAGATTTCCTGTAAATAATTTCCACAATAAATAGCCTAATAATCAGTATCCGAATTTTATAATAATAGACATATTATATTTTGAACCTTATTTACAGTAAACGTAAAAACATACAAAGGTTTTCTTCAAATAAATGTCGTCTTCTCTCTCCAGTAAGGAGCGTTCCAATATAGATTGTCCCACTACCCGATTCGTAGGTTTGTTTCCGGAAGTTCTGTTGTTTTGTGGATGCTTTTTGTGTTGACTCTGTAGCTAGTTACCTAACTACCATAACCGTGTTTTCTCTCAATACCTCTGGCATTTATATTTATTCGAATAGCTTCATATACAGTAAATGCTACAACTTAAATCTCGAAATGATAAACAATGTTATTAGGACCGTCATGGAGAGAGACAACTTCCAACAGTAGCTAGCTTTGCTAGCCTGCTAACGTAAGCTAGATAGCTTCCTAGCCTTTTGCTAGACTGGTTCGCAACACTGACTCACCTGAACAAAAGTAGCTAAACGTTACCAACTGTTAACTGTAACTAGCTACTCATAGACCTTTTTCCATGATGTCTGAAGCCATCGTAACCTTCCAGTCTCAGCTCTCCGGAGTCATGGAGACGGTATTCAAGGCTGCTATGTACGAGATCACCAGGCTGGTGGAGGATAGCTTCCTCAAGGAGGTTTCCCGGAGCCGGGAGCAGGTCGAGTCACTGAAGAAGCGGCTGCAGTGGTCGGAGAACAGACGCAGGGATAGGGACAGAGAGGTAGGCCGGAGGGGGAAGTGTGCGGACTGTGGGAGAGCCGACGAAGAAGCCGAGGAGAGAAGCTCTGGAACCTCACAGACAGGTGAAGAGAGAGAGAAATCTGAAGACAGTATACAGTGCTATCAGAAAATATTCATACCCCTTGACTTATTCCACATTTTGCTATGTTACATCCTGAATTAATGGATTAAGTTTATATTTTTCTCACCCATCTACACACAGTACTCCATCATGACAAAGTGATAACATGTTTTTAAAAAATGGTTGCAAATACAGAAATATCCAATATGTATACGCAGTCAAACCCTTGAGCCAATACTTTGTAGAAGCACCTTTGGCAGTGATTACAGCTGTGAGTCTTTGTGGGTACGTTTCTAAGAGCTTCCCACACCTGGATTGTGCCACATTTGCCCATTTATTATTTTTTAAAGTTCTTCAAGCTTTGTCAAATTGGTTGTTGATCATTGCTAGACAATAATTTTCAGGTGTTGCCATAGATTTTCAAGTACATTTAAGTCAAAACTGTAATTTGTCCACAGGGACATTCACTGTCTTGGTAAACAACTCCGGTGTTGATTTGGCCTTGTGTTTTAGGTTATTGTCCTAATAAAAAGTGAATTCATCTTCCAGTGTCTGGTGGAAAGCAGACTGAACCATGTTTTCCTCTAGGATTATGCATGTGCTTAGCTCCGTTTAGTTTTTATCCTGAAAAACTCCCCAGTCCTGAACAATTACAAGTATACCCATAGCACGATGCCACTATGTTTGAAAATATGGAGAGTGGTACTCAGTGATGTGTTGAATTTGCCCAAAACATAACACTTTGTATTCAGGACATAAAGTGAATTGCTTTGCCATTCTTTTTTGAAGTATTACTTTAGTGCCTTGTTGCAAACAGGATGCATGTTTTGGAATATTTTTGTTCTGTTCAGTGCCTTGTTGCAAACAGGATGCATGTTGTGGAATGTTTTTATTCTGTACAGGCTTGCTTCCTTTTCACTCTGTCAATGAGGTTAGTATTGTGAAGTAACTCTAATATTCTTGATCCATCCTCAGTTTTCTTCTATCACAGCCATTAAACTCTGTTTTAAAGTCACCATTGGCCTCATGGTGAATTCCCTGAGCAGTTTCCTTCCTCTCAGGCAACTGAGTTAGGAAGGACACCTGTATCTTTGGGTGTGTTGTGGAAATTACCACTAAGGACCCCAAAGTCAAGCTTAAATTAATTTATGTTTATTCAAGCCAGCGGAGAGATTACAGACAAACAGCACTTTGTGTGGAAGTTAGTCAGAAGCTCTGTTGAGGTATTTCCCCCTCAGCATATTTATACTATCACTACTTGTTACACAAAGATAGCCAAGTACATCGTTTCTCAGCGAAGTGTTTTCTCCCAGAGACCGGCTGCTCAGGAAGAAAACACCTGGCAACCACAGAGTCTGGGTATTCAGACAATAATTCCACTCCCGCTGAGCTGACCTTGTGAGAGTGTTAGCAGTTGATGTTATTCTTCAGTAACACTAACTCCAAAGCAAATCAGGGGGAGAAAAATGGATTTATTTGAGAAGGACAAATCATAGATGTTATGCTGGGAGGTAGATGTTCAGTCTCCCCTGTCCTCAGCTTTTCTCCACCGAACAAAGAAACAGGATGCCACTTATAACACCCCACCCTAGCCTGGGGTTGACCAATCAGAAGTCCTTGCAGTACAACTGGGCCAATGGCCAAATAACAAGTATCCTGCTCCAGACTCAATGTACAGACCAATGAAAACATGGCACACGTAGCTCTGAGTTCAGGACTGACATTCAACAGATTCTAAATAGCTGTTGAACTGAAAACCAACTATTTCTGTTGACAATTCCCTATTGACAATTAAGTCTAGTCCTCTCGTCCTCTCATCCCCTGCGTTGTGTATTTATCTTCAAAATATTCTTAAGAGCAAACCTCAAATACCCTGTCTGTCTAGGGCGGGCACATTTCTAAGTATGCAGCAGGTAAAACATGTATGATAAGTGTGAGAGACTGTAATCAGAAAAAGACAGTACAATTCCACTACAGGTGTATTGTTACACCATCCAAAGTTTAATTAATTACTTCACCATGCTGAAAGGGATATTCAATGTCTGCTTTGTTTATTTTCCCCATCTATCAATAGGTGCTTTTCTTTGCGAGGCATTGGAAAACCTCCCTGGTCTTTGTGGTTGAATCTGTGTTTGAAATTCACTGCTCGACTGAGGGACCTTACAGATTATTTTATGTGTTGGGTACAGAGAGGAGGTAGTCATAAAAAAAAACTGTTAACACTGTTATTGCACACAGAGTGAGTCCATGCAACTTATTATGTGACTTGTTAAGCACGTTTTTACTCCAGAACTTATTTAGGCTTGCCATAACAAGGGGTTCAATACTTATTGACTCAAGACATTTCAGATTTTCATTTTTTATTAATTTGTAAACATTTAGAAAAACAATTTCATTTGACATGATGGGTTATTGACCCCAAAAAATCTATATTTAATCCATTTTAAATGTAGGCTGCAACACAACAAAATGTGGAAAAAGTCAAGGGGTGTGAATACTTTCTGAAGGCACTGTATACAGTAATATATTGGTTATTGAACTACAGTGAGTTAAATGGATTTACACCCGAAAACAGATTTACGGTAATGGAAATACATAATCGGTCGCTGATGTGTACTACACAGAAATGCATAATTATGTATATGAAAGTCATTCTCTTCATGGTGATGTATCCTGAATAGGTACACAAAGGTAGAAATATGCAATATCATCCATTGCATGTACACTACCGTTCAAAAGTTTGGGGTCACTTAGAAATGTCCTTGTTTTTGAAAGAAAAGCAAGTTTTAGTCCATTAAAATAACATCAAATTGATCAAAAATACAGTGTAGACATCGTTAATGTTGTAAATGACTATTGTAGCTGGAAACGGCAGATTTTTAATGGAATATCTACATAGGCGTACAGAGGCCCATTATCAGCAACCATCACTCCTGTGTTCCAATGGCACGTTGTGTTAGCTAATCCAAACTTTATCACTTTAAAAGGCTAATTGATCATTAGAAACCCCTTTTGCAATTATGTTATCAGAACTGAAAACTGTTGTCCTGATTTAAAGAAGCAATAAAACTGGCCTTCTTTAGATGAGTTGAGTATCTGGAGCGTCAGCATTTGTGGGTTTAATTACAGGCTCAAAATGGCCAGAAACAAAGCACTTTCTTCTGAAACTCATCAGTCTATTCTTGTTCTGAGAAATTAAGGCTATTCCATGCGAGAAACTGCCAAGAAACTGAAGATCTCGTACAACGCTGTGTACTACTCCCTTCACAGAACAGCGCAAACTGTCTCTAACCAGAATAGAAGGAGGAGTGGGAGGCCCCGGTGCACAACTGAGCAAGAGGACAAGTACATTAGAGTGTCTAGTTTGAGAAACAGATGCCTCACAAGTCCTCAACTAGCAGCTTAATTAAATAGTACCCGCAAAACACCAGTCTCAATGTCGACAGTGAAGAGGCGACTCCGGGATGCTGGCCTTCTTGGTATTTTTTTATTTAACTAGGCTAGTCAGTTAAGAAAAAAAATCGTATTTACAATGATGGCCTACCAGATGGCAAAAGGTATTCTGCGGGGACAGTGGCTGGGATTAAAAATAAATACAAATATAGGCCAAAACACACGTCACGACAAGAGAGACACCATAACACTACATAAAGAGATACCTAAGACAACAACATAGCATGGCAGCAACACATGAAAACACAGCATGGTAGCAACACAACATGACAACAACATGGCAGCAGCACAACATGGTAGCAGCACAAAACATGGTAAAAAATGATTGGGCACAGACAACAGCACAAAGGGCAAGAAGGTAGAGACAATAATACTTCACGTGAAGCAGCCACAACTGTCAGTAAGAGTGTCCATGATTGAGTCTTTGAATGAAGATATTGAGATAAAACGGTCCAGTTTGAGTGTTTTTTTGCAGCTCGTTCCAGTCGTTAGCTACAGCGAACTGAAAAGAGCAGCGACCCATGGATGTGTGTGCTTTGGAGACCTTTAACAGAGTGTGACTGGCAGAACAGGTGTTATATGTGGAGGATGAGGGCTGCAGTAGGTATCTCAGACAGGGGGGGAGTGAGGCCTAAGAGGGTTTTATAAATAAGCATCAACCAGTGGGTCTTGCGACGGGTATACAGAGATGACCAGTTTACAGAGGAGTATAGAGTGCAGTGATGTGTCCTATAAGGAGCATTGGTGGCAAATCTGATGGCCGAATTGTAAAGAACATCTAGCCACTCGAGAGAACCCTTACCTGCCGATCTATAAATGATGTCGCCGTAATCTACCATGGGTAGGGTGGTTATCTGAATTAGGGTTAGTTTGGCAGCTGTGATGAAAGAGGAGCGGTTATGATAGAGGAATCCAAGTCTAGATTTAACCTTTGCTTGCAGGTTTGATATGTGCTGAGAGAAGGACAGTGTACTGTCTAGCCATATTCCCAAGTACTTGTATGAGGTGACTACCTCAAGCTCTAAACCCTCAGAGGTAGTAGTAACACCTGTGGGAAGAGGGGCATTCTTCTTGCCAAACCACATGACCTTTGTTTTGGAAGTGTTCAGAACAAGGTTAAGGGTAGAGAAAGCTTGTTGGACACTAAGAAAGCTTTGTTGTAGAGCATTTAACACAAAATCCAGGGAGGGGCCGACTGAGTATAAGACTGTATCATCTGCATATAAATGGATAAGAGAGCTTCCTACTGCTTGAGCTATGCTGTTGATGTAAATTGAGAAGAGTGTGGGGCCTAGGATTGAACCTTGGGGTACTCCCTTGGTGACAGGCAGTGGCTGAGACCGCAGATGTTCTGACTTTATACACTGCACTTTTTGAGAGAGGTAGTTAGCTCTCCGAGACACCAATACTCCATAGCCAGCCCAAAGGAATGGAATGGTCTACCGTATTAAAACCAATTCAATAAAAATAGCAGCACAACATTGCTTCGAATCAAGGGCACTGGTGACATCATTTACAACCTTTAAGGTTGCAGTGACACATCCATAACCTGAGCATATAGAATACTATAGACATCAAGAAAGTCAGTCAGTTGATTATTGACAAGTTTTTCCCAACACTTTTGATAAACAGGGCAAAATAGAAATTGGCCTATAACAGTTAGGATCAGCTAGATCTCCCGCTTGAAGTAAAGTACGCACCATGGCTGCCTTCCAAGCAATGGGAACCTCCCCAGAGAGGAGAGAGAGGTTAAAAAGGTCAGAGATGTTCTTGGCGATGATAGGGGCATCGACCTTAAAGAAGAAAAGGTCTAAACCATCTGAACCAGATGTTTCTCTGAGGTCAAGTTTAAGGAGATCCTTTAGCACCGCGGTTAGCCTGCAGGGAGAAACTTTGTAGCGGGGCAGGGGAAAAAGAGGGAGGAGCATCAGGGATAGTCACATTAGAAGGGGTGGGAGATGAGGAAATGTTGGACGGGCAAGGAGGCATGGCAGAGTCAAATAGGAATCCTGCCTTAATGAAGTGGGGATTAAAGAGCTCAGCCATGTGCTTCTTGTCAATAACAACCACGTCATCAATATTAAGGGACATGGGCAGCTGTGAGGAGGGGGGTTTATTCTCCAGGTCTTTAATTTGCCAGAATTTATTGGGGTTAGACCCACAGAGAGTGAACTGCTCCTTAAAGTAACTAACTTTGGCCTTCCTGATAGTCTGAGTGCACTTATTTCTAATTTGCCTGAACGAGAGCCAGTCAGCCTGAGTATGCGTGTGCTGAGCGATTTGCCAAATGGAATTCTTGAGGTGGAATAACTCTGCCAGATCACGGTCGGACCAGGGGCTGAACCTGTTTTTAATTCTCATATTCTTCATGGGCACGTATTTGTTAACGGTACCACTGGAAAAGATTTTTAAAAAGAAGGTCCAAGCGCCTTCGACAGAGGGGATCAAGCTGATTCTACACCAAATTACAGTGGCCAGATCATGAAGGCAGGCTTGCTCATGAACGTTTTTTAGCAAGCGTCTATGACAAGTCAGGACAGGTCGTTTCACTGAGCAGCCATTATGAACACAGGCTGTAAAACAGTGATCACTAAGGTCATTACAGAAAAAAAACAGACTGATACCTATCAGGATTATTTGTAAGGATAACATCAAGGAGAGTAGCCTTTTCTGGGTGTTTGGAGTCATACCTTGTGGGATTGGTAATAATCTGAGAAATATTTAGGGAGTCCCATTGCTTTAGGACTTGATCAGGTGGTTTAAGCATGTCCCAGTTTAGGTCACCTAGCAGGACAAATTCAGACTTAGTGTAAGGGGCAAAGAGAGAGCTTAGGGCAGGTAGGGTACAGGCCAGGGTGCTGATGGTGGACGATAACACCCAACAACAGTCAACAAAGAGTTATTTGAATGTTTTTAATGCGTAAAACCAGCAAATCAAATTGTTTGGGGACAGACTTGGTGAAGGTGTTCCTTGGTAAAGATTGCCACTCCACCACCTTTGGAAGATCTGTCTTGCTAAAAAAGGTTATAACCAGAAAGGTTAACATCAGTGTTCAAAACATTCTTTCTTAACCACGTCTCAGTAATGACCAACACATCTGGATTGGAGCTGTGAACCCACACTTTCATTTGATCAATTTTAGGCAATAAGCTTCTAGTGTTAACGTGCAGAAAACCCAGGCTTTTACGAGAGCAGAAATCAATGAAGCAGATATCAGAATTGGGGCTAGCAACAGTAGATGGGTCAGGGTGTACTGTACATGCACATTTCCAGATATAATCAGCAGTAATACAATCAGGGCACGGCAGAGGACAGGGAGAGCTCTTCAGTGTTGATTTCATAACATTTGAATGTGCATTAGATGGCAACAAGATCATATTGTACAGCAATTTCATCAGGTAACATGAATACAGAAGGTGGTTAGAATAGTAGAGTAAATTTAGTACAGTAAGTTAGAATAGGATGGGAGGCCAAGAGTCCGTGTAACCAATAGAGAGTCAGAGTCCCAAGTGTGGGAACAAACAGACTGTCCCACGGTTGGGTAAACAAGCAAGTTCATAGTCAAAAAAGCACGCAGGAGTCATGAGGCAAATAGCACAAAGCACAGGTGATAAATATAACAACTTGGGGCTAGCTATTGTAAGTTCAGAGTCACTCGCCTCAACAGTGCCTGTGCGCTGGAGGCGAGCGAAAGCTCTGGAGAGAGGGGGGAGTGTGGCGGGGGTACCTATACCAGACGGGGAGACAGGGCAGAGCTGACGGTGAACAGATCGCCAGGTGGAATCCAAGCAGCAGTGCAGCAGGCAACGGGAGTAGGTGTCACACCCACTTGGGAGAAGCTTTTTTCGGGAGGCAGATTCCTTGTAGAAAATCCCAGCTAGCTAGCTAACGTAGCTAGCAAGTCTCTCTCCGTCTTTTCCATGTGGAAAAGGAGGTCGTTAGCTAGCTATTGTTACTTTTTTTATTGTACAGTATAGTACATTATACTACTCTAGTCTGCTCTACTGTAGTGAAATGTACTGTACTGAACTTTGCTCTTTACTGTACTGTCCAAACTTGTGAAACATAAACGTCTATGATTCGTTGTAGATTTGGACATTAGAATAATAACCACCAATCATGGACGTCTATGTTTGGGCCAAATCAAGGCTGTAGATGTTGAAATCATGGCCGGACCAGCCCCCAAAACGACGTCTGTGGACGTTAAAATCAAGGCCAGGGCGGACTGACCATATTTCAACTACTTTTCAAAATCCATGGACGTCCGGTGTTCAGTGGGTGAGGATGTTGGTTACAGTAAATGTAAAGAGAGGGGGCTCATGGGTAGGTGTCAGTAAGAGCCGGGAGAGGTAACAGAAACTGGAGAGAGAAGAGGCAGCGACTGAGAGGGAGGGGTTGTCCAGACTGTTTACACACTTGCTTTGACCACCAGACGACAGAAAGAAAGAAAACAGTTATGAGCTGAACATAACAGTATGTCAGTGGAAGAGAGGACAGTAACAGGAGACACTATGAGCTGAACATAACAGTATGTCAGTGGAAGAGAGGACAGTAACAGGAGACACTATGAGCTGAACATAACAGTATGTCAGTGGAAGAGAGGACAGTAGCAGGAGACACTATGAGCTGAACATAACAGTATGGAAGAGAGGACAGTAACAGGAGACACTATGAGCTGAACATAACAGTATGTCAGTGGAAGAGAGGACAGTAGCAGGAGACACTATGAGCTGAACATAACAGTATGCCAGTAGAAGGGAGGACAGACTATGATTACCCAATGTAGCCAATTCAATTGGAGTATCAGTAATTCTGATACTGATTTGGTAACAGAATAACGAGTTTTAATCACTTAATAATTCAGAAACAAATTGGTATCATTAAAAACACGAACTAATTGGTAGGTATACCATTACTTGTAACTTCTGTGAACTTTCATTATCCTCCCTCATGAGGGAGAGAAATAAGAAAATATCTGAAACATATGTGGGTTTTTGGTTACGGAATTACAAGGCAAAGTTTCTTAAACTTACAGAAGGCAAATCATTTCTCCAAAACTAAATATGTGTTTATTACTTGACAGGGGTCTTTACTTCAACATTATTGTGTTCTGATGTATTTCTGATACCTTAAGACTTTTTCCTGTTAGATGTTTTCTAAGATCCCTTTTCTGTCTTTTTGACCAGAAATCAAAGCCTTTACTCAGGCCTCATTTTTTAATGGAAAATGGTTCAAAAGTATCTAGGCTTTCATTTCCCCCAAATGTAGACTCTTAACTTTCATTTGACATGCTCCTATGAACTTTACATGTTGGTGCTCATGGGTACTTTTACATGGAAATGGCCATGTGGAGGCTGCTGTATTGTGTACCTTTCATACTTTGGTGATCACTGATCAGACAGTATTGGTTTAAGAAAAGAGTCAAAGTCATGGCTGGTGGTGGCATCTTAATAAGATGTTTCCTTTCCTTCATCTGATGAGAGGAGACTCCATTATCCACAATGTTACTTTCCTTTTACTCCAAATGAAATGTTCTCTTTGTTTACCTGTGGCCAGGTGTGGAGAGGGGGCGTGGCCTGAAGCAGGAGAAGGTACCAGGGGAGGAGTGGAGCAGCTGTGGGGGCGTGGCCAGGGAAACAACCTTCAATGATCTGGAGGAGGCTGAGGCCACCAGCCCTAAGAGAACCTCTGAGGTAGGTAGGGGACTGACTAAACACATGGAGGCTGAGGCCACCAGCCCTAAGAGAACCTCTGAGGTAGGTAGGGGACTGACTAAACACATGGAGGCTGAGGCCACCAGCCCTAGGAGAATCTCTGAGGTAGGTAGGGGACTGACTAAACACATGGAGGCTGAGGCCACCAGCCCTAAGAGAACCTCTGAGGTAGGTAGGGGACTGACTAAACACATGGAGGCTGAGGCCACCAGCCCTAAGAGAACCTCTGAGGTAGGTAGGGGACTGACTAAACACATGGAGGCAAAGGCCACCAGCCCTAGGAGAACCTCTTGTAACTACTAAACACCTTGGAAGAGTGGAGGGTGCAGTGTTACAAAATGCTCAGTTAGAAATATATTTTTAAGAACATATTAGAATTGTGAGGAAGAATTGGGCAGCCTTTTTCAAACCTCTCCTCATATTTGAACTGTTACAGAACTAAAACACCTGATTCAACTTGTCAACGAATCATCAAGCCCTTCACTACTTGAATCAGGTATGCTAGTTCAGGGCTACGACAAAGTTGTGAGATGTCTGGGGGTCCCAGAGGAGTATTCTGAAAAGAAAACCATCATGTCAGCTCTATTCAGTCACTATCAGTTTATCCATCATTTAGTTAGAATCATTTGCTCTTCCAGTCCACAGAGGTCGGAGGTCAGAAGCTGGACAGCCTGCTGAAAGAGGAGGCTCTCCACAACACTGAGCTACAGGAGAGATGGGAGTTCTGCCTGGATGGTGAGTCAGGAGTGTACAACAAACATAACACAGACAATAGCCTACCTTTTATGATGATGAGAATGATAACGAGAGTAACTTTTATAGTATGCTGTGTCATTTAAAATGTATTCATTATTATACATGTAAAGTCAACTTGAAGCTATAAGTAAACATTTAACATTACAGTTACTCTACTACCGTTTCTAGTAATTATAATGTCTTAAATATTAATGCTTCTAATGCCTCATGTCCCCTGTGTTTTCAGGGGCTGATGGTTCAGACGTCTCGGGGCCCAGTAAGAGTTTTATTCAGCAGGATCTACAGCGGTGCCAGGATGACTGGGGGTCTGCTCTAGACCAGGGACCTGAACCACCGGGCCCCGAGGGAGAGGCAGAGGACCACACCGACCCTCTCTACCGCCCTCGTTACAGCATGGAGGACCTTGGGGGTGCCTTTGAGAAGTCTGGTTACAGTGGTGATGGTGGTAGCGACCATCTTCTAGACATGGAAGGGCTGGATAGGCTTCCTGGTTCTCCGTCTCGTCTGGGGGCGCTGAGCTACGGAGCTGTGGGTCACTACCAGGTGAACCTCGGGGGGTCTGAGGGGGGAGACCATCACCATCGCTCCCACATGCCTCGCCCCCATCAGAGCCGGAGGGAGCAGGTGGGGTCGCCAACGCCATCCCCCCACCCTGAGGTGGGAGACCGGAACTGCCTGTTGATAAACGAGGAGGGGTACCTGCAGGACTCCAGTGTCTTGTACCCTGAACACGGTGTCCCAGAGTCGGGTAACAGAGCTGGCCACAGGGGGCTAACCTCCATCCACTCTGGAAGCTCAGCCCACAACAACACAGAGAGCCTGTATGGTGCTGCTGGCAACTTTGGACACTCTTTAAACCTCAGCGATCATTCACAAGAGCAGGTAAAAGGAGGAGGGGGGAGGCGTCATGCCTGCAATCAATGTACCATGACCTTCCCAGACTTTGGTTCCCTCAAGTCCCACAAGCAGACACACAAAACTGGTAGAGAGTCAGGATCTGGGCCTCCATACTCCTGCACCCAGTGCGGTAAGACCTTCACCCAGGCCTGCAACCTCAAGGTCCACCAGCGGGTTCACCAGGCAGAGGGACTCCACCTCTGCAGCCACTGCGGCAAGGGCTTCACCTCCTTCTCCGACCTGAAGAGGCACAAGTGCAGCCAGACGACAGACAAGCCCTACTGCTGCTCCATCTGTGGGAACAAATTCAGTCGGCTCTGGAACCTCAAGCTGCATCAGCGCATTCACACGCAGGAGAAACCCCACCGCTGCACTATGTGTGACAAGAGCTTCACACGCGCAGACATTTTGAAAGTGCACCTGCGCATCCACACCGGGGAGAGACCTTACTGCTGCGCTGTGTGTGGACTCCGCTTCAAACGACTGGACCATCTGAAGTTGCACCAGCGCAAACACAGGCCGGAACTCCTGAACTGAATTTTTTAAAACATTTTTGTTCTTTAGCATATGCTTTTATCCAAAGCGACTTACTTTTAGTGCATTCATCTTATGATAGGTTGGTTCGTTATTATTTTATTGGACATTGAGAAAAAAAATGTTTTTGATCAATTGTTTATTAATAAGGACATTGAAAATATGAGCTGTTGGAAATCTAACCATGTGTTGAATAAGAATGTATGCCTTAAATGATAGACTGTCTGTGAATTGTCTGTCATAATGACCATGCCAACCTACCAAACATTAGAATAATACTGCTTTCATGACAAGTCTGCAGTGGTGTAAAGTACTTAAGGAAAAATACTTTAAAGTACTACTTAAGTAGTTTTTTGGTGTATCTGTACTTTACTATTTACGTTTTTTACAACTTTTACTTTTACTTCACTACATTCTTAAAGAAAATAATGTACTTTTTACTCCATACATTTTCCCTGACACCCAAAAGTACTTGTTACATTTTGACAGGAAAATGGTCCAATTCACGCACTTATCAAGAGAACATCCCTGGTCATCCCTACTGCCTCTGATCTGACGGACTCACTGAACACAAATGCTTTGTTTGTAAATTAATGGCAGAGTGTTGTAGTGTGCCCCTGGCTATCCGTAAAAAAAATACTACTAATAATAATAGTTGTGCTGTCTGGTTTGCAAAATATAAGGTATTTTAAATTATTCATACTTTTTCTTTTGATACTTAATTACATTTTAGCAATTCCGTTTACTTTTAATACTTAAGTATATTTAAAACCAAATACTTTTAGACTTTTACTCAAGTAGAATTTTACTGGGTGACTTTCAGTTTTACTTGAGTCATTTTCTATTAAGGTATCTTTACTTTTACTGAAGTATGACTTTTGAGTACTTTTTCCACCACTGCAAGTCGGAAACTGGGAACCTCAGAGGTAAAATTAAGTTATTTGCATAGAGCTTCCTATTGGTTGATTTTGATACTTTCCAAGTGGGAAACTTGGGTATCATCTTTCTACAACGAGTTCCAAGTTGTACATTTCTGAGTTTCTTAGTTCCGACTTGTCATGAATGCAGCATATGCCTCATATTTTCTGTTCATCAAGCTTGCTTTCTACCCCAGTCACTAACCATACTGTAACCATGCATTTTCTTCCTGTACATAACTTTGTTAACTGAATGAATTGAACCTGAATTGCCGTAATTGTCTTTTATGTACAATAAATATTTTGCTCCCATGTAGTCGGTGAATATATCATTCCTTAAAGACATGCTACTGACCTTTGGCGACTACTAAGTATTTTTTAAACCTCCCGCTTTGGGCTGGATGTGTCAATCTGTAGTTCATACATGCAAAATCTATGATCGGAATTACTGTCTAACCTCAATTAGCCACGAAATCCCTAGTTTGAAAGTGACTGTTTTTCGGGAAGCTGTGCTGGTCCTTTTTCCCTAACATTTTCAACACATGCATAAGCCATATAGCATTTCGAGTTTAGCCAATGAGCTTCAGTCCCCCTGCCATTTGAGTGACAGCTAGCAAAATGAACACATAGCAAAGCGAGAGATCAATGACATGGTGACATATCTGCACATATGTGATGTAGTACGCAATTATCGGATCCACTTTTGGCTCGTGAGGGCTACTTTCAGAACTTCTTGCTAAAGTGTACAAAAGTACCAGATAATCCCTTTAATTCCATTGGTAAATCTGTTTTTAACTATTTGTATAGCTTACAACTATATTTTCACCATAGACGAAGTGAAGTAATTATCGAAGTAATTCTCTACCCCACAAATATGTATAATTTGGCGCAAACGAAAATTTTCACTTGTTCTATTAACGCGTTTCATAAAACGTTCCCTTACCATGCGGACATTGATCACGCAGGGCCACCGTACAGCAGAAGGGTGACGTGCGATTGAAAACAATCGAATTTCCGGAATCCATCGTCGATTAGCATGTTTTTTTTTCGATTTCTTCAATTTAAACAAAAATCTGGAGACAACTACCCCATGCTCATGAGGTGATGTCAGCCTTTTGGTAATAACGTTTGTAATCAATAGTACTGTATGTTGCAAAATATCTCATTATTGACTCGTAACAAGGCTAGTACCGGTATCATGTTAGCTGGCTAGCTTTTTTTTTTAGCAAGCCTGATACGACCCCATTTTTGTCTGATACCTTGTTTGTTACCTAGTCGAATTTTGCGATGTGACCGTTTTATTGAACCTATGTTGCACGCTTCTGCGCTGGACGGTCTTCGCCACTTGGTTGCTAGCTAGCTGGAGGAGCTGTCACTCTTATTGGTTAGAGAAACAGATACGTGATAGACATGGCATATTTCTACCCACTTATTATGAATAATAGGGCTATCTGAAGAGATTCACTTTAGGATCACACACACACACACACAGTCCTGACAAGCACAGATGTTTGGGACAGATCCCACTGTGAATTGATCTGTGAAAAAGACACACACAAGCAGTATGTCGGAGAACCTCGTCCTCACCTTCCAGACCCAGCTCTCGGGAGTCATGGAGACGGTCCTAAAGTCAGCCATGTATGAGATCACCAGACTGGTGGAGGACGGCTTCCTGGAGGAGGTAAGACGTGGTCAACAGGAAGTGACACGGAGCCACCTGGAAGTGGAGTCTCTGCGGACCCTGCTGCAGCGGGCAGAGAGTCAGCTGAAGGATGTCAGTCAGAGGGCCAGGTGTGGAGACTGTGGCAGGACAGATGTCTACAATGAGGATACAGATGACATACCTCCAGGAGTACAGGACAGTAAGTGGGGGCTTCCTTTGAGTCACAAATTACTTTTAGGTATAACCAAGGGTTAAATGGTGAATGTGTAGGTATTGCAACGGTTTCCAAAATGGGTTGCTTCTCCCTATGACAGTTTATAAATAGCTATGCTCATCTACCACTGTTCTTCCCCAGCCTAAGGTTGGTTCCCTCAACCACAATATAACCAATTAGCCTATACCTTTTGAGACATTATACTTTGAGTTCAGGGGGTGTATGTTATGCTGTTGTCTCATTAGTAGTGCTTTCATGAGTTGCACACCGTAGCAAAACGTTTTGCACCGTCCGTTCACTCCAAACGCTCTGTAACATGAGGTAAAAGCTCTTGAGTTCCATTCTGTTTTCAAACTGAAGTTGTAGTTCATTCTTTTTTAGTAGGGCAGCAGAGAGACATGCCATGAACTACAACATCGTTTTTTTCTACGTTGTGCCACTTATGAATACACCGGCACACTAGTTGAATGTCTCTCCTGGGCCTGGTTCAGCAGCACACAATGTTGGCCAGCGTTCAGATAGAAATATATGATGTAGAACAAGCATACCTCTGGTATATAGAATAAGGAATCACGATAGTTCGAGTCATTTAGGCATTTCTATCTGCAACGTTCTACAAAGTGTTCTTACCGAACATGGCCCTGCAGTCTCACTGGTTGTCACCTGTCTCCCCAGGTGTGCTTCAGCTGAGCGGGTGTGACCTGAAGCTGGAGGAGGAGCCAGAGGTCAGGTGGAGAAGCTGTGGACAGGAAACAGTGGAGTCGTCACAGGTAGCAGATAAACCAACTCCTCCAGCTCCCAGTCCTTCGCTGGTAGGCAGTGTTAAGGAGGAGGAAGGGGAGGAGGAAGGGGAGGAGGACATGGAGCCGTGGAGAATCAAGGTGGCCATACAGCCGTCTGCAGCTCACACCTACACAGAGGAGCAGCTAGACTCACACACACTCGTTCAGATTACAGGAGACTCTATTGGGTTTCCCTCTGCGGACCCAGAGGCCCAACAGGTCACCCAGACACCCAGACTAGCAGGGCCATCTCAGAACCAGAGCAGGGGACCCAGCAATGATGGTGACAGAACGAGGAGTAGAGCCTCACCGGTGTGGATAGGCCGTAGAATTTTAGACACGGATACTGACGTTCACAGACAAGCTCAGTCGAACCTACGACTGGTAAGAGAGCCTCTGTCGTCCTCTGAATCGGCAGAGGCGAAGCAGCCAGCTAGAGATTTCGCTTCCCCAACCAATCCCAGCACAGCGGGGGCCTCTGTCTCCTCCTCCTCATCAGGCTGTCATGTCTTCAGCTCTCTAAACTACAGGATTCTTTCCAAATATAAGCCCAGCGCTCAAACCCTGCCGCGCATGAGAGTATACAGGGATGCTGCCAAGCGGGGCGGCTACCCGATGTACAACAGGGGGACCGCCCAGGGAGGGCTCACCTCCTCCCAAACCCCAACCCAACAACAAGGGAACCACCAGCATCACCACCCTGGGAGGCTGGCCCTCCGCTGCCCAGTGTGTGGTAAGGTCTTCCCCCATCCCAGTAGCCTTAAGGCCCACCAGCAGACCCACACGGGGGAGAGGCCGTTCATCTGCGCCCTGTGTGGCCGGAGCTTCACTAAGTTAAGCAACCTGAAGGCCCACCGGCGCGTTCACACTGGGGAGAGACCCTACAGCTGCTCGGACTGCAGCAAACGCTTCACACAGAAGTGCAACCTTAAGAGGCACCAGAGGATTCACATGGAGAACGATATATGACGTGGGTGGGGAGGAGTGTGTGTATGTGGGTGGGTGTGGGGTGGAGTGTATGGGTGGGGAGGTGGGTGTGGGGAGGAGTGTGTGTGTGTGTGTGGGTGGGTGTGGGGAGGAGTGTGTGGGGAGGAGTGTGCGCCAGGGGTGTTGGTTGTTAATTTGACCCATGTTATTGCATAAATAGTATATAGTTTGTTATTCCTTTATATCAATACTGTTGATATGAAGTTTGACATGATGTAGGATAGATAAGCTGTGTTTTCCCCCATGGTGTTGTCTACAGTTTTTATAATAATGTATAGTCATTTACATTTCTATAAGTGAATTGAAGTTTCTCTAGACCTAGTTCTCAGATGAATGTTCTACCATAGATGGCTAGTGTGGTAGCTAATTAACGCTTGTCTTTTAAAATCTGAGCACATGACAATGCTCTATCCATGTTCTTCTGAGTGTCCCAAATCAAATGTAGGCCTATACAACATGTAATCGAATATGTACACCCTATAAAATGTAACATAAAAAAATACCTTGGTCAATGAACAATGGCTGCTGGTCAATATATATAAGGTCAATATTGCTTGTGAATGGAGATTGTTTTTGTATGAACTAAGTGGATAAAAAAAGAATACGTCTTTATGAACAAAGATTTGTATGAGAACATACAGCATGGTTGCATTGTGAAATCAAAATCATAGCTCTGCACTGTTCCCATTGGAAGTATAACATACAAGGGATGGATACAATAGTTTTATTTTATAAGTAAATGGGGTGACTGAAGAAATAGTTTTGGACTAAACTAGATACAGGCCGAGGATTTGTTTGTGGTTTTTAAGTCCAAATTAAAGTAGTCAAGCGTGTCCGATTTGTGTCATTTATTTGATTCAGTACTGTGTCGGGTATATTTTCTTCCCTGGTGTAGTGGTATGCTGGTATTCTACTTTTCTGGTCAAAAGTAGGGATAGGGTGCTATTTCACTGACCAGGACCCATAGGGCTCTGGTCAAAAGTAGTGCACTATATAGGTGATAGGGCACCATTTTGGACTCACAAAACACACAAACAGGCATTTAAAGAGACTACTACCTCTGGTCCTGCAAACAGACCACTCCTGGACAATGCTGATTGTGTGGTTTGTGTCCACAGTATTAAGTTAAAGGTAGGCTTTTTTTTTACTACTACTGGTAAATATAACGTTGTTAATATGTTTGTAGTTGTGATGAGAAATGTGCAGTGTAATGTATATCTCTTGGAAAACATAAATGTACGCGTTCCAGAGCTTAGATGCTGCTGACGCTTGACAGATCTTAAAACGCCTGGAAAGGTATTTGACGTATCAGCTAACCGCATCATACGGTATGTTACAGCAATTTGTCAGTCGATGACACATTCGATGGCGTGGCACGCAACCATTGGTTGTTGCGTCGCCTCGCCTTAGCTGTGGAATGGGACCTAAGATTTCTACTTGACTGTATATATAGATATCCTATGAAATTACTAGATGGGCTCTGTCATAATACTGCAAAGTTCCATACTGGGGCCAAATGGCAGCCATCTTGGTCAGGGAGAAATCCAAAACCAGTCGAATTGAAATGAATGGCAGTAGAGGCATACAGTAGGTGATGCATTTCCTGCTTTTACTTCAGCAAGAGAATAAAAGTAAGGCATATCAGAAGTTGTGTAATGGAATTATAGTCAATCTAAAATATTGCAATATAATTATAAATACATTTAATACAGGTTTATACCAATTTTCTGAATAAATAGCCTCCCAAATATATGTAAACAGACCATAAATGTATCAGATTTAGTTTTCTTGGAAAGCTGTGAGTGCTATTATATGATACAATATCAGTACTTGTTGCATTTACAACTTGTCTAAGTCCCATCATCAGCCAGCATATTGCTGTGGATTGACTGTGTTGTTTGAATGGAATGTTGGCATATTGGCAGTTCATTTGAAAAATGTATTGAATCATTCCTCTAAAAGTGTCTGGCTAGCTGTCCTGTAGGTTTTCACTCCAACCCTAATGTAGTACACGTGATTCTATTAATTAGCTGGTTG
The DNA here is from genome assembly GCF_045679555.1 of Salvelinus alpinus. NCBI lineage: Eukaryota > Metazoa > Chordata > Actinopteri > Salmoniformes > Salmonidae > Salvelinus > Salvelinus alpinus. The sequence continues at coordinate 76,256,413 of NC_092091.1, read as the reverse complement.
ATAAACTGAATCAATGTAGTTACAACTGGGGTTAAAAGGAAAACCTACAGGAAGGAACAGCTCTCCAGGAACAGGGTTGGCCAGCCCTGGCATAGATAAATAAAGGAGAATTACCATTACTCATATTGACCACTGGAAGCTGCTATAAAACCGAAAATAAACTTTCTTGTGACTATATCACAAGCATAATATGGCATGACAAGTTTAAGGTGTGTGTGTTTGTTTGAGAATACACAATGTTGTTATGGTATTGTTAAGAAAAAAACACCTCACAAATCCATTCCAATTTCAAGTCACACCTAAAGTAATTCCATGCGTGTAGAGGAATATTTTGTACACCTCTATACATCATAGCGCAGTCCTTCTCTCCAGCGGCAGAATCAGGTTCTGACCACCACCAGAACCTACAGGGTAAACACCAGTCATACAGTTAGACTCTATGGTAAAAACATAATCCTGAAAAATATCAATGTTTTCAACTTGAATTGTTCAGAGGCTTTTTATAAGAGTAGTTGTATATATTACGCTTTGGCCAGTGGTGTGCCGTCCACCCATTTCCAGGTTCCCTGTGTCTCTCTGTCCGTCAGACCAATCCAGATCCATTGATCAAATGTAGTGAGAAATACCTTTGTTTAGAAAGATATATAACACCAGTCAAACGTTTGGACACACCTACTCATTCAAGGGTTTCTCTTTATGTTTACTATTTTCTACATTATAGAGAAATAGTGAAGACATCAAAACTATGAAAGCGTTTTTCATGTCTTCATGGAATAGAATAGCGTTCATTTCTCAGAACAAGAATAGACTGACAAGTTTCAGAAGAAAGTTCTTTGTTTCTGGCCATTTTGAGCCTGTAATCGAACCCACAAATGCTGATGCTCCAGATACTCAACTAGTCTAAAGATGGCCAGTTTTATTGCTTCTTTAATTAGGACAACAGTTTTCAGCTGTGCTAACATAATTGCAAAAGGGTTTTCTAATGATCATTTAGTATTTTAAAATGTTAAACTTGGATTAGCTAACACAACGTGCCATTGGAGCACAGGAGTGATGGTTGCCACAATAGCTATAGCTACAGCTACAATAGTCATTTACAACATTAACAATGTCTACACTGTATTTCTGATCAATTTGATGTTATTTTAATGGACAAAAAAAACAAGAACATTTCTAAGTGACCCCAAACTTTGAACGGTAGTGTATGTAAAAAATTAAATAGCATATAATGAAGGTTGATCATATCCATCTCACCCCTTCTCTCTCTCTGTATCTGTCTGTTGCTCTCTCTCTCTCTCTCTTTCCATCTCTTACAACATTTTGAATTGCTTTATTGGCATGACATAACAATGTTCATATTGCCAAAGCATACGTTGGAAATGGAATGATTCATTGACAATATTAACATCAATGACAATCAGTAGAAAAAATAACCAATGGTGGAGGGATGGGGCTGTATTTGAAATGGAAATCAGTAAGAAAACAAACATACGTACAACGGACAATAGCGTTAACAATAACAACACAATGGCATAGAAGACAAGCGCAGGTTGGTTGATCTCATGGCAGGCAGCAATGTAGTGCCCTGCCAACCCACAGCTCTCTGCATCCCCCCAACAGGAAGGGAAGCTTCTTGTCATCTGAGGTCTTGAAAGACTTCACTTTTGATTTCAAAGTGATTTAATAACATATGTTTTCCCTCGAATACACTCTCTCTTACCTGTTCATCTTCGCTGTTAATGATCACCAGGTCTGCTCCTCTGCTCAGACAGTCCTTTCTGGCGTAATCCCAAGTGTTCTTCACAGTGGAGTTGTAGTAACAGCTGCAGCCAAACTTCTGCCATCCTTCCGTACAGGTTTTCGCTGTTAACTGAACTTTAACAACACATTGCATTGCAATACAATCAATCAATTTCAGGACCTATACATCTAGTTATCTTTATTATGTTAGAAATATGATTATTTAGGCCGAAGCTACGAATACGGGGTTTTCGCCCTTGACCCTGTCCTACCCCTCTGAAAGCTTCTTTCTCAAATCTTAATGAGCCGAATCACGTTCTGCTTATATGTTGTTGTACACACACGTTCAATGTTTTTCACTTTACTGACCCTCTTCTGAACCATCAACCAATTTGATCATATGATGATGTAGCCTGTCTCTCTGCCTCATATTTCTGATCAGTTGAGATTTGAACGAACTTTCCCAAAATATATGACGTTCTAAAAATCTATTTGAAGGCTACATCCTTCTGTCTGTTGTAATGGATATTGCCACAGCTAGCACAAACAGGACGCAGTCTTCCGATTGCACTGGGGAAACACAAGTAGCGTTTTGTGTGAGATGTAATCATTATAGTTATGCTGACATATAGCCAGCAGTCTGCCTTCCGTTCAGCCAATGCTTGCAATGATGATGATGATGAAAAAATAACATTTAAATCGCTATTGACTGCCTGTCTGTTTCTTGCATGTTTGATATGCTGTGTAAACCACACATAGATTGCCTAAATAGCTGCATATTATTCCCCTCCTGAAAAAATGTAAATGCTAGACAAACTGTTTGTGTCATACTTATGTTTGCAATGGCCTACTGTTCCAACAGACAAATACCTACGTTTGTTCAAGCTGTTATGTGTACAAGCGGCAGTGGAGTCACCGAGCAGCAATTGAACGCAGGTAGGCTAGTGGATCCTGCATGCGCAGAAATCTCCGTCTTTTTTAGCAACAGCAAGTTGGGTTCCAGAAAATCCAGAACTGTAGTCACTCCATATTATTTATTGGGGTTTATTACATAGGGAAATATGATTTTGTATTTATTTTTTAAAACAAACAGATCTGTTGTTGAGAATATTAGCAGCATATCCAGAGACCAAAAAGGTGAACAGAAAAACACAGTTATTGACAAGGTGAAATCACAATGAATTTAATCAATATTCTACAAAGAAAATAAATGTCAACTCATTGACCAGAAAGCAAATTGTTAAGATTGTCTTTGTCTGTCTATAAGTTGCCAATGTGAACGTGATCTAAAAACAGATGAAGCAATGGTTGCTTTATAACCCATTTCATACTTGTTACCTAGAAATAAATGATAAGCACAATTGTACTTGTCAAACTTACAGGAGACTGACAACCCAATGATCCCAGCCAGTAGGAGAAGACACAGCAGCCCCAGACACACTGCAGCAACTAGGAAGGGTCTCTTCACTGAGCTCTCAGAACCTGACCAGAGAAGGACTTTCTATTAACTACAGTAATATGAACTGTCTGAATATAATATAAGGGATACAAGGATGGAACGTACGTGTGTGTGGCCCCCCTTACCTGAGTAGCCAGGTTGTGGTGTGCTTCTTGGGGTCTCCTCATTCCCAGTCTGGTAGTAAGTAGACACATCTGGAGTTTCACACATGGACTCTTCAAAGACATAGTTATGGTTGTCAACTCCAAACGGTTCCCCGAAAACATCTTCATTGGTATAAACAATGTCCCCGGACATCTCCATGGTTACCACTGTCTCTGTAAGCTATTTGTGACGATGGACAGGGAACTATCACACCAGGAAGATCCATAGAGGGAAAATGGATAAGAAAGGCTAGCTGTTGACATATTAATGTCCTACGTAACAGCCGCAAGCAGATGCAGGGCGTTTCCAGAACTCCTTTAACAAACAGATTCTTGTTGGACAGGACAGAGTCAATGAAGACGTCAAGTGGATACATGGTCGTGGAAACAGATCAGACACGGAATTAAACATATTACACGTTTATTACAAGACTTTAAAATAGTTATCACAAGTTGCATCGACTCATGTGGATAAGCATGAAAGGCTGTATACAAACTCCAAAATCCAGGAGCTTACTTAAAGGGATTCTTCACCCAAATGACTAAACTACACATTGGTTTCCTTACCCTGTAAGCAGTCTATGACACGGTATGACAGCAATCTATGCTTTGGTTTCCAGTCGCTAACCAGTTGCTAACGTTTTTGCATTTGTGGCACAAATCTCATTCAAGTCATGGTCAAACATTAGCATTTGGAAACAGTGCCAGGGATAATGAACCAAAACATGGATGGCTGTCATACCTTGTCCATAGACTGCTTACAGGGTAAGGAAACCTGTATGTTATTTAGCAATTTGAGTGAACTATCCCTTTAATGCACCTAGTTGCAGGTTGTTATTTAGGTTAGGTACACAATGGATAGATTCAGTGGAGAGATATCACACATCACTCAGTTAGTTTAGTTGAACACAGCAAACAGTGAACCAGGCCCACAGGCAAATACAACATAACTACAGAAAGTAAAGCTCAATGGTCAAATATTAGCCTTCCCCTTCAAATGCACAGATCATAATACAGCTAAACAATTCAATAACCGCTTGTGCTTCTACTTTGTTGGCCTCCAAGCTGTCACAACAAGGAAACAAACAACAATAGTCTTTACTTTACTCTTAGTTTATCAAAATGCTCATCCAACAATTCAGTAAAAACTCAACCGTTCCAGTTGTCAGCTTGGGGTCCAGCAGCAGCCTCTCCCTGATCCAGCTTGTGTCCAGAGCACAACACGTGCTCTTCTTTTATAGAAAGGGGAACAAGTCTGCTTAATCACTTCGTTAACCTGAAAGTAACCAGACAAAGGGAATCTATCCAGGAGCATATTCAATGCAATAGCAACACAGGGCTATCTTCACCCTGTTACACTCCCCCTTTCCTTTCAGCTTCCTGCAGATTTGTTTACTCTGTACATCAACATGTTCAGGAGGTGCAGGACTACAAACATGGGTCATTATAATGTCCAGACAATAGATTTTACACTTCACGCTTGCTCCAAGTGGATATTGAGGGTTGGGTAGGCTTAACCAGTGAGGATGCAATGGCGAAAGACACCACCGGGGCTCTCGTCTTTCTTAATGAATCTGATTGGTCGAGGAGTTTTTGAGTGACAGCTGGTTGAACCACTGAAAAGATCCTTGATTATCTTTTGGGAACCATGTAGGAGATCAACAGCCAAATATGAGCATTTGATATTGTGTTCATACTGTATGTAACCTGACAACAAAGACTGACTGTCAAAGATAATAAAGTAACTTGATTGGTGATACAGTAAACTCCTGATCCAGTGTGCTAAATGTAATGATGGTTCGGTACTGTTGAGAATCTTTGCACTAAATCGAAGCATGAAAATATCTGTAGCAAGTAAGAAGAATATACTTGAGTGATATCACTGCCAATCTTGTCAACTTGAACCTTATTTCCTGCACAAACCTCCTTCAAAATAGTCGACAGGTCTACCATCTCTTCTGTCTGTTACTACAGTGGGGGTCCAAAATTACTGACAGCCTTGATAAAGATGAGCAATAACGACAGTGTAAAATAAATAATACAAATACTGAGCTATATTGTATGCTCAAAAAAATTGCACAATTATATTATTTCATACTAATACAATTGCTCAGAGAAAGATATTTTGTTTAACAGGTCATGTTTATTTTTCTCAAAAAGGTAAGGGTCAAAATGATTGACACCCCTAAAGATTCTATTCAATAAAGTATTCCAAAGTATTTTTGACTACTTTATAGTATTTGGTCCCATATTCTTAGCATGAAATGACCACATCAAGCTTGTGACTCTACAAACTTGTTGGATGCATATGCAGTTCGTTTAGGCTGTCTTTTAGATTATTTTGTGCCTAATAGAAATGAATGGTAAATAATGTATTGTGTCATTTTGGAGTCACTTTTATTGCAAATAAGAATAAAACATGTTTCTAAACACTTCTACATTCATGTGGGTGCTACCATGGTTATGGATAATCCGGGTAATGAACTAATGATGAATGATAAAGTTACAGAGGGTCAAAGATCATACCCTCACCGTGTAGACCTCTCAGGTCTCATTGCTCTCCTTTAATCCATAGAAAACATGTATCTTTTTAATCCTTTTAAATGTGTAGCTTTTAGTAATAAACCCTAGTGTGAAATAATATGGTAGGTTGATACAGTTGATGTGGCAGAAGATGATATCCTTTTACTGCTCTCTCTTTTCCTGCTTTAAGAAGATGGACAAGGCTACAAGGTTGCACTGCTGGTTACAACCAACCTGCCATGTGCAATTACCACACAAGGACAGAGAACGTGTAGAATAATTCAATGCATACATAGCAGTAAATCACAATACATAATGGTGCTACGGTGAATCACAATATAATACAGCAATACGGTTTAATTCATATATTCTTGATAAGCATGAATGATTGTAAAGCCAAGAGGACTGTCCTGTACTAGTAAGAAATGACAGTCTGGACTGCACTGAGGTGTAAATTCAGATGCCTCGTTATCTAGCTAGAATCATAGAAATATATATTTTTTAAATCACATTAACGACTCTGCTATACAGTGTAAATTGACACACAGTGCTGTTAAGGCTATTAAAACTGGAATACCAAATAAAAGTAATAATAATAATAGAAGAAGAAGATATAGCCATTTATCTTTGCATTTGATTCTGGAGACAGAATAAATAATGTGTATTATCTGACATGAATGACCATAATTCAGAAGAGCATCAATACTTCTATCTATCTATCTACAGTTGAAGTCGGAAGTTTACATACACCTTAGCCAAATACATTTAAACTCAGTTTTCCACATACCTGACATTAATCCTAGTAAAAATTCCCTGTCTTAGGTCAGTTAGGACCACCACTTTATTTTAAGAATGTGAAATGTCAGAATAATAGCAGAGAGAATTATTTATTTCAGGTTTTATTTCTTTCATCACATTCCCAGTGGGTCAGAAGTTTACATACACTCAATTAGTATTTGGTAGCATTGCCTTTAAATTGTTTAACTTGGGTCAAACGTTTCGGGCAGCCTTCCACAAGCTTCCCACAATAAGTTGGGTGAATTTTGTTCCATTCCTCCTGACAGAGCTGGTGTAACTGAGTCAGGTTTGTAGGCCTCCTAGCTCGCACACACGCTTTTTCAGTTCTGCCCACACATTTTCTATAGGATTGAGGTCAGGGCTTTGTGATGGCCACTCCAATATCTTGACTTTGTTGTCCTTAAGCCATTTTGCCACAACTTTGGAAGTATGCTTGGGGTCATTGTCCATTTGGAAGACCCATTTGCGACCAAGCTTTAACTTCCTGACTGATGTCTTGAGATGTTGTTTCAATATATCCACATCATTTTCCTACTTCATGATGCCATCTATTTTGTGAAGTGCACCAGTCCCTCCTGCAGGAATGCACCCCCACAACATGATGCTGCCACCCCCGTGCTTCACGGTTGGGATGGTGTTCTTCAGCTTGCAAGCCTCCACCTTTTTCCTCCAAACATAATGATGGTCATTATAGCCAAACAGTTCTATTTTTGTTTCATCAGACCAGAGGACATTTCTCCAAAAAGTACGATCTTTTTCCCCATGTGGAGTTGCAAACCGTAGCCTGGCTTTTTGATGGCGGTTTTGGAGCAGTGGCTTCTTCCTTTCTGAGCGGCCTTTCAGGTTATGTCGATATAGGACTCGTTTTACTGTGGATATAGATACATTTGTACCTGTTTTCTTCCAGAATCTTCACAAGGTCCTTTGCTGTTGTTCTGGGATTGATTTGCACTTTTCGCACCAAAGTACGTTCATCTCTAGGAGACAGAATGTGTCTCCTTCCTGAGCGGTATGATGGCTGCGTGGTCCCATGGTGTTTATACTTGCGTACTATTGTTTGTACTGATGAACGTGGTACCTTCAGGCGTTTGGAAATTGCTCCCAAGGATGAACCAGACTTGTGGAGGTCTACAATTTTTTTTCTGAGGTCTTGGCTAATTTCTTTTGATTTCCCCATGATGTCAAGCAAAGAGGCACTGAGTTTGAAGGTAGGCCTTGAAATACATCCACAGGTACACCTCCGATTGACTCAAATTATGTCAATTAGCCTATCAGAAGCTTCTAAAGCCATGACCCAATTTTCTGGAATTTTCTAAGCTGTTTAAAGGCACAGTCAACTTAGTGTATGTAAACTTCTGACCCACTGGAATTGTGATACAGTGAATTATAAGTGAAATAATCTGTCTGTAAACAATTGTTGGAAAAATTACTTGTGTCATGCACAAAGTAGATGTCCTAACCGACTTGCCAAATCTATAGTTTGTTAATAAGAAATTTCTGGAGTGGTTGAAAAACAAGTTTTCAGGACTCCAACCTAAGTGTATGTAAACTTCCGACTTCAACTCTATCTATCTATCTATCTATCTATCTATCTATCTATCTATCTATCTATCTATCTATCTATCTATCTATCTATCTATCTATCTATCTATCTATCTATCTATCTATCTATCTAGGCTGTCATTGCTTTATGATGCTATAAGGAAATTACTTGCTAGCTACGTGGCTCTGAGCAGGCTAGATCATTTTGAGGTGGTTAATGTTAACTAGCTAGACAATCAACATAAGCTAAACCAAAAATGTAAACTATGATAACTTGTCAACTAGCAAGGGGTAATGTTAACTACAATACAGTGCCTTGAAAAAGTAATCATCCCCATTGGCATTTTCCTATTTTGTTGCATTACAACCTGTAATTTAAATTACATTTTTATTTTTATTTCATGTAATGGACATACACAAAATAGTCCAAATTGGTGAAGTGACATTTTTTTTGGTTAAAAAATAAAATAAAAATGGAAAAGTGGTGCGTGCATATGTATTCACCCCCTTTGCTATGAAGCCCCTAAATAAGATCTGGTGCAACCAATTACCATCAGAAGTCACATAATTCGTTTTTAAAAAGTCTACCTGTGTGCAATCTGTAAGGTTTTGTATTTATTTTCTTAGTCAACCTTGTGTTATGTTTTGTTGTGTTCTTGAACGCGGCCCTGTTTCTTTGTGTTCTTGAACGTAGCCCTGTCTTTCATTTTTGTTCATTGATTTCACTTGTGTTAGTTACTCACCTGGTCTCATCAGCTCCTAATTTAGTTCAGTTCATTCTGTTTGTGCTTTTGTGAGGTATTGTTCGTTTTGATTCTACTATGCCTAATCCTAGCCCGTTTGTGAGAACCAGTTATAGCCTTCAGTCCTAGTTTTGATTCACCTGCCTGTTTCCCTACCTGTGTATGACCATTACCTGCCTGTGACCATGATTCCTGCCTTCTGCGAAGGCGAAATAAACACCTGCCGTGCTCTGCGTGTGAATCTACACCTTTTTCTCCCTGACTATTCATTACACAATCTAAGTGTCACATGATCTGTCACATAGTCTCAGTATGTATACACCTGTTCTGAAAGGCCCCAGAGTCTGCCACACCACTAAGCAAGGGGCACCACCAAGCAAGCGGTACCATGAAGACCAAGGAGCTCTCCAAACAGGTCAGGGACAAAGTTGTGGAGAAGTACAGTTCAGGGTTGGGTTATAAAAAAAATATCAGAAACTTTGAACATTCCACGAAGCACCATTAAATTCATTATTAAAAAATGGAAAGAATATGGCACCACAACACACCTGCTAAGAGAGGGCCGCACACCAAAACGCATGGAGCAGGCAAGGAGGGCATTAATCAGAGAGGCAACAAAGAGACCAAAGATAACCCTGGAGCTGCAAAGCTGCACAGCGGAGATTGGAGTATCTGTCCATAGGACCACTTTAAGCCGTACACTCCACAGAGCTGGGCTTTATGGAACAGTGACCAGAAAAAAATATATTGCTTATGAAAAAAATAAGCACAAGTTTGGTGTTCGCCAAAAGGCATGTGGGAGACTTCCCAAACATATGGAAGAAGGTACTCTGGTCCTTTGAGACTAAAATTTAGCTTTTTGGCTATCAAGGAAAATGCTATGTCTGGTGCAAACCCAACACCTCTCATCAACCCGATAACACCATCCCCACAGTGAAGCATGGTGGTGGTGGCAGCATCATGCTGTGAGGATGTTTTTCATCGGCAGGGACTGGGAAACTGGTCAGAATTTGAAGGAATGATGGATGGCGTTAAATACAGGGACATTTTTGACGGAAACCTGTTTCAGTCTCCTAGAGATTTGAGATTGGGACAGAGGTTCACCTTCCAGCAGGACAATGACCCTAATTATACTGCTAAAGCAACACTCGAGTGGTTTAAGGGGAAACATTTAAATGTCTTGGAATGGCCTAGTCAAAGCCCAGACCTCAATCCAATTGAGTTTCTGTGGTATGACTTAAAGATTGCTGTACACCAGTGGAACCCATCCAACTTGAAGGAGCTGGAGCAGTTTTGCATTGAAGAATGGGCAAAAATCCTAGTGGCTAGATGTGCCACGCTTATAGAGACATACACCAAGAGACTTGCAGCTGTAATTGCTGCAATAGGTGGCTCTACAAAGTATTGTCTTGGGGGGGTGAATAGTTATGCACGCTCAAGTTTTCATTTTTTTTTGTCTTATTTCTTGTTTGTTTCACAATAAAAAATATTTTGCATCTTCAAAGTGGTAGGCATGTTGTGTAAATCAAATGATACAAACCCCCCAAAAATACATTTTAATTCCAGGTTGTAAGGCAACAAAATAGGAAAAATGCCAAGGGGGGTGAATACTTTTGCAAGCCACTCTGTCTGTGGTAGTTAGCTAGCAAGCACTAGCTTCAGTGGTACTACAAATTAGCTACCTCTGGTAATCAGATTTAGGTGGCTAGTTATATCACGTGGTCAGGCCAGCTAGCGCTACCCGAATGACATAGGCTAAGGCTATTAACCGAAATTGACAAAAAAGGTTTGCCAAATGTAGGCCTAAATACCAATGTAGCCAAGATACACAAGTGATAACCTCCGATGGCCGTTTATTTCTTGTCATCCGACAAAATGACACAGCTCAACTCAGCTCAGCCATAGACTGATGTAGCGATCAACAGTTACAACCGATAGGTGGCATAGAATAAACAATATATGGACACATCACATCCAAATAATTCGCAATGCAAACTCCATAGCCTTTTACATTGGATTTACAATTCTTCCAATGCACCTTGCGCGGAAACAAACATATGTAACCGGTGTAAAATGGTTAGCTAGTTAGCGGTGCATGCTAGAAGCGTTTTGAATTTTCAAAGATTTTATTACATTTTTCAAAGAATGTAAACATATGCAGACAAAATACAACAGACAGATGCACAGAAACATCAACTACTCCACACGTGCGCTGACCCACATGTTCCTACCGCATCTATCTCCAGTGCTTGTAAGACTCTATGCCATATGGCCTCAAAATGCACTATTCTAGAAACGTTTCAATCTGTGACATCACTCACTCTGAGACCTGAGACAAGTAGATGTTTCCCCTACTCTGCTTTTGTGGAGCGATAGGTACGCATTTTTGAATCTGAGAGTAAATACAGCCGTATATATTGATAAAAGTCACCTTGTCCGAGAGAGATTTACATGGTTATCAAAACATCACCCCAGGGTAAGCCTACACAAAACACGGTCCTTTTAGTGTTTCTAAAATCCCCAATGGGAACCATTTATGGTGGAAAAACGATTGGAACCATTTCCCTGTTTGACCGCTAGGTTTAATTGGTTATGACACCTCCATTGTAGGGCTATATATCTGAGAGATAAGAAAGATCAGGACACATTATTATTAATATTTATATATATATATATATTTTTTTTTACATGTATTTAACCCCTTATTTTTGGTACTAAACAGTCTCCATATATTTTGTAGCTTAGGCCGAGGCCAGGATTCAGCACTGCTGAATGGACAGCGCCTCTGGGCAGTTTAACTCTGTGGTGCTAGACAGACAGCACCTCTGTCTAGACTATAATTGTTCCAGTTTGTGGACAGGCCAGGAGACGGTATGTGGGCACAGATTGTACAAAACTCTCTTTCAAACCCTTTCTCTGACCTTGGGAGTTAGAGGCACACACTTTGAGACTCTCTAGCCCCAGCAGAGGTTATCCCAGGTTAAATACTGTCTGTTCACACCTCTACACCTGACCACTCTGTTTGGTTGCTAGGGGTGGTTGCTAGGAGGGTGGACGCCTGAAGGCCCTTCTGAGAGGGCAAGCTCCTCAGGCTCTCACTGCAGCACCAGGAGTCAACAGCAAGTTGACAAACCTCCTGGCTGCACCAACAGAGAGGTCGTCACCGGTGACCTCTCCCTCATGAACCTTGCTCAACCTTACTGTGGACTTTGCCGAGTCAGGGATCTTCTGATATAACTTATGCCCAGTGTGTAGTACTATGTAACTACATGTCTATGTCCACCTGCGATGTGTATGTCTCTTTGTTACATCCTGGTGTAGTATATCATGTTAAATAGTCCATTTATCCAGTCCTGTGTGCTTCAGCCAGGCAGTTTGCAAAGGCCTTAAAGATGGCCACTGTGTTTGTGTGTTAGGTTAGCCTAGCCCTCTGTACATAGTGTGTTTACAACCTGTGCTATGCTTATCCTATTAGGCCTTTGCTAATTACTTAGTGCTACATGTTTACGCCATTACCTTCCATTTTCTACATTCCTGCTTTTTGCTACCGTAGCACTGCGTTGCTATAGCCTTACTGCTATATAACACATTGTAATACCCTATCCTGTCCTACTCTCTGCATTGAACCTTTTGAACTCTTTTGACTTATGCTGCTACATATGCTGCTGTTACTGTTTATGATCTATCCTGTTGCCTAGTCACTTTATCCCTACCTATATGTACATATCTACCTCAATTACCTCATACCCCCCAACTCATTGTGTATTTATTCCTCGTAGTATTGCTTTTCTATTATTTCTCTATTTTTCTCTCTGCATTGTTTGGAAGGGCCACTAAGGAAGCATTTCACTGTTAGTCTACACCTGTTGTTTACAAAGTGTGTGACAAATAAAATTTGATTTTTTATTTGATATGTGTATTTCTCTCTCTGTTCTGGAAACCACTATCACTTAGACTTTCACTAGTCCACTTCCTGGCTGCTGTGT
>NC_092091.1:76117149-76243379 GCF_045679555.1 Salvelinus alpinus | reverse complement strand
AACCTCAATTAGCCACGAAATCCCTAGTTTGAAAGTGACTGTTTTTCTGGAAGCTGTGCTGGTCCCTTTTCCCTAACATTTTCAACACATGCATAAGCCATATAGCATTTCGAGTTTAGCCAATGAGCTTCAGTCCCCCTGCCATTTGAGTGACAGCTAGCAAAATGAACACATAGCAAAGCGAGAGATCAATGACATGGTGACATGTCTGCACATATGTGATGTAGTACGCAATTATCGGATCCACTTTTGGCTCGTGAGGGCTACTTTCAGAACTTCTTGCTAAAGTGTACAAAAGTACCAGATAATCCCTTTAATTCCATTGGTAAATATGTTTTTAACTATTTGTAGAGCTTACAACTATATTTTCACCATAGACGAAGTGAAGTAATTATCGAAGTAATTCTCTACCCCACAAATATGTATAATTTGGCGCAAACGAAATGTTTCACTTGTTCTATTAACGCGTTTCATAAAACGTTCCCTTACCATGCGGACATTGATCACGCAGGGCCACCGTACAGCAGAAGGGTGACGTGCGATTGAAAACAATCGAATTTCCGGAATCCATCGTCGATTAGCATGTTTTTTTTCTTCGATTTCTTCAATTTAAACAAAAATCTGGAGACAACTACCCCATGCTCATGAGGTGATGACAGCCTTTTGGTAATAACGTTTGTAATCAATAGTACTGTATGTTGCAAAATATCTAATTATTGACTGGTAACAAGGCTAGTATCGGTATCATGTTAGCTGGCTAGCTTTTTTTTTTTAGCAAGCCTGATACGACCCCATTTTTGTCTGATACCTTGTTTGTTACCTAGTCGAATTTTGCGATGTGACCGTTTTATTGAACCTATGTTGCACGCTTCTGCGCTGGACGGTCTTCGCCACTTGGTTGCTAGCTAGCTGGAGGAGCTGTCACTCTTATTGGTTAGAGAAACAGATACGTGATAGACATGGCATATTTCTACCCACTTATTATGAATAATAGGGCTATCTGAAGAGATTCACTTTAGGATCACACACACACACAGTCCTGAAAAACACAGATGTTTGGGACAGATCCCACTGTGAATTGATCTGTGAAAAAGACACACACAAGCAGTATGTCGGAGAACCTCGTCCTCACCTTCCAGACCCAGCTCTCGGGAGTCATGGAGACGGTCCTAAAGTCAGCCATGTATGAGATCACCAGACTGGTGGAGGACGGCTTCCTGGAGGAGGTAAGACGTGGTCAACAGGAAGTGACACGGAGCCACCTGGAAGTGGAGTCTCTGCGGACCCTGCTGCAGCGGGCAGAGAGTCAGCTGAAGGATGTCAGTCAGAGGGCCAGGTGTGGAGACTGTGGCAGGACAGATGTCTACAATGAGGAAACAGACGACATACCACCAGGAGTACAGGACAGTAAGTGGGGGCTTCCTTTGAGTCACAAAATACTTTTAGGTATAACCAAGGGTTAAATGGTGAATGTATTGCAACTGTTTCCAAAATGGGTTGCTTCTCCCTATGACAGTTTATAAATAGCTATGCTCATCTACCACTGTTCTTCCCCAGCCTAAGGTTGGTTCCCTCAACCACAATATAACCAATTAGCCTATACCTTTTGAGACATTATACTTTGAGTTCAGGGGGTGTATGTTATGCTGTTGTCTCATTAGTAGTGCTTTCATGAGTTGCACACCGTAGCAAAACGTTTTGCACCGTCCGTTCACTCCAAACGCTCTGTAACATGAGGTAAAAGTTCTTGAGTTCCATTCTGTTTTCAAACTGAAGTTGTAGTTCATTCTTTTTTTAGTAGGGCAGCAGAGAGACATGCCATGAACTACAACATCGTTTTTTCTACGTTGTACCACTTATGAATACACCGGCACACTAGTTGAATGTCTCTCCTGGGCCTGGTTCAGCAGCACACAATGTTGGCCAGCGTTCAGATAGAAATATATGATGTAGAACAAGCATACCTCTGGTATATAGAATAAGGAATCACGATAGTTCGAGTCATTTAGGCATTTCTATCTGCAACGTTCTACAAAGTGTTCTTACCGAACATGGCCCTGCAGTCTCACTGGTTGTCACCTGTCTCCCCAGGTGTGCTTCAGCTGAGCGGGTGTGACCTGAAGCTGGAGGAGGAGCCAGAGGTCAGGTGGAGAAGCTGTGGACAGGAAACAGTGGAGTCGTCACAGGTAGCAGATAAACCAACTCCTCCAGCTCCCAGTCCTTCGCTGGTAGGCAGTGTTAAGGAGGAGGAAGGGGAGGAGGAAGGGGAGGAGGACATGGAGCCGTGGAGAATCAAGGTGGCCATACAGCCGTCTGCAGCTCACACCTACACAGAGGAGCAGCTAGACTCACACACACTCGTTCAGATTACAGGAGACTCTATTGGGTTTCCCTCTGTGGACCCAGAGGCCCAACAGGTCACCCAGACACCCAGACTAGCAGGGCCATCTCAGAACCAGAGCAGGGGACCCAGCAATGATGGTGACAGAACGAGGAGTAGAGCCTCACCGGTGTGGATAGGCCGTAGAATTTTAGACACGGATACTGACGTTCACAGACAAGCTCAGTCGAACCTACGACTGGTAAGAGAGCCTCTGTCGTCCTCTGAATCGGCAGAGGCGAAGCAGCCAGCTAGAGATTTCGCTTCCCCAACCAATCCCAGCACAGCGGGGGCCTCCGTCTCCTCCTCCTCATCAGGCTGTCATGTCTTCAGCTCTCTAAACTACAGGATTCTTTCCAAATATAAGCCCAGCGCTCAAACCCTGCCGCGCATGAGAGTATACAGGGATGCTGCCAAGCGGGGCGGGTACCCGATGTACAACAGGGGGACCGCCCAGGGAGGGCTCACCTCCTCCCAAACCCCAACCCAACAACAAGGGAACCACCAGCATCACCACCCTGGGAGGCTGGCCCTCCGCTGCCCAGTGTGTGGTAAGGTCTTCCCCCATCCCAGTAGCCTTAAGGCCCACCAGCAGACCCACACGGGGGAGAGGCCGTTCATCTGCGCCCTGTGTGGCCGGAGCTTCACTAAGTTAAGCAACCTGAAGGCCCACCGGCGCGTTCACACTGGGGAGAGACCCTACAGCTGCTCGGACTGCAGCAAACGCTTCACACAGAAGTGCAACCTTAAGAGGCACCAGAGGATTCACATGGAGAACGATATATGATGTGGGTGGGGAGGAGTGTGTGTGTGTGTGTCTGGGGTGGGGTGGAGTGTATGGGTGGGAAGGAGTGTGGGTGTGGGGAGGAGTGTGTGGGTGTGGGGAGGAGTGTGTGTGGGTGGGTGTGGGGAGGAGTGTGCGCCAGGGGTGTTGGTTGTTAATTTGACCCATGTTATTGCATAAATAGTATATAGTTTGTTATTCCTTTATATCAATACTGTTGATATGAAGTTTAACATGATGTAGGATAGATAAGCTGTGTTTTCCCCCATGGTGTTGTCTACAGTTTTTATAATAATGTATAGTGATTTACATTTCTATAAGTGAATTGAAGTTTCTCTAGACCTAGTTCTCAGATGAATGTTCTACCATAGATGGCTAGTGTGGTAGCTAATTAACGCTTGTCTTTTAAAATCTGAGCACATGACAATGCTCTATCCATGTTCTTCTGAGTGTCCCAAATCAAATGTAGGCCTATACAACATGTAATCGAATATGTACACCCTATAAAATGTAACATAAACAAAATACCTTGGTCAATGAACAATGGCTGCTGGTCAATATATATAAGGTCAATATTGCCTGTGAATGGAGATTGTTTTTGTATGAACTAAGTGGATAAGAAATAAAAACATCTTTATGAACAAAGATTTGTATGAGAACATACAGCATGGTTGCATTGTGAAATCAAAATCATAGCTGTGCACTGTTCCCATTGGAAGTATAACATACAAGGGATGGATACAATAGTTTTATTTTATAAGTAAATGGGGTGACTCAAGAAATAGTTTTGGATTAAACTAGATACAGGCCTAGGATTTGTTTGTGGTTTTTAAGTCCAAATTAAAGCCGTCAAGCGTCATTTTGTGTCTGATTTGTGTCATTTATTTGATTCAGTACTGTGTCGGGTATATTTTCTTCCCTGGTGTAGTGGTATGCTGGTATTCTACTTTTCTGGTCAAAAGTAGGGATAGGGTGCTATTTCACTGACCAGTACCCATAGGGCTCTGGTCAAAAGTAGTGCACTATATAGGTGAGAGGGCACCATTTTGGACTCACTAAACACATAAACAGGCATTTAAAGAGACTACTACCTCTGGTCCTGCAAACAGACCACTCCTGGACAATGCTGATTGTGTGGTTTGTGTCCACAGTATTAAGTTAAAGGTAGGCTTATTTTACTACTACTGGTAAATATAACATTGTTGATATGTTTTTAGTTGTGATGAGAAATGTGCAGTGTAATGTATATCTCTTGGAAAACATAAATGTACGCGTTCCAGAGCTTAGATGCTGCTGACGCTTGACAGATCTTAAAACGCCTGGAAAGGTATTTGACGTATCAGCTAACCACATCATACGGTATGTTACAGCAATTTGTCAGTCGATGACACATTCGATGGCGTGGCACGCAACCATTGGTTGTTGCGTTGCCTCGCCTTAGCTGTGGAATGGGACCTAAGATTTCTACTTGACTGTATATATAGATATCCTATGAAATTACTAGATGGGCTCTGTCATAATACTGAAAAGTTCCATACTGGGGCCAAATGGCAGCCATCTTGGTCAGGGAGAAATCCAAAACCAGTCGAATTGAAATTAATGGCAGTAGAGGCATACAGTAGGTGATGCATTTCCTGCTTTTACTTCAGCAAGAGAATAAAAGTAAGGCATATCAGAGGTTGTGTAATGGAATTATAGTCAATCTAAAATATTGCAATATAATTATAAATACATTTAATACAGGTTTATACCAATTTTCTGAATAAATAGCCTCCCAAATATATGTAAACAGACCATAAATGTATCAGATTTAGTTTTCTTGGAAAGCTGTGAGTGCTATTATATGATACAATATCAGTACTTGTTGCATTTACAACTTGTCTAAGTCCCGTCATCAGCCAGCATATTGCTGTGGATTGACTGCGTTGTTTGAATGGAATGTTGGCATATTGGCAGTTCATTTGAAAAATGTACTGAATCATTCCTCTAAAAGTGTCTGGCTAGCTGTCCTGTAGGTTTTCACTCCAACCCTAATGTAGTACACATGATTCTATTAATTAGCTGGTTGATAAACTGAATCAATGTAGTTACAACTGGGGTTGAAACGAAAACCTACAGGAAGGAACAGCTCTCCTGGAACAGGGTTGGCCAGCCCTGGCATAGATAAATAAAGGAGAATTACCATTACTCATTTTGACCACTAGAAGCTGCTATAAAACCGAAAATAAACTTTCTTGTGACTATCACAAGCATAATATGGCATGACAAGTTTAAGGTGTGTGTGTGTGTGTGTGTGTGTGTGTTTGTTTGAGAATACACAATGTTGTTATGGTATTGTTAAGAAAAAAACACCTCACAAATCCATTCCAATTTCAAGTCACACCTAAAGTAATTCCATGCGTGTAGAGGAATATTTTGTACACCTCTATACATCATAGCGCAGTCCTTCTCTCCAGCGGCAGAATCAGGTTCTGACCACCACCAGAACCTACAGGGTAAACACCAGTCATACAGTTAGACTCTATGGTGAAAACATAATCCTGAAAAATATCAATGTTTTCAACTTGAATTGTTCAGAGGCTTTTTATAAGAGTAGTTGTATATATTACGCTTTGGCCAGTGGTGTGCCGTCCACCCATTTCCAGGTTCCCTGTGTCTCTCTGTCCGTCAGACCAATCCAGATCCATTGATCAAATGTAGTGAGAAATACCTTTGTTTAGAAAGATATATAACACCAGTCAAACGTTTGGACACACCTACTCATTCAAGGATTTCTCTTTATTTTCTACATTATAGAGAAATAGTGAAGACATCAAAACTATGAAAGAGTTTTGATGTCTTCATGGAATAGAATAGCATTCATTTCTCAGAACAAGAATAGACTGACAAGTTTCAGAAGAAAGTTCTTTGTTTCTGGCCATTTTGAGCCTGTAATCGAACCCACAAATGCTGATGCTCCAGATACTCAACTAGTCTAAAGATGGCCAGTTTTATTGCTTCTTTAATTAGGACAACAGTTTTCAGCTGTGCTAACATAATTGCAAAAGGGTTTTCTAATGATCATTTAGTATTTTAAAATGTTAAACTTGGATTAGCTAACACAACGTGCCATTGGAGCACAGGAGTGATGGTTGCCACAATAGCTATAGCTACAGCTACAATAGTCATTTACAACATTAACAATGTCTACACTGTATTTCTGATCAATTTGATGTTATTTTAATGGACAAAAAAAACAAGAACATTTCTAAGTGACCCCAAACTTTGAACGGTAGTGTATGTAAAAAATTAAATAGCATATAATGAAGGTTGATCATATCCATCTCACCCCTTCTCTCTCTCTGTATCTGTCTGTTGCTCTCTCTCTCTCTCTCTTTTCCATCTCTTACAACATTTTGAATTGCTTTATTGGCATGACATAACAATGTTCATATTGCCAAAGCATACGTTGGAAATGGAATGATTCATTGACAATATTAACATCAATGACAATCAGTAGAAAAAATAACCAATGGTGGAGGGATGGGGCTGTATTTGAAATGGAAATCAGTAAGAAAACAAACATACGTACAACGGACAATAGCGTTAACAATAACAACACAATGGCATAGAAGACAAGCGCAGGTTGGTTGATCTCATGGCAGGCAGCAATGTAGTGCCCTGCCAACCCACAGCTCTCTGCATCCCCCCAACAGGAAGGGAAGCTTCTTGTCATCTGAGGTCTTGAAAGACTTCACTTTTGATTTCAAAGTGATTTAATAACATATGTTTTCCCTCGAATACACTCTCTCTTACCTGTTCATCTTCGCTGTTAATGATCACCAGGTCTGCTCCTCTGCTCAGACAGTCCTTTCTGGCGTAATCCCAAGTGTTCTTCACAGTGGAGTTGTAGTAACAGCTGCAGCCAAACTTCTGCCATCCTTCCGTACAGGTTTTCGCTGTTAACTGAACTTTAACAACACATTGCATTGCAATACAATCAATCAATTTCAGGACCTATACATCTAGTTATCTTTATTATGTTAGAAATATGATTATTTAGGCCGAAGCTACGAATACGGGGTTTTCGCCCTTGACCCTGTCCTACCCCTCTGAAAGCTTCTTTCTCAAATCTTAATGAGCCGAATCACGTTCTGCTTATATGTTGTTGTACACACACGTTCAATGTTTTTCACTTTACTGACCCTCTTCTGAACCATCAACCAATTTGATCATATGATGATGTAGCCTGTCTCTCTGCCTCATATTTCTGATCAGTTGAGATTTGAACGAACTTTCCCAAAATATATGACGTTCTAAAAATCTATTTGAAGGCTACATCCTTCTGTCTGTTGTAATGGATATTGCCACAGCTAGCACAAACAGGACGCAGTCTTCCGATTGCACTGGGGAAACACAAGTAGCGTTTTGTGTGAGATGTAATCATTATAGTTATGCTGACATATAGCCAGCAGTCTGCCTTCCGTTCAGCCAATGCTTGCAATGATGATGATGATGAAAAAATAACATTTAAATCGCTATTGACTGCCTGTCTGTTTCTTGCATGTTTGATATGCTGTGTAAACCACACATAGATTGCCTAAATAGCTGCATATTATTCCCCTCCTGAAAAAATGTAAATGCTAGACAAACTGTTTGTGTCATACTTATGTTTGCAATGGCCTACTGTTCCAACAGACAAATACCTACGTTTGTTCAAGCTGTTATGTGTACAAGCGGCAGTGGAGTCACCGAGCAGCAATTGAACGCAGGTAGGCTAGTGGATCCTGCATGCGCAGAAATCTCCGTCTTTTTTAGCAACAGCAAGTTGGGTTCCAGAAAATCCAGAACTGTAGTCACTCCATATTATTTATTGGGGTTTATTACATAGGGAAATATGATTTTGTATTTATTTTTTAAAACAAACAGATCTGTTGTTGAGAATATTAGCAGCATATCCAGAGACCAAAAAGGTGAACAGAAAAACACAGTTATTGACAAGGTGAAATCACAATGAATTTAATCAATATTCTACAAAGAAAATAAATGTCAACTCATTGACCAGAAAGCAAATTGTTAAGATTGTCTTTGTCTGTCTATAAGTTGCCAATGTGAACGTGATCTAAAAACAGATGAAGCAATGGTTGCTTTATAACCCATTTCATACTTGTTACCTAGAAATAAATGATAAGCACAATTGTACTTGTCAAACTTACAGGAGACTGACAACCCAATGATCCCAGCCAGTAGGAGAAGACACAGCAGCCCCAGACACACTGCAGCAACTAGGAAGGGTCTCTTCACTGAGCTCTCAGAACCTGACCAGAGAAGGACTTTCTATTAACTACAGTAATATGAACTGTCTGAATATAATATAAGGGATACAAGGATGGAACGTACGTGTGTGTGGCCCCCCTTACCTGAGTAGCCAGGTTGTGGTGTGCTTCTTGGGGTCTCCTCATTCCCAGTCTGGTAGTAAGTAGACACATCTGGAGTTTCACACATGGACTCTTCAAAGACATAGTTATGGTTGTCAACTCCAAACGGTTCCCCGAAAACATCTTCATTGGTATAAACAATGTCCCCGGACATCTCCATGGTTACCACTGTCTCTGTAAGCTATTTGTGACGATGGACAGGGAACTATCACACCAGGAAGATCCATAGAGGGAAAATGGATAAGAAAGGCTAGCTGTTGACATATTAATGTCGTACGTAACAGCCGCAAGCAGATGCAGGGCGTTTCCAGAACTCCTTTAACAAACAGATTCTTGTTGGACAGGACAGAGTCAATGAAGACGTCAAGTGGATACATGGTCGTGGAAACAGATCAGACACGGAATTAAACATATTACACGTTTATTACAAGACTTTAAAATAGTTATCACAAGTTGCATCGACTCATGTGGATAAGCATGAAAGGCTGTATACAAACTCCAAAATCCAGGAGCTTACTTAAAGGGATTCTTCACCCAAATGACTAAACTACACATTGGTTTCCTTACCCTGTAAGCAGTCTATGACACGGTATGACAGCAATCTATGCTTTGGTTTCCAGTCGCTAACCAGTTGCTAACGTTTTTGCATTTGTGGCACAAATCTCATTCAAGTCATGGTCAAACATTAGCATTTGGAAACAGTGCCAGGGATAATGAACCAAAACATGGATGGCTGTCATACCTTGTCCATAGACTGCTTACAGGGTAAGGAAACCTGTATGTTATTTAGCAATTTGAGTGAACTATCCCTTTAATGCACCTAGTTGCAGGTTGTTATTTAGGTTAGGTACACAATGGATAGATTCAGTGGAGAGATATCACACATCACTCAGTTAGTTTAGTTGAACACAGCAAACAGTGAACCAGGCCCACAGGCAAATACAACATAACTACAGAAAGTAAAGCTCAATGGTCAAATATTAGCCTTCCCCTTCAAATGCACAGATCATAATACAGCTAAACAATTCAATAACCGCTTGTGCTTCTACTTTGTTGGCCTCCAAGCTGTCACAACAAGGAAACAAACAACAATAGTCTTTACTTTACTCTTAGTTTATCAAAATGCTCATCCAACAATTCAGTAAAAACTCAACCGTTCCAGTTGTCAGCTTGGGGTCCAGCAGCAGCCTCTCCCTGATCCAGCTTGTGTCCAGAGCACAACACGTGCTCTTCTTTTATAGAAAGGGGAACAAGTCTGCTTAATCACTTCGTTAACCTGAAAGTAACCAGACAAAGGGAATCTATCCAGGAGCATATTCAATGCAATAGCAACACAGGGCTATCTTCACCCTGTTACACTCCCCCTTTCCTTTCAGCTTCCTGCAGATTTGTTTACTCTGTACATCAACATGTTCAGGAGGTGCAGGACTACAAACATGGGTCATTATAATGTCCAGACAATAGATTTTACACTTCACGCTTGCTCCAAGTGGATATTGAGGGTTGGGTAGGCTTAACCAGTGAGGATGCAATGGCGAAAGACACCACCGGGGCTCTCGTCTTTCTTAATGAATCTGATTGGTCGAGGAGTTTTTGAGTGACAGCTGGTTGAACCACTGAAAAGATCCTTGATTATCTTTTGGGAACCATGTAGGAGATCAACAGCCAAATATGAGCATTTGATATTGTGTTCATACTGTATGTAACCTGACAACAAAGACTGACTGTCAAAGATAATAAAGTAACTTGATTGGTGATACAGTAAACTCCTGATCCAGTGTGCTAAATGTAATGATGGTTCGGTACTGTTGAGAATCTTTGCACTAAATCGAAGCATGAAAATATCTGTAGCAAGTAAGAAGAATATACTTGAGTGATATCACTGCCAATCTTGTCAACTTGAAGCTTATTTCCTGCACAAACCTCCTTCAAAATAGTCGACAGGTCTACCATCTCTTCTGTCTGTTACTACAGTGGGGGTCCAAAATTACTGACAGCCTTGATAAAGATGAGCAATAACGACAGTGTAAAATAAATAATACAAATACTTAGCTATATTGTATGCTCCAAAAAATTGCACAATTAAATTATTTCATACTAATGCAATTGCTCAGAGAAAGATATTTTGTTTAACAGGTAATGTTTATTTTTCTCAAAAAGGTAAGGGTCAAAATGATTGACACCCCTAAAGATTCTATTCAATAAAGTATTCCAAAGTATTTTTGACTACTTTATAGTATTTGGTCCCATATTCTTAGCATGAAATGACCACATCAAGCTTGTGACTCTACAAACTTGTTGGATGCATATGCAGTTCGTTTAGGCTGTCTTTTAGATTATTTTGTGCCTAATAGAAATGAATGGTAAATAATGTATTGTGTCATTTTGGAGTCACTTTTATTGCAAATAAGAATAAAACATGTTTCTAAACACTTCTACATTCATGTGGGTGCTACCATGGTTATGGATAATCCGGGTAATGAACTAATGATGAATGATAAAGTTACAGAGGGTCAAAGATCATACCCTCACCGTGTAGACCTCTCAGGTCTCATTGCTCTCCTTTAATCCATAG
The DNA here is from genome assembly GCF_045679555.1 of Salvelinus alpinus. Taxonomy (NCBI): domain Eukaryota; kingdom Metazoa; phylum Chordata; class Actinopteri; order Salmoniformes; family Salmonidae; genus Salvelinus; species Salvelinus alpinus. Next base: position 76,232,223 of record NC_092091.1, on the reverse strand, counting down.
AAAACATGTATCTTTTTAATCCTTTTAAATGTGTAGCTTTTAGTAATAAACCCTAGTGTGAAATAATATGGTAGGTTGATACAGTTGATGTGGCAGAAGATGATATCCTTTTACTGCTCTCTCTTTTCCTGCTTTAAGAAGATGGACAAGGCTACAAGGTTGCACTGCTGGTTACAACCAACCTGCCATGTGCAATTACCACACAAGGACAGAGAACGTGTAGAATAATTCAATGCATACATAGCAGTAAATCACAATACATAATGGTGCTACGGTGAATCACAATATAATACAGCAATACGGTTTAATTCATATATTCTTGATAAGCATGAATGATTGTAAAGCCAAGAGGACTGTCCTGTACTAGTAAGAAATGACAGTCTGGACTGCACTGAGGTGTAAATTCAGATGCCTCGTTATCTAGCTAGAATCATAGAAATATATATTTTTTAAATCACATTAACGACTCTGCTATACAGTGTAAATTGACACACAGTGCTGTTAAGGCTATTAAAACTGGAATACCAAATAAAAGTAATAATAATAATAGAAGAAGAAGATATAGCCATTTATCTTTGCATTTGATTCTGGAGACAGAATAAATAATGTGTATTATCTGACATGAATGACCATAATTCAGAAGAGCATCAATACTTCTATCTATCTATCTACAGTTGAAGTCGGAAGTTTACATACACCTTAGCCAAATACATTTAAACTCAGTTTTCCACATACCTGACATTAATCCTAGTAAAAATTCCCTGTCTTAGGTCAGTTAGGACCACCACTTTATTTTAAGAATGTGAAATGTCAGAATAATAGCAGAGAGAATTATTTATTTCAGGTTTTATTTCTTTCATCACATTCCCAGTGGGTCAGAAGTTTACATACACTCAATTAGTATTTGGTAGCATTGCCTTTAAATTGTTTAACTTGGGTCAAACGTTTCGGGCAGCCTTCCACAAGCTTCCCACAATAAGTTGGGTGAATTTTGTTCCATTCCTCCTGACAGAGCTGGTGTAACTGAGTCAGGTTTGTAGGCCTCCTAGCTCGCACACACGCTTTTTCAGTTCTGCCCACACATTTTCTATAGGATTGAGGTCAGGGCTTTGTGATGGCCACTCCAATATCTTGACTTTGTTGTCCTTAAGCCATTTTGCCACAACTTTGGAAGTATGCTTGGGGTCATTGTCCATTTGGAAGACCCATTTGCGACCAAGCTTTAACTTCCTGACTGATGTCTTGAGATGTTGTTTCAATATATCCACATCATTTTCCTACTTCATGATGCCATCTATTTTGTGAAGTGCACCAGTCCCTCCTGCAGGAATGCACCCCCACAACATGATGCTGCCACCCCCGTGCTTCACGGTTGGGATGGTGTTCTTCAGCTTGCAAGCCTCCACCTTTTTCCTCCAAACATAATGATGGTCATTATAGCCAAACAGTTCTATTTTTGTTTCATCAGACCAGAGGACATTTCTCCAAAAAGTACGATCTTTTTCCCCATGTGGAGTTGCAAACCGTAGCCTGGCTTTTTGATGGCGGTTTTGGAGCAGTGGCTTCTTCCTTTCTGAGCGGCCTTTCAGGTTATGTCGATATAGGACTCGTTTTACTGTGGATATAGATACATTTGTACCTGTTTTCTTCCAGAATCTTCACAAGGTCCTTTGCTGTTGTTCTGGGATTGATTTGCACTTTTCGCACCAAAGTACGTTCATCTCTAGGAGACAGAATGTGTCTCCTTCCTGAGCGGTATGATGGCTGCGTGGTCCCATGGTGTTTATACTTGCGTACTATTGTTTGTACTGATGAACGTGGTACCTTCAGGCGTTTGGAAATTGCTCCCAAGGATGAACCAGACTTGTGGAGGTCTACAATTTTTTTTCTGAGGTCTTGGCTAATTTCTTTTGATTTCCCCATGATGTCAAGCAAAGAGGCACTGAGTTTGAAGGTAGGCCTTGAAATACATCCACAGGTACACCTCCGATTGACTCAAATTATGTCAATTAGCCTATCAGAAGCTTCTAAAGCCATGACCCAATTTTCTGGAATTTTCTAAGCTGTTTAAAGGCACAGTCAACTTAGTGTATGTAAACTTCTGACCCACTGGAATTGTGATACAGTGAATTATAAGTGAAATAATCTGTCTGTAAACAATTGTTGGAAAAATTACTTGTGTCATGCACAAAGTAGATGTCCTAACCGACTTGCCAAATCTATAGTTTGTTAATAAGAAATTTCTGGAGTGGTTGAAAAACAAGTTTTCAGGACTCCAACCTAAGTGTATGTAAACTTCCGACTTCAACTCTATCTATCTATCTATCTATCTATCTATCTATCTATCTATCTATCTATCTATCTATCTATCTATCTATCTATCTATCTATCTATCTATCTATCTATCTATCTATCTATCTATCTATCTATCTATCTATCTATCTATCTATCTATCTATCTATCTAGGCTGTCATTGCTTTATGATGCTATAAGGAAATTACTTGCTAGCTACGTGGCTCTGAGCAGGCTAGATCATTTTGAGGTGGTTAATGTTAACTAGCTAGACAATCAACATAAGCTAAACCAAAAATGTAAACTATGATAACTTGTCAACTAGCAAGGGGTAATGTTAACTACAATACAGTGCCTTGAAAAAGTAATCATCCCCATTGGCATTTTCCTATTTTGTTGCATTACAACCTGTAATTTAAATTACATTTTTATTTTTATTTCATGTAATGGACATACACAAAATAGTCCAAATTGGTGAAGTGACATTTTTTTTGGTTAAAAAATAAAATAAAAATGGAAAAGTGGTGCGTGCATATGTATTCACCCCCTTTGCTATGAAGCCCCTAAATAAGATCTGGTGCAACCAATTACCATCAGAAGTCACATAATTCGTTTTTAAAAAGTCTACCTGTGTGCAATCTGTAAGGTTTTGTATTTATTTTCTTAGTCAACCTTGTGTTATGTTTTGTTGTGTTCTTGAACGCGGCCCTGTTTCTTTGTGTTCTTGAACGTAGCCCTGTCTTTCATTTTTGTTCATTGATTTCACTTGTGTTAGTTACTCACCTGGTCTCATCAGCTCCTAATTTAGTTCAGTTCATTCTGTTTGTGCTTTTGTGAGGTATTGTTCGTTTTGATTCTACTATGCCTAATCCTAGCCCGTTTGTGAGAACCAGTTATAGCCTTCAGTCCTAGTTTTGATTCACCTGCCTGTTTCCCTACCTGTGTATGACCATTACCTGCCTGTGACCATGATTCCTGCCTTCTGCGAAGGCGAAATAAACACCTGCCGTGCTCTGCGTGTGAATCTACACCTTTTTCTCCCTGACTATTCATTACACAATCTAAGTGTCACATGATCTGTCACATAGTCTCAGTATGTATACACCTGTTCTGAAAGGCCCCAGAGTCTGCCACACCACTAAGCAAGGGGCACCACCAAGCAAGCGGTACCATGAAGACCAAGGAGCTCTCCAAACAGGTCAGGGACAAAGTTGTGGAGAAGTACAGTTCAGGGTTGGGTTATAAAAAAAATATCAGAAACTTTGAACATTCCACGAAGCACCATTAAATTCATTATTAAAAAATGGAAAGAATATGGCACCACAACACACCTGCTAAGAGAGGGCCGCACACCAAAACGCATGGAGCAGGCAAGGAGGGCATTAATCAGAGAGGCAACAAAGAGACCAAAGATAACCCTGGAGCTGCAAAGCTGCACAGCGGAGATTGGAGTATCTGTCCATAGGACCACTTTAAGCCGTACACTCCACAGAGCTGGGCTTTATGGAACAGTGACCAGAAAAAAATATATTGCTTATGAAAAAAATAAGCACAAGTTTGGTGTTCGCCAAAAGGCATGTGGGAGACTTCCCAAACATATGGAAGAAGGTACTCTGGTCCTTTGAGACTAAAATTTAGCTTTTTGGCTATCAAGGAAAATGCTATGTCTGGTGCAAACCCAACACCTCTCATCAACCCGATAACACCATCCCCACAGTGAAGCATGGTGGTGGTGGCAGCATCATGCTGTGAGGATGTTTTTCATCGGCAGGGACTGGGAAACTGGTCAGAATTTGAAGGAATGATGGATGGCGTTAAATACAGGGACATTTTTGACGGAAACCTGTTTCAGTCTCCTAGAGATTTGAGATTGGGACAGAGGTTCACCTTCCAGCAGGACAATGACCCTAATTATACTGCTAAAGCAACACTCGAGTGGTTTAAGGGGAAACATTTAAATGTCTTGGAATGGCCTAGTCAAAGCCCAGACCTCAATCCAATTGAGTTTCTGTGGTATGACTTAAAGATTGCTGTACACCAGTGGAACCCATCCAACTTGAAGGAGCTGGAGCAGTTTTGCATTGAAGAATGGGCAAAAATCCTAGTGGCTAGATGTGCCACGCTTATAGAGACATACACCAAGAGACTTGCAGCTGTAATTGCTGCAATAGGTGGCTCTACAAAGTATTGTCTTGGGGGGGTGAATAGTTATGCACGCTCAAGTTTTCATTTTTTTTTGTCTTATTTCTTGTTTGTTTCACAATAAAAAATATTTTGCATCTTCAAAGTGGTAGGCATGTTGTGTAAATCAAATGATACAAACCCCCCAAAAATACATTTTAATTCCAGGTTGTAAGGCAACAAAATAGGAAAAATGCCAAGGGGGGTGAATACTTTTGCAAGCCACTCTGTCTGTGGTAGTTAGCTAGCAAGCACTAGCTTCAGTGGTACTACAAATTAGCTACCTCTGGTAATCAGATTTAGGTGGCTAGTTATATCACGTGGTCAGGCCAGCTAGCGCTACCCGAATGACATAGGCTAAGGCTATTAACCGAAATTGACAAAAAGGTTTGCCAAATGTAGGCCTAAATACCAATGTAGCCAAGATACACAAGTGATAACCTCCGATGGCCGTTTATTTCTTGTCATCCGACAAAATGACACAGCTCAACTCAGCTCAGCCATAGACTGATGTAGCGATCAACAGTTACAACCGATAGGTGGCATAGAATAAACAATATATGGACACATCACATCCAAATAATTCGCAATGCAAACTCCATAGCCTTTTACATTGGATTTACAATTCTTCCAATGCACCTTGCGCGGAAACAAACATATGTAACCGGTGTAAAATGGTTAGCTAGTTAGCGGTGCATGCTAGAAGCGTTTTGAATTTTCAAAGATTTTATTACATTTTTCAAAGAATGTAAACATATGCAGACAAAATACAACAGACAGATGCACAGAAACATCAACTACTCCACACGTGCGCTGACCCACATGTTCCTACCGCATCTATCTCCAGTGCTTGTAAGACTCTATGCCATATGGCCTCAAAATGCACTATTCTAGAAACGTTTCAATCTGTGACATCACTCACTCTGAGACCTGAGACAAGTAGATGTTTCCCCTACTCTGCTTTTGTGGAGCGATAGGTACGCATTTTTGAATCTGAGAGTAAATACAGCCGTATATATTGATAAAAGTCACCTTGTCCGAGAGAGATTTACATGGTTATCAAAACATCACCCCAGGGTAAGCCTACACAAAACACGGTCCTTTTAGTGTTTCTAAAATCCCCAATGGGAACCATTTATGGTGGAAAAACGATTGGAACCATTTCCCTGTTTGACCGCTAGGTTTAATTGGTTATGACACCTCCATTGTAGGGCTATATATCTGAGAGATAAGAAAGATCAGGACACATTATTATTAATATTTATATATATATATATATTTTTTTTTACATGTATTTAACCCCTTATTTTTGGTACTAAACAGTCTCCATATATTTTGTAGCTTAGGCCGAGGCCAGGATTCAGCACTGCTGAATGGACAGCGCCTCTGGGCAGTTTAACTCTGTGGTGCTAGACAGACAGCACCTCTGTCTAGACTATAATTGTTCCAGTTTGTGGACAGGCCAGGAGACGGTATGTGGGCACAGATTGTACAAAACTCTCTTTCAAACCCTTTCTCTGACCTTGGGAGTTAGAGGCACACACTTTGAGACTCTCTAGCCCCAGCAGAGGTTATCCCAGGTTAAATACTGTCTGTTCACACCTCTACACCTGACCACTCTGTTTGGTTGCTAGGGGTGGTTGCTAGGAGGGTGGACGCCTGAAGGCCCTTCTGAGAGGGCAAGCTCCTCAGGCTCTCACTGCAGCACCAGGAGTCAACAGCAAGTTGACAAACCTCCTGGCTGCACCAACAGAGAGGTCGTCACCGGTGACCTCTCCCTCATGAACCTTGCTCAACCTTACTGTGGACTTTGCCGAGTCAGGGATCTTCTGATATAACTTATGCCCAGTGTGTAGTACTATGTAACTACATGTCTATGTCCACCTGCGATGTGTATGTCTCTTTGTTACATCCTGGTGTAGTATATCATGTTAAATAGTCCATTTATCCAGTCCTGTGTGCTTCAGCCAGGCAGTTTGCAAAGGCCTTAAAGATGGCCACTGTGTTTGTGTGTTAGGTTAGCCTAGCCCTCTGTACATAGTGTGTTTACAACCTGTGCTATGCTTATCCTATTAGGCCTTTGCTAATTACTTAGTGCTACATGTTTACGCCATTACCTTCCATTTTCTACATTCCTGCTTTTTGCTACCGTAGCACTGCGTTGCTATAGCCTTACTGCTATATAACACATTGTAATACCCTATCCTGTCCTACTCTCTGCATTGAACCTTTTGAACTCTTTTGACTTATGCTGCTACATATGCTGCTGTTACTGTTTATGATCTATCCTGTTGCCTAGTCACTTTATACCTACCTATATGTACATATCTACCTCAATTACCTCATACCCCCCAACTCATTGTGTATTTATTCCTCGTAGTATTGCTTTTCTATTATTTCTCTATTTTTCTCTCTGCATTGTTTGGAAGGGCCACTAAGGAAGCATTTCACTGTTAGTCTACACCTGTTGTTTACAAAGTGTGTGACAAATAAAATTTGATTTTTTATTTGATATGTGTATTTCTCTCTCTGTTCTGGAAACCACTATCACTTAGACTTTCACTAGTCCACTTCCTGGCTGCTGTGTGTGTGTGTGTCTTGAGTGTAGTAATAAATGTGTGAACTGTGTATCTGTTTCTATTGATCCAGTATCCCTACACATATGGTACTGGAACTGACCCTGTATATAGTACGCTTACTTACTTTGTGTTCTTTCTTCTTTCTTCTTTTTATGTCTTGTGTGTTTTTGTTCCACCTTGTTATTGTTAGTTTTACATTGTTATTGATTACTGCATTGCTGTGGTTAGAGCTTGAAAGAAAGGCATTTTAACGTACTTGTGCATGTGACATTAAAAACTTGAAACTACTGGTCATTTCCGTCCTCTAACCGGGACGCTGGGACAGTTGCACCTATAATCTAAACCAGCACCTTTATCAGAGACCACCACATGGTGACACTCTTTTTCACAGTTTGTTTCACACACACTGACTACATTTTACAAGTTTGTATAGGCTAATAACCAGTTATTCTCATGTTTAGGTAGCCTAAAGGAAAACCATGACATTTTGAAGTAATGATGAACCCAGACACTTCCACCGTGTTTTTGGATGGGCCTACATCAAACAAAATACAGAACGATTTGATTGAAGTATTTTCTAATGTAAGGACAGACGAATGGACTTCATTTACAAGTAAAGGTAGGCCTAAACGTATTTCCCAGGTATAGGCTACTGTTGACATTGTGACCTGTCGTCTTTGCTGCTCATTTCAGATCGATCCGTGTTGGATCTGGAATGAGATCTCCAAAGTGATCTGGTGTTGGATCTGGAATGAGATCTCCAAAGTGATCTGGTGTTGGATCTGGAATGAGATCTCCAAAGTGATCCGGTGTTGGATCTGGAATGAGATCTCCAAAGTGATCCGGTGTTGGATCTGGAATGAGATCTCCAACGTTTTTTTAGGGTGATCTGGTGTTGGATGTGCGATGCTCCTCTTTCATGTTTGATGATACCCCGTAATAAGACTACGCAATCTGACTCCATGAAGATGAATAGTAAAGTGCAACCGAGACTCTTAAAGAGCTACAGGAATAGACTATCAAGAAAGGTCTGAGAATTGTCTATCAAAGGCAAATGGGTTTAATATCATTGTAAAAATGAACGATTACATTATAAGGCAATACTGCAGCAGAGTGACATTGAGTGATCCTGGGACGGCCTCTTTGTCTCAATAATATGTCTCTTGGTACACCCAACCTGAAAGAAGAGACAATTCCAGAGAGAAGAAACAAATTAGTTTGATTTCATCTTGCCACACTGCAAATCTCCACGAGACAAATTATATAATCCCGCACTTCCAATCCTACATGTCCTTGTCATGTTATTGTACAATAATTGACAGTGACGGCCAATTGTCGGCGTTAACTTAAAAGCTTGTTGTCGTCTATAGTCCCTGAGCACTTACCTCCTGGGTTCCGTCGCATGATGTATTTTCTAACCTCATCATAGATGAAGATGAGCAGGGTGTAGGGAAAGGCACATACCCACCAGAAAGGCCTGAGGAAAAAGAGAAGGAAATAGAAATTAAAAGATTTGAGGTAAAAGTGAATGACAGACAACTGGAAAGAGGTAAGGAAAATATTTTCTCTCTTGGTTGGGCAGTAAACCCCACTACACCGGAGCTGTATTTTCTCTCTTGGTTGGGCAGTAAACCCCACTACACCGGAGCTGTATTTTCTCTCTTGGTTGGGCAGTAAACCCCACTACACCGGAGCTGTATTTTCTCTCTTGGTTGGGCAGTAAACCCCACTACACCGGAGCTGTATTTTCTCTCTTGGTTGGGAAGTAAACCCCACTACACCGGAGCTGTATTTTCTCTCTTGGTTGGGCAGTAAACCCCACTACACCAGAGCTGTATTTTCCCACTTGTTTGGGCAGTAAACCCCACTACACCGGAGCTGTATTTTCTCTCTTGGTTGGGAAGTAAACCCCACTACACCGGAGCTGTATTTTCTCTCTTGGTTGGGCAGTAAACCCCACTACACCGGAGCTGTATTTTCTCTCTTGGTTGGGAAGTAAACCCCACTACACCGGAGCTGTATTTTCTCTCTTGGTTGGGCAGTAAACCCCACTACACCGGAGCTGTATTTTCTCTCTTGGTTGGGCAGTAAACCCCACTACACCGGAGCTGTATTTTCTCTCTTGGTTGGGTAGTAAACCCCACTACACCGGAGCTGTATTTTCTCTCTTGGTTGGGCAGTAAACCCCACTACACCGGAGCTGCATTTTCTGTCTTGGTTGGGTAGTAAACCCCATTACACTGAAGCTGTATTTTCTCTCTTGTTTGGGCAGTAAACCCCACTACACCAGAGCTGTATTTTCCCACTTGTTTGGGCAGTAAACCCCACTACACAGGAGCTGTATTTTATCTCTGGGTTGGGAAGTAAACCCCACTACACTGGAGCTGTATTTTCTCTCTAGGTTGGGAAGTAAACCCCACTACAACGGAGCTGCATTTTCTCTCTTGGTTGGGAAGTAAACCCCATTACACTGGAGCTGTATTTTCTCTCTAGGTTGGGAAGTAAACCCCACTACAACGGAGCTGCATTTTCTCTCTCGGTTGGGAAGTAAACCCCATTACACTGGAGCTGTATTTTCTCTCTAGGTTGGGAAGTAAACCCCACTACAACGGAGCTGTATTTTCTCTCTAGGTTGGGATGTAAACCCCACTACAACGGAGCTGTATTTTCTCTCTAGGTTGGGAAGTAAACCCCACTACAACGGAGCTGCATTTTCTCTCTTGGTTGGGAAGTAAACCCCATTACACTGGAGCTGCGTTTTCTCTCTAGGTTGGGAAGTAAACCCCATTACACTGGAGCTGCGTTTTCTCTCTTGGTTGGGAAGTAAACCCCATTACACTTCAGCTAGCTAGTGAGCCCTAACTGATCCTGTGAGACCACAGTAGTTTCCGCCCTTTATAATATCCACCCATTTTGCACCTCATCTTTTAAAACAGAGGGTGACCTTTGTGCCAAGTTGGTATACAGAAGAACATAAGATAATCTAAAGGGTCTATTGCTCACTTGAGTGGGTACATTCTGATGGCAATGTCCATTCCAGGGCAGTAGGACAGGAAGAGAGCCAGGGCGGATTCGGAACAAAGTCCGAAGATGAGAACACGGTTCCTGAGGTGCAAGGAAAAAGTAATTAATTTTCATGGATTTAAAACCAACAGGGTGGATATTGATTTTTGAAGTGAGTCGCAGGGCTGTATGAACGTGTGTGTGTGTCTTAGGACCCAGACCACAGAGATCGATGTGTGTACTTACTTCATTAGTCCCTGCTGAAAGAAGGAGTTCTTCCTGGTCTTACAGACGACCAAAACGGCCCACTGTGCAATCACGACAGCGGCGAAGTACGCTGTGTGGCAGGTGAACTCAATAATCTTTCTGCTCTCATATGTCTGAAGGATAAGGGAAGAGAGAGAGAGAGGGGGGAGAGAGAGAGAGGAGAGAGAGAGAGAGAGAGAAAGAGAGCGCGAGAGAGGGGGAGAGAGAGGGGAAGTGATGTGTGTAGATAGGGAAACAGAGGGGAGAAGGGGGAACGTGTTTATTACAATGTTACTAAATGTGTGGTGAGAATGTGAGCCAGCGACAGCAGTGGCATCCACAAGCGCACAAAAGGAGGGATAGTAGCAAGCTGTCTACGAAGCCCAAAGCACGGAGAGGACGTTGGGGGTTGTGTGGTGCAGTGCCGAGGCTACAGACCTGTCTCTCTGGCAGTGACTGTTCGTCCACTGACTATCCGTAATGCAAACTGTGCAACAACCCTGATCCATAATCCCAGCCATGACTTCCAAACCTTTTTTTATACTATATCACATTTATTGATTTATTTCGTTTTCTTGAATTTCCTGATGGAATAAACTTACTGGAATGAACAAAATAAAAAAAATGGGAGAGACTAAAAAAGTTCAAATGGAGAACTCATCACACAAGAAGGTACTCAAAACAAGGCTAATGCTAATCCCTTCATAGAAATGTAATGAAAAGAACAGGCTAGGAGCTATAAACCTGGCAATTTGACTGGTAAACTCATGCCAGCCCATCCATTATGCCATCATTGACTTGAATGGAGATGCTCTTTCTATTCATTCTATTTCTATGAATCCGTTAGTAAGGTGACAGCAAGAAGGCAGAGCAGCGTTTGTGTACTCACCCACTGCTGGCCGTAGCTGTCCTCCAAGTCGTTGATATACTGGTTTTCCCAGTCCAAACGGATTCCTAGCAAATCCATGGGATAGAACCCGTTCTCAGCCATGATTACAAAGTATGTGAAGAAGCCGGCTGCGGCCAGCATCACTCCTGTGAGGAGGAAAAAGGAGGAGAGCATTTGTTAACACTTTATTTGGATAGTCTGTAGAGCATCCACAGATGGACTATCTACAGACTAACATCAGTAACATTTCAACTAACTATCTACTAACCCTAGCCCTAACCATAACTTTACCTTACCCTAGCCATGGCAAGCAGTTGCTAATCAACTGACAGTCTGTTGATAGTATCATGTTTTGTTGATAATACAGATGGACTATCCTAATAAAGTGTGACCAAGTATTTTGTCAGTGAAGAGACATTGATCAGATTGTAAATGTGCTATGAAACAGACTGGTCAACATTCAACTCATAAAGGTAAAACAGAAGCCTTACCAAATTGACCATAGGCCACACTAATGAGTCTCTCGTTCACCAGTCGGTCTGTTTTGGGGTTCCGTGGCTGTCTCTTCATGATGTCGTTCTCAGCTTGTTCATAGGCCAGGGAGATAGCGGGGATCTTGAAGGTAATGATGGGAAAAGATCACCCGAATTAGAAACATATTGTTGGTCACTTCGATGTTTGTGAATATATCTTCTGAACAACCTCTGAAATGATCACGGACATGGTTTGTGGTGATGCAGCAGAACACATGATCAGATTGTTCACTAAGGAGGAATATCCACATCTGAAAGACCCACCATGTCAGTTCCCAGGTCGATGCAGAGGATGGTGACGGTCCCTAGGGCCAGTGGAATGTTGGCGAGGAGCAAGAAGAGGAAGGGGGTCATCTCTGGAATTTTACTTGACAGGGTGTAGGTGATGGACTTCTTCAAGTTGTCAAAGATCAGACGGCCTGGGGGGAAATAGAGGATGGAAGGGATAGTCAGGGTGATGACAGAAGGATGGAAAGACACAGCAGATTGATAATCATCGGCAGAGCTCCTCATACCCTCTTCAACACCAGTCACGATGGAGGCAAAGTTGTCATCCAGGAGGATCATGTCTGCAGCCTGCTTGGAGACGTCAGATCCAGAGATACCCATAGCAACACCGATGTCAGCCTTCCTCAGAGCAGGGGAATCGTTCACACCATCACCTGTCACAGCCACAATGGCCCCCTGTGGATAAGTAAGAGGGATGTTTAGTAGGATCGGACCCTTTTTTTCAATTTTTGCCTAAAATGACATACCCAAATCTAACTGCCTGTAGCTCAGGACCGGAAGCAAGCATATGCATATTCTTGATACCATTTGAAAGGAAACACTTTGAAGTTTGTGGAAATCTGAAATGAATGTAGGTGAAAAAAACACATTAGATCTGTTAAAAGAAAATACAAAGAAAAAAACATGCGTTCTTTTGTATTTTTTTTGTACCAGCATCTTTTAAATGGAAGAGAAAGGCCATCATGTATTATTCCAGCACAGGTGCAATTTAGATTTTGGCGGCTAGATGGCAGCAGTGTATGTGCAACATTTTAGACTGATCCAATGAACCATTGCATTTCTGTTAAAATCCTTGTATTAGACTGCCCAAATGTACCTAATAATGGTTTATTAATAACTTTCAAGTTCATAACTGTGCACTCTCCTTAAAGATCTTAGCAACGAAAGATGCAATGATCCTGACTGACTCATAAGCATGGATTCATTAACTAAATAGTACCTGACGCTGGCAACCCTCCACAATAATCAGCTTCTGCTGAGGAGAAGTTCTGGCAAACACAATCTCAGTGTGATACTTCAGGATGTCATCCAACTCTTCGGCGGTCATGTCCTTCAGCTCTCCACCGTGGACAACACAGGCCTTGACATCTCTGCATGGCACAAAGACGGAAAGTTAAAATATATGCTAAATATAACTGGCTTGTATTTTTCACCTATTTTTCATATAGGTTTCTGTCACTCCTCTTTAAGTCTAGACAGTGTGATGACATACACTGAAATGTTCCCGAACAAACTTCAACATACCTTGGGTTGACCTCAGAAACTGGGATTTTCAGACGAGCAGCAATTTCCTCAACAGTCTCGTTGCCCTCAGAGATTATGCCCACACCCTTGGCAATGGCCTTCGCAGTGATGGGATGATCCCCAGTGACCATGATAACCTAAGGGTAAGACGGGAAGTTGAGTGGCCTGTTCACCGTGGCTGCTATGTGTGATGGCCGAAGAGTCTTGAGTTTACTATGATATTGCCATACCTTGATTCCAGCACACCTGCACTTGCTCACAGCGTCAGGCACAGCAGCACGGGGAGGGTCAATCATGGACATGAGGCCAACGAAGCACAGATTCTCAGTGGGAAAGTTCACATCTTCACAGTCAAAGTCAAAGCCTTCTGGAAACTGGTCATCAGGGAGCTGGAAATGGCCGAAACCTGGAAAGGACGCAGAGGCAGAAACAACCTTGAACAAATTCTGCATGTTCAAGACTGTAACATTAGCTCCCAAACCTTTTAATGAATATGTTTCCATATTGGTGTGGGCCCTCTTACCCAGCACTCTCTCTCCCAGTCCTCCTAGCGCTTCGTAGGCTTTCTGAAATGATTCCTTTATCTCGTCATCCAGAGGATGTTCTTTGCCTTGGAGCAAGATGGTGGAGCAGCTGTCCAGGATCCTCTCAGGGGCTCCCTTCATCACCAGCAGATGATTGGACTCGCCGGCCATGTTGTTCTCATGAATGGAGAGCTAGTGGAAGATGAGATGACACCATGAAGAGGGTTGACTTTGTTTTAAATAACTCAACAGGTTACCAGTGAGCCTGGTAAAGTAAAGTTACGGCTACTTATTGGACGTAGATACCCAGTAGTAGTTACAAGCTGACTGGATGTAGATACCCAGTAGCAGTTACAAGCTGACTGGATGTAGATACCCAGTAGTAGTTACAAACTGACTGGATGTAGATACCAAGTAGTAGTTACACACTGACTGGATGTAGATACCCAGTAGCAGTTACAAGCTGACTGGATGTAGATACCCAGTAGTAGTTACACACTGACTGGATGTAGATACCCAGTAGCAGTTACACACTGACTGGATGTAGATACCCAGTAGCAGTTACAAGCTGACTGGATGTAGATACCCAGTAGCAGTTACAAGCTGACCGGATGATTTCAGTTTTTACTTCCATAGTTTGTTTTCCATAGTTTTGTTCCTGTGAAGCACATTGTGTTGCATTCCATGTCTGAAATTTGCTGTGTAAATAAATCTTGATTTGATTTGATTGACCAGATACTATGTATAAAGAGCTCACGTGGTTACCTGGTATTTGTTGGTGGAGTTGAAGGGGATCTCAACGACTTTGTTGTACTTTTCTCTCATGTCTTTGACAGACCCACAGCACAGCTCGATACACTTCAGCAGGGCAGTCTCTGAGGCATCACCAGCCACATCTCTCTTGAGGATAGGTACGTTGTTCTGTTCTGCCAGGAAGACGGCACGGTTGCACAGGCCAGCGACTCTAGCCAGGGCAGCCCAGGTGGCAGAGCTTTTGTCGAAAGAGGTCCCACTCTGGTTCTCTGTGGTGTCAGCGTCATGGATCTGGTTGTCGAACCACATGTGAGCCACGGTCATTCTGTTCTGAGTCAGGGTGCCTGTTTTGTCGGAGCAGATTGTGGAGGTGGAGCCCAGGGTCTCCACAGCTTCCAGATTCTTCACCAGGCAGTTCTTCTTGGCCATACGTTTGGCAGTCAGAGTTAGACACACCTAAGATGGAAATCCATAGCAGAGGGTTAAAGAATAGACAATTAGACAACATATGTTTTGTTGTTATAACAAAAAACATATTTTGTCAAATGTTGTATACATTTTTTTCATTAAGTTTTTGTTAAACATGACTTTTCATCAGCACTCACAGTTACAGTAGCCAGAAGACCCTCTGGCACATTAGCGACGATGATTCCAATGAGGAAGATGATGGATGGCAGCCAACCATAGCCCAGAATGACGGAGAGGATTAAGAAAGTCAGACCGAAGAAGACGGACACACCGGTGATGATTTCAATGAAGTGATCAATTTCAATTCCGAGAGGCGTCTGCCCACTTTCCAGACTCATGGCCAACGCGGCGATACGACCCATGATAGTGTGGTCACCAGTGTTGATGACGATACCTCTGGCAGTTCCTGGAAGGGTCAAAAAGTGAGAATATGGTTTAGAACAGGGTTCTCCAACTGGCGGCCCGTGCGCCGAATTTGGAACGCGGGTGGTTTTATTTGGCCTCCCCATGATTTCTGAGAAAAAAAAAATATATATATATATATACGTATAACAAAATTGTTAAAATAATATATAAAAAAACATAATAATAAATATATTTATATATATATATTTATTTATTTTAATTGGGGGGGGCATTTTCATTGTTGGATTTAAAACTAAAATTTAAACCCTCAGGAAATCAGCTCCAGGTGATTTTAATTTGGGAAATATGTTCACAAGTATTTCCAACCATAATAGAGAGACACGTGATCATATACAAATGTAAGCAAGGTTTGAAATGTTGATGTTTGAGTCAAATATGATATCTGTTTGTGCTTCTTGCAGTCAATTATGTTCCGGCTCCCTGACCATCTGCTCAAGAAAAAAAATGGATGATTTGATGATTCCTTGTTTAGAATCACAAAGAGGCAATTCAGACAATGTAACACTTTTCCTATGCCTCCCTTTCCTACCCACTTCTCAGTAGTTGGTTTTCAGACTTACTTTATGGAGGCCTTAGGCCTTAACAAGGTTTCCTTGCAAGCACTGAATACATGTAATTAAACCCCAGAAAACACACCCACTTGGTGGCCTACCAATTCAATCAGGGAGTTTTTGTTTAATTCGTTTTTCTGTTAATTTATCTAAAGTAATCTCTTTAAGTACTGTGTACCTTAAATTTGAATTTGATCGCCACAAGACTTGATTGTGGAGAACGTGTTGAGAATATAAAACGATCGAGACAAATATGCGTTTTCAAGGCTGTTTCAG
This sequence comes from Salvelinus alpinus, assembly GCF_045679555.1. Lineage (NCBI taxonomy): Eukaryota > Metazoa > Chordata > Actinopteri > Salmoniformes > Salmonidae > Salvelinus > Salvelinus alpinus. The sequence continues at coordinate 76,215,969 of NC_092091.1, read as the reverse complement.
AACCCATGGGTACATTTTAAAACACTGATTTGACACATTATTTATGTTTAAGGAATAATCATGAATCCTACTTCATGGAAATATAAAGGCTTTATGCACAAGTAAAGGTGTTTGATTCATTTTGAAAGTTACCACATTCAGTTAATCAATGGTAACGTTGAAAGTAGTCTAGCCAATAATAGTTTTATAATTATAATATGGAGAATAGTATAAAATAATATGATATAATAAACAAACCCTAATTGCCCGCACTGATCATGGAACTGTGCAAAGTGTTGCGCTGTGCATCAAGATCAATGTATCGGTTTGAGCTCCATAATGATTTAACAAGCCTATATGCCCCCGATTTATTTTTACTACAATTTGTATTTGGCCTTCATGAAATAGTATACACTATTAGTTGACCCTCAGCCACAGACACAAAGACGTGACAGCGTTTACAGATGAACGAGAGAAAGGTAGGCTAAGTCAAACGATGTGATGGAATGATACGAATGTAGAGAAGGGAACGAACACTAAATATATGCGGTTATTATGTACAGTCACCTGGTTATTATGTACAGTCACCTGGTTATTATGTACAGTCACCTGGTTATTATGTACAGTCACCTGGTTATTATGTACAGTCACCTGGTTATTATGTACAGTCACCTGGTTATTATGTACAGTCACCTGGTTATTATGTACAGTCACCAACCGATAGGGGCTGATAAAGAAACAAGAAACGTTGGAGCATATGTGTAAAACATTCTAAAGGGCACAAAGGTTCAATTTGGCGCAACTCTTTACCTTGTCATCCCATTTGGCGTGTGTCTCCAAATTTAATCCCTGCAAGTTATAAGGCCATACAATAAAAAAAATCTGCATAACGGCACATATTTCATACTTCACTGTGGGGATTACTCATTTACCTAGCTCTTATCAATTAGCTCTAATCAATTTATAAATTACAGTGCATGCTGTTACTTCTATCGGGAAAAATAAAGTAGATGCTTTTCCACTTATAACCGGCATGTTTTCTCGACCTTATTAATGGTGATGGAATTATTTGGGTATTAAATCAAGGTCAGACACACCTCCGACACACCTCCATTTCTGGCGTTTCCCACATGCTTAAGTTCAATGGCAGAATACAAACAGAATAGAAACAAATAAACAGTGCATAAAACATTTATAAAGTTCAATATATGCGCTTTTAACTCCGGTCTGAATCCCCTCCTAAAATAACACATTTATACAAGTAATTTGAACTATTCAATAATTGCAGATAGTTACAGAAGGCATTTACCTTCAACACAGTTGGTAGAGAAGAAGGCGATGTTCCTGGTTTCCAGGGGGTTGTCATTGCTAAAATCGGGACTACGAGTTTGGGGCTCAGATTCACCAGTGAGGGAGGAGTTGTCCACCTGAGTGGGGAAAGAGAATTGTGTCAATACAACAACGAATGAATTACATTTACGCGTGTGACACATGACTTAATGTATTTTTAAGTATCCACCTTGCAGCCGCTGGCAGAGATGATACGCAAATCAGCAGGTATCCTATCTCCTCCTTTCACCTCCACTATATCGCCAACCACCACTTCTTCTGTGTTGATGTTCTTCTTCTCACCGTCACGGACAACCAGGGCTTGCTACATGGAAGAGGACACGATTAACATCCGTGCACGTAACTATATGATAGAGTTCTTCTCAGAGGTGTTTGAAAAGGCAGAAGTCTAACCTGCGGGACCAGGTTTTTGAAGGAGTCCATGATCTTTGAGCTCTTGGCCTCTTGGTAGTAGGAGAAACAACCGGTGATAATGACGACAACAGCGAGCACAAGACCCAGGTACAACTGTTAAGAAGAGGCAGAATGATTATGAGAATATCGTCTTGTCATTAAGTAGGAAAAGCCTTTCAGGCACTGGAGGCTTCGTCTCAAATTATCTCTGAATTCTATGATTGTATGATTCTCACATTGGCATTGGTCGGCTCTTCCTCTGAGGTGACCTGGATAATGTGGGCTATGAAGCAGAGCACAGCTCCGATCCACAGCAGCATGCAGAATCCGCCAAAGAGCTGTTTGCAGAACTTTACCCACTCAGGGGTAGTGCGGGGAGGAGTCAGGGAGTTTGGACCATCGCGAAGAAGGATCTCCTTAGCCCGAACCGAGGATAGACCCTAGGTGGGGAAAGGAGGAGAGAGGGAAAATGTAAAGTGAAGGGAAAGGAGGAGGGAGGGAAGGAGGAAAGCAAGGCACAAAGTAAGCAAAGGGATGTCACACAATCTGAAAACATATATTTTACTCCAAACTCTGTGTAAACTTTAGGAAGATATATATATGTTTCATATGTTACGATTCGGTGTTAGATAGTGATGTCATCGTGACTTAGAAGGCAGAGGAAGTTCTACCAACGCTACGACCTTGTGTCGTAACCTCCACGACTTCAATGCTCTTCCAAATTACAGTCAGCTTTCATCCTTAGGAGCTACTGATCCAACTGGTTGTCAATGTTAGAAACGGAGGCACACATAGATATTCACTCACCCTGGCTAAGTCTGTGCCGTATTTCCTGTTAAGTTCATCCAAGGTCAACTTGTGGTCATCCTAAATCAGAGAGAGAGAGAGAGAGAGAGAGAGAGAGAGAGAGAGAGAGAGAGAGAGAGAGAGAGAGAGAGCTCGTTGAACTAGGTTGTTCTTTAATCTTTCCACATTGGCAGAAGTAAACAGAACATTTAGTGATGAAACACATTTCTCCAATAGTTTGAACGGATTCTATGTATGACAAGGTCATGCAGCATAGATTTGAATCTAAACCATAGAAGAGTCATTCGTTTCTGTATGATGGATGGAATCGCTCTGATTCATGACTGAATCCATTACTGAATGTTACCTTCTGCCCTGAAAAAGTACTGCACAGTGCACGTGTCCGTTTTCTATTTCGCTACATGTAAGAAAGCAGTTTCCAACGATAGGCTACTGTTTCTCTCAAGTTTAAACATAGGCTATTGGGGTTTTAGAACTGCCCCCAAGACTCACTGCAGAGTAATAGTAAGTCAATGAAAATGCAAATGAGTGCCCAAATGCAAATGTAGAAACCAAAGAGCTTTATACAGGCTTGATAGGTTGTGTGCTGCACCTTTTCTGGCCCACAGAGATGAATAGGCGTACACTGTAAAGGGGTTGCCGTGAATTTTACACTAACTTACAGGCAGCTAGTGGTAAGTTACTGTATTTAATATTGCCTACTGTAATATGAATAAAGTATCAAAGCAAGTACTGTGTAATGACAGTAAAATATCATAGAATTTACTCTATTATACTGTTAAAAATAACAAATATTTTATTGTCACACACTGGACAGGTTCAGTGAAATGTGTTGTTTTACAGTTATATATACAGTTAATGTTGGAAATGTGTGAAAAAAAGGGAATACAACTGACTGTAATTGGAATGGATGAAATTAATTGAGGGGAGAAGGGGTTTGTATATCACAGTGTTTTACATGACATGGGATTGGTACAAGCAGGTTAGCTGTTAGGTAGTGCTTACACATTACAGCATATCAATTAATATTTTGTGTTTCATATCATTTGCACTTCTAGAGGCCTTAACCAAAGGCTTTCAAACTGTCAGCAACTACAGGGCAAAACAGACCAAAATGACATAGCAAAATACTCAACCATCAAAGGTTTAAGACTTACTGCCACTTCAATATGTTCCCTATACATTTGAAATTGTTGGGGCACTACTACCACACACCAGTTAAATTGGTACAACATTCTCGCTAACGGGTTCAACAAATACAGCCTCTTACAAGGCAAGCCTCAAAATATGGTAATGAGCCAGAAACAACAATACCATGCACCCACTAGTGGTCAAAACGTTTTAGGAGCTCCCCAAAAATTTTTGGTACTGAATTCTGTGGGATGGAATTACAGTACCATTTGAAATACAGCAATTCTTTCCCCGCCCAAATTACCGTATAACATTACTGCATTACTATATTATTTACTATAGTTTTTTTGGTTTCATTATCTTTGACGCAAAAGGGGAGGTTTTCTCCTTCAGGAAACCTACTGAAAAAATACTAAAAGAAAGCATTTTCCAAACTTGTAGGATTGAAGTCTGAACGGATAATTTCTCACTTATGGGTGGCACACAATGCAATATGGGGGAATGGAATTGGCAGGGTATATGCAAATAAAATACTGTTGTAGTTAATAAAGTTAAATAAGTGTAGTGTTTTTGCGCACTGTTGTGTTTTTGTGAACATTACTGTAGTATTTTCTACAGTGTTTAGAAAAAACAATAATACTGTCATATTTACTATAGCATTCTACAGTATATTACAACATTCTACAGTAAGTAATACACATGATCGAGGGATACTACAATGTATAGTATAGTATTCTACAGTTTACTGTAGAATTCTATAGGTAGAACTGTAGTATTCTGTAGTCAACTGTTGTCTTTTTTCATGTGGGAAAAAAACTTTTTTTCGTTACAGTGTACTGTGCACCTTTGTCTTTTCTTAGCTTAAAACATTTCTGTGTTTTCTATATGTCATTGTGTATATTTTAAACACATTTTATATGGATTCATGTGCACTGTCCATGTCATCTAAATTAGATGAATAAATGAATAAATAATCCGTTTTCCTCACCAGGTCAACTTCCTTTTTCAGGTCATCCTTCTCCATCTTCTCCTTCGCTTTCTTCACCTGCTTTTCACTCTTCTTCTTTCCATCGTCCTCGGAGGTCGCCGCCAGTTTATAATCATCTTTCCCCTTCTGTATGTCAAAATACACGTTAATGATGAGAAGCTGTACACTATCAATGTGCCTCTTTGCAATTCAGGTATAGAAATTCCATTTAGAAATGTATAAAATCCCCTTAAGAAGTAGCCATTAACATAAAATATAGAGCTAAATAGTTTTTGCAAGTATGAACTGTAAAATAACATATTTTTAGTTAAGATGAAAAAACAACAAAATAAGTCAAAACAAATCCTGATAATCAAAAGTGCAATGCAGACTTACTACAAGCCCCATCCTTGCACCGCTGTCTCAATCCCAGTGGTTTTGTGAAGATCATTTATTTCCTCCTTATCCTGAGAAACTCCACCTGTTGCACGTCTACACCTGTCTCTCTCCCTCTTTCTCCACGTCTCGAGGCAACCAAGAGCTCCCTGGGTAGCTAACTGAGGTTTGAATATTTATATGGTTTACCTGGCCAAGGGGAGGTGCACAGGAGAAATGAATCAGATGTGTGGAGCAGGGACTGAGGATGGGAGGGGTTGGGGAGAAGGAGTTGGATCTGTGCCAATCTTCACCTGTACAGCTAGGTCATTTTGACCATGAGCCCCCATAAAGATGCATCCCTGTCGGAAGTTGACGGTACTCACAATAAACAAATGGGTTCAAAATAACACAACCAGTGACCCAACCATTTGCCACTATAGTACCTACACTACCATGTGTAGGTAGTTGGAAGTTGACAGTACTCACAATAAACAAATGGGTTAAAAATACCCAACCAGTAATCCAACTATGGTTCACTATAGCACCTACCACATGTAGATATTTGAGTAGCAATCTGAACAATCTTCAAAATGTTCTTAAATGTGATGTTTTGGTGCCTCTAAGGCAATTCAGAAAGCTGATTGAATACCTTATTACTGATGAATGTGATGTTTTGGTGCCTCTAAGGCAATTCAGAAAGCTGCTTGAATACCTTATTACTGATGAATGTGATGTTTTGGTTCCTCTAAGGCAATTCAGAAAGCTGCTTGAATACCTTATTACTGATGAATGTGATGTTTTGGTGCCTCTAAGGCAATTCAGAAAGCTGATTGAATACCTTATTACTGATGAATGTGATGTTTTGGTGCCTCTAAGGCCATTCAGAAAGCTGATTGAATACCTTATTACTGATGAATGTGATGTTTTGGTGCCTCTAAGGCCATTCAGAAAGCTGATTGAATACCTTATTACTGATGAATGTGATGTTTTGGTGCCTCTAAGGCCATTCAGAAAGCTGATTGAATACCTTATTACTGATGAATGTGATGTTTTGGTGCCTCTAAGGCCATTCAGAAAGCTGATTGAATACCTTATTACTGATGAATGTGATGTTTTGGTGCCTCTAAGGCCATTCAGAAAGCTGATTGAATACCTTATTACTGATGAATGTGATGTTTTGGTGCCTCTAAGGCCATTCAGAAAGCTGATTGAATACCTTATTACTGATGAATGTGATGTTTTGGTGCCTCTAAGGCAATTCAGAAAGCTGATTGAATACCTTATTACTGATGAATGTGATGTTTTGGTTCCTCTAAGGCAATTCAGAAAGCTGCTTGAATACCTTATTACTGATGAATGTGATGTTTTGGTGCCTCTAAGGCAATTCAGAAAGCTGATTGAATACCTTATTACTGATGAATGTGATGTTTTGGTGCCTCTAAGGCCATTCAGAAAGCTGATTGAATACCTTATTACTGATGAATGTGATGTTTTGGTGCCTCTAAGGCCATTCAGAAAGCTGATTGAATACCTTATTACTGATGAATGTGATGTTTTGGTGCCTCTAAGGCCATTCAGAAAGCTGATTGAATACCTTATTACTGATGAATGTGATGTTTTGGTGCCTCTAAGGCCATTCAGAAAGCTGATTGAATACCTTATTACTGATGAATGTGATGTTTTGGTGCCTCTAAGGCCATTCAGAAAGCTGATTGAATACCTTATTACTGATGAATGTGGTTGTTTTGTGTGACCGTGTTTTTCTTTCTGCTTGCATTTTGTGTTTATATTTTGATTTCTGTCATTTAGGACTCATCTGTAAAAGAAACATTGGTCTCAGTTTGACTCCATGATAAAATAAAGATAAAATAAAATAAAGAAATAAAGGTATTTGTAAGTTTACAGAACTCTCACTGAAAACAAATATGTTAACAATAACCCAACCAGTAAAGGATGAGGACAATGAATGAACGGAGAACATGGTTTTCTCTCTGCAGTATTCGTCACTTACTGGTTGAATAGAACCAAAACCTGCTCCTGAATACAGAGTGATGTCATGAAAAGCTGATGAAGGGGAAATCTGCAGTTTCTACTTCCATTTTCATATGTACCTATTGATTCTTGAAGTGCATACCCTTGAAACACGCAAGAAGAGAGGTTGTGTTTTGGTAGACAGAGTGGAAGGCCGTGGGTGGCTGTTTAGTAAACCTCTGTCTGTTTGTGGTTGTGGGACCATGTCTATGTTCCCTTAGTGAGGTGATCCACTGTTGCATGAATTAATAAATAAGGACCAATAACAGATCAGATCCATGTTTATTGGAACACATTGTTTTTGTCCTTTTCATAGAACCGGGAATATAGACAAAAGGTCATATTGATTTTTATTTCATCAGGATCCCCATTAACCGACGCCAATGGCTACACCTAGTCTTACTGGGGCTCGACGCATAACAAAACGTACATTACAGTTAACCTGCCCTGGGATAACGATAGTTTGAACTACGCTTTGTGGAAAGTAACTATTTCTGTGGGAATGAATAGTTACTTTGGAGGTAACTATAACTGTTTGAATACAGATCTGTAAAAAGTACTACTTATGAAAACTATTTGAATATGTGTAATGGAGGAGAAACATCAACCTATTTTGAACACATCGGTGTTGGTCTGCCTGTGCCAGGTGTATGTGATTGTTCATTAAGGGCGTGGCCTTGTGTATAAAAGCCTTCCTGTTTGTGTCATTCAGGGGATCCCCTTACGATGTGCTGGTCGGCGTGCCTTGTGTATAAAAGCCTTCCTGTTTGTGTCATTCAGGGGGTGGCCTTACGATGTGCTGGTCGGCGTGCCTTGGGAGGACGGGAGCGGTGATGGTGGTTTTAATGAAGTTAGTATGAGAAATACGAATGATTGTGAATGTAGTGTTTTTAGCCGTTGGCGTCCATTTTCCACCTAGCTCTCCTCCCTGGGCACGCTCTCTGTGTGTGTTACAACACATTGTTATTGTCTGAGTATGTGAATGAAACCTAGTGATATTTGTCTGTGCGAAATCTGATATTGCCATCTGTTGAAGTCTGTCTTGTAGGACAGTTGTACAGAGCTTCTGGAACGGATGTACAGGAAGGATGTAGTCCTATGGAGATGTCTGTCTTGTGATGCTGAAAATGAAAATAAATTGTTGCATCCTAATACTGTTGTAGGATTCCAATGTTCCAGTCCTTGGTGTAAATCTGTTATGTTTAGATTAGTCCTGAGGATGTCACCTCACGTATTGTAAAGTTGGTGAGGTACTGCTACTGAAATGATATGTGTGTAAGTCCTTCACGTTACACACAGATCTCAGGAAGTGACTACTTTTCTGAAAATATTGGATTGGCTGGTTTCAACTAACGGCAGGCCTGTATCTGGAACTGCATGTTGAAGATAGAAATAGAATGAATAGAGCACACACAACCTCCTATACTATTCCAATCTGACAGTCACATTGGAGCTATACAATACATTTCTACGTGAACATTCGGTATATTTCCATTCTCCTGAATGCCCATTGCCTCAGGTGTACATAATTAAATCAAATGATATTTTGTACAGATAAGTATTAATAAGTTGAATGCTCAACTACTGTATGACCCTGAAAAAGTTGAAAGCTGCAATTCATTTCATGATACCTGGAAAGACAGTGTAATTCAAAGCCATTTGCAAACAGCAAGTTGGATGCTTAGCAAAAACGACTTTGAACCTCTGTCCATCTGAGGGTAAGTGTTTCAAACATGCACTATACCATCTAGCTTACTCAGAATACAAACTAACATGATTTTCCATCTACCATGGATGTAGTTAATTCCAGAAAGCAGTTTTGGGATATTTAGTTACTGTTAGCATTCTCAGTTACACTTAACATTAAATGGTTATTGTGCCTGTGTAATAAACATTGTTTTTGTGCAGCATTTTATTAGCATGTTACATAATACTTTGATACTTGCATTTTAAATGCATAGCAATGAGCTGAGTTTTTGTAAGTACTGTACACAAGGAATAGTGACTGTTCCTTATTCCACTTATGCAATTCTAAAGTCATTTCCAAAATCCTATAACCATTTTCCTATTGTAACACTCAGTTACTACACATGTATAATAACTTTATGCCGTGTTACTGTTAATTGTCTCACTCATGAAAATATGTTAGTCAACTTGAAGCTGCAAAAGTTGTCTCATCTTACACTGAGGTGATTCCATGTCTGTCATGTATTTACAGTGCATTTGGAAAGTATTCAGACCCCTTGACTTTTGCCACAGTTTGTTACCTTACAACTTTATTCTAAAATGTAAAAAAAAGTATTTACACACAATACTCCATAATGAAACAGAACAGGTTTAGAACATTTTGCTAATTTATATACATAAAAAAAATCTTATGTACATAAGTGTTCAGACCCTTTGCTGTGAGACTCGATATTGAGCTCCGGTGCATCCTGTTTCCATTGATCATCCTTGAGATGTTTCTAAAACTTGATTGGAGTCCACCTGTGGTAAATTCAATTGATTGGACATGATTTGGAAAGGCACACACCTGTCTATATAAGGTCCCACAGTTGACAGTGCATGTCAGAGCAAAAACCCAGCCATGAGGTTGAAGGAACTCTCCATAGAGCTCTGAGACATGATTGTGTCGATGCACAGATCTGGGGAAGGGTACCAAAACATTTCTGCAGCATTGAAGATCCTCAAGGACACGGTGGCCTCCATCATTCTTAAATGGAAGGAGTTTGGAACCACCAAGACTCTACCTAGAGCTGGCTGCAGGCCAAACTGAGCAATCGTGGGAGAAGGGTCTTGGTCAGGGAGTTGACTAAGAACCCGATGGTCACTCTGACAGTTCCTCTGTGGAGATGGGAGAACCTTCCAGAGGAACAACAGTCTCTGCAGCACTCCACCAATCAGGCCTTTATGGTAGAGTGGTCAGACGGAAGCCACTCCTCAGTAAAAGGCACTTGACAGCCTGCTTGGAGTTTGCCAGAAGGCACCTAAAGACTCTCAGACCATGAGAAAGAAATTTGCCTGGTCTGATTAAACCAAGATTGAACTCTTTGGCCTGATGCCAAGCCTCACGTCTGCAGGAAACCTGGTACCATCCCCACGGTGTAGCATGGTGGTGGCAGCATCATGTTGTGTGGGTGTTTTTCAGCGGCAGACTGGGAGAATAGTCAGGATCGAGGGGAAAGATGAATGGAGCAAATTACAGGGAGATCCTTGATGAAAACCTCCTCCGGATCTCCGACTGGGGCGAAGGTTCACCTTTCAACAGGACAACGACCCTAAGTACACAGCCAAGACAACGCAGGAGTGGCTTTGGGACAAGTCTCGCAATGTCCTTGAGTGGTCCAGCCAGAGCCCGGACTTGAACCCGATCGAACATCTCTGGAGAGACCTGAAAATAGCTGTGCAGCGACGCTCCCCATCCAACCTGACAGAGCTTGAGAGGATCTACAGAGAAGAATAGGAGAAACTCCCCAAATACAGGTGTGCCAAGCTTGTAGCGTCATACGCAAGAATACTTGAGGCTGTAATCGCTGCGAAAGGTGCTTCAACAAAGTACTGAGTAAAGGGTTTTCTAGAAAACATCTCAATTGTCAGTGAAAACCACATTTGTTTGAACAAGTCTGCCATATCAGCAGGCTTTTATTAAAAAAAGCAGTCAATGATGCTGAATTAACTCTTTCGCTGCCAGACAAGGCTCCGCAGATATCCAGTTGCAGCGGTGGTAAGGTGTTGGGACAGCTTTATGTAGGCCCAAACAGTTTGTGGGCACCATTTGCCACTGTTATTGCGCAATTAATGTATTTGTGTTGTGTTGTGGCTTTGATGGCATGCATCAAAAAAAAGTTTGCCCCACCAAGATTTACATGTTAAAATCCTCATTGTAGCCGACGCCAATGGCAACAGCTAGTCTTACTGGGGTCCGACACATAACAAAAAATGTATTACAGAGAAAAATACTCTACAGTCAACCAGCCCTGGGATAAAGCTAGTTTGAACTATGCTTTGTGGAAAGTATCTATTTTTCTGTGGGAAGAAATGGTTATTTTGGAAGTGACTGCAACTATTTGAATACAGATCCCCAAAAAGTACTACTTGTGAATATTATTTGAATACTTGTAACGGGGAGAACCGTCAACCTATTTTGAACACATCGGTGTTGGTCTGCCTGTGCCAGGTGTATGTGATTGTTCATTAAGGGCGTGGCCTTGTGTATAAAAGCCTTCCTGCTTGTGTCATTCAGGGGATGGCCTTACGATGTGCTGGTCGGCGTGCCTTGGGAGGACGGGAGCGGTGATGGTGGTTTAATGAAGATAGTATGAGAAATAGAAATGATTGTGAATGTAGTGTTTTTTGCCGTTGGCGCCCATATTCCATCTTGACCTGCTCTCCTCCCTGGGCACGCTATCTGAGTGTTACAACACATTGTTATTGTCTGAGTATGTGAATGAAACCTAGTGATATTTGTCTTTGACAAATTTGATATTGCCATCTTTTGAAGGCTGTCTTGTAGGACAGTTGTACGGAGTTCCATGTAGGCCTATGGAGATGTCTGTCATGTAATACTGAAAATTAAAATACATTTTTGTTGCATCCTGATATGTCCGATTCCCACGCTCCAGTCCTTGATGTAAAGAACCTGTTATGTTTAGATTAGTCCTGAGGACCTTACCTCATGTATTAAAAAGTTGTATGGCTATAGGAATTATACACTGATTGCACAAAACACTAGGAAAATCTGCTCTTTCCATAACAGACTGACCAGGTGAATCCAGGTGAAAGGTATGATCCTGTATTGATCAGTGTAGATCAATGGGAAAGGTATTTCACCTTTATTTAACCAGGTAGGCTAGTTGACAAGTTCTCATTTGCAACTGCGACCTGGCCAAGATAAAGCATAGCAATTCGAAACATACAACACCACAGAGTTACACATGGAATAAACAAAACATACAGTCAATAATACAGTAGAACAAAAGAAAACAAAAAGTCTATATACAGTGAGTGCAAATGAGGTAAGATAAGAGAGTTAAGGCAATAAATAGGCCATGGTGGCAAAGTAATTACAATATAGCAATTAAACACTGGAAAGGTAGATGTGCAGAAGATTAATGTTCATGTAGAGATACTGGGGTGCAAAGGAGCAAGATAAATAAATAAATACAGTATGGGGATGAGGTAGGTAGATAGATGGGCTGTTTACAGATGGGCTATGTACAGGTGCAGTGATCTGTGAGCTGCTCTGACAGCTGGTGCTTAAAGCTAGTGAGGGAGATATGACCCTCCAGCTTCAGAGATTTTTGCAGTTCGTTCCAGTCATTGGCAGCAGAGAACTGGAAGGAAAGACGACCAAAGGAGGAACTGGCTTTGGGGGTGACCAGTGAGATATACCTGCTGGAGCGCGTGCTACGAGTGGGTGCAGCGCGGGAGGGGGTGTGTCCATGGGGGAGTAGCGTGGGAGGGGGTGTGTCCATGGGGGAGTAGCGTGGGAGGGGGTGTGTCCATGGGGAGAGTAGTGTGGGAGGGGGTGTGTCCATGGGAGAGTAGTGTGGGAGGGGGTGTGTCCATGGGTAGAGTAGTGTGGGAGGGGGTGTGTCCATGGGGAGAGTAGTGTGGGAGGGGGTGTGTCCATGGGGAGAGTAGTGTGGGAGGGGGTGTGTCCATGGGGAGAGTAGTGTGGGAGGGGGTGTGTCCATGGGAGAGTAGTGTGGGAGGGGGTGTGTCCATGGGGAGAGTAGTGTGGGAGGGGGTGTGTCCATGGGGAGAGTAGTGTGGGAGGGGGTGTGTCCATGGGGAGAGTAGTGTGGGAGGGGGTGTGTCCATGGGAGAGTAGTGTGGGAGGGGGTGTGTCCATGGGTAGAGTAGTGTGGGAGGGGGTGTGTCCATGGGTAGAGTAGTGTGGGAGGGGGTGTGTCCATGGGAGAGTAGCGCGGGAGGGAGGTGTCCATGGGGAGAGTAGCGCGGGAGAGGGTGTGTCCATGGGGAGAGTTGTGTGGGAGGGGGTGTGTCCATGGGGAGAGTAGCGCGGGAGGGAGGTGTCCATGGGGAGAGTTGCGCGGGAGGCGGTGTGTCCATTGGAGAGTTGCGCGGGAGGGGGTGTGTCCATGGGGGAATAGCACAGGGAGGGGGTGTGTCCATGGGAGAGTAGCGCGGGAGGGGGTGTGTCCATGGGGGAGTAGCGTGGGAGGGGGTGTGTCCATGGGGGAGTAGCGTGGGAGGGGGTGTGTCCATGGGGAGAGTAGTGCGGGAGGGGGTGTGTCCATGGGGAGAGTAGTGCGGGAGGGGGTGTGTCCATGGGGAGAGTAGTGTGGGAGGGGATGTGTCCATGGGAGAGTAGCACGGGAGGGGGTGTGTCCATGGGGAGAGTAGCGTGGGAGGGGGTGTGTCCATGGGGGAGAATAGCGCGGGGAGGGTGTGTCCATGGGGGAGGCAGGCACAGGACTCACCGGGCTGGGGAGACATCCAGGAGGCCTCTTCCTTGGCCGAGGCACCGGATACACTAGGCCGTGGAGGTGCACTGGCGGTCTCGAGCGCAGAGCTGGCCCCACCCGTTCTGGCTGGATGCCAGCTTCCACCCGGCAAATGCGGGACGCTGGCACCGAGCATACCGGCCTGTGAATGCTCCACCTCGACACCGTGAGCATCACCCCATAGCCTGACCAGTTCGATGGGGCCTGACCAGTCTGATGCTCGCCACGGTAAGCACGGGGAGTTGGCTCAGGTCTATTACCTGACTCTGCCACACACCCCGTGTGCCCCCCCCCCCCCATTTTCTTGGGGGGCTGCCTCTCGGGCTTCCTTGCCAGCCGTTGTCACCAACTCCATTCTCCGGTATCCCTCCTCGTACTGTTCTAGAGAATCCCAGGCGGGCTCCGGCACTCTCCCTGGGTCGACCGAACACCTCTCTATCTCCTCCCAGGTTGTCTCATACTCCAGATAGCACTGCTCACCTGTCCAGGAGTCCCTTTCACCACGCTGCTTGGTCCTTTGGTGGTGGGTAGTTTTGTAACGCTCCCCTTCCTGTGAATGACTGGACCAAAGCGCAGCGTGAGACGTGTTCATGATATTTTAATCAAATCAGAACACTGGAACAAAAAATAACAAAGAGGAAAATGAACAGTTCTGTAAGGAAACTAATAATACAGAAAACAACTACCCACAAAACACAGGTGGGAAAAGGATACCTAAGTATGGTTCTCAATCAGAGACAACGATAGACAGCTGCCTCTGATTGAGAACCACACCCGGCCAAACACACAGAAATAGAAAACATAGAACGAAAACACAGAATGCCCACCCCAACTCACGCCCTGACCAAACCAAAATAGAGACATAAAAAGGATCTCTAAGGTCAGGGCGTGACAAGTCCTTGATGTAAAGAACCTGATATGTTTAGAATAGCCCTGAGAACCTCACCTCACGTACTGAACAGGTGGTGTAGTTTGGCTACAGGAATTATACGTATATTTATGTGTAAGTCCCTCATGTTACACACAGATCTCAGGACGTGACTACCTTTCTGAAACTATTGGCTGCCTTCCACTAATGTCAGAACCGTATCTACATGTTGAATATAGAAATAGAATGAATAGAGCACACACAATCTCCTATACTATTCCAATCTATCTGACAGTCATATTGGAGCTACACAATACATTTCTACGTGAACATTCTGTGTATGTCCATTCTCCTGAATGTCCATTGCCCAAGGTGTACATAATGAAGTTAAAAAAAATGTACCAATGATATTTTGTACAGATAAGTATTAATAAGTTGAATGCTCAACTACTGTATGACTCTGTCAACAGGCCACTGAAAAAGTTGAAAGCTGCAATAAATGTTATGATACCTGGAAAGACTGCAGAGTAATTCAAAGCCATTGCAAACATTGCAAACAGCGTTCAGTGTTCTTGTTTCAAACACTATACCCTCTTTAAAGGGATAGTTTACTCAGAATACAAACTAACATGATTTTCCATCTACTATGGATGTAGTTGATTCCAGAAAGCTGTTTTGGGATATTTAGTTACTGTTAGCATTCTCAGTAACACTTAACATTAAGCTGTTCTTATGCCTGTGTAATGAAATCATAATTACTTTTGGAGCAACATTTTAATTGCATGTTACATAATACTTTGATACCTGTATTTTAAATGCATAGCAATAAGTTATTGTAAGTACTGTACACATGGAATAGTGACCGTTCCTTATTTCACTAATGTAATAACTCAATGCACATCCTATGTAACAACAACGTTAATATTGTAATACTCAGTTACTGCACACATATAATACCTTTATACTGTGTTTCTGTATTTAACTTACGTTTAACTCGTGAAAATATACATTAGTAATGATGAAGCTGCAAGAGTGGTCTTCTCTTCTGTTGAGGTGATTCCATGTCCCTCCTATTTAAATATACTATATTACTATCATAGAGCCCTCCAAACCATGTACTTATGGTCATATATTTAGTCATTCAACAAAAATCTTCAAATTCTTTGTTCCCCCCCTCACTTTTATTTGTTTTGTTATTTTTAGATCGGGTGGATACATTATTCATTTAAAATTATACGTTTATAAAACATGCACCCACAGGCTGTCCCTCAAAAGTAAAACATGGAGGGTTAGAGAATGACATAATAGATGGACTGATAGAAAGGGTAAGGTTTAGAGAATGACAGAATAGATGGACTGATGGAAAGGGTAAGAGTGAGAGAGGAAGTGTATTAGAGAGAATGAAATGGAGGTAAAATGAGTGTGTGTCACCGTGTGTGTGTGTGTCTGTGTCACTGTGTGTGTGCATGTCACTGTGTGCGTATCACTTTGTTTGTGTATGTCACTCTCTGTGTGTGTGTGTGTCACTGTGTGTGTGTGTGTCACCGTGTGTGTGTGTCACTGGGTGTGTGTGTGTCATTGGTTGTGTGTGTCAATGGGTGTGTGTGTCATTGGGTGTGTGTGTGTGTCACTGGGTGTGTGTGTGTGTGTGTGTGTGTGTGTGTGTGTGTGTGTCACTGGGTGTGTGTATCAGTGTGTGTGTCACTGTGTGTGTGTGTGTGTCACTGTGTGTGTGTGTTACTGTGTGTGTCACTGTGTGTGTGTGTGTGTGTCACTGTGTGTGTGTGTGTGTGTGTGTGTCACTGTGTGTGTGTCACTGTGTGTCAGTGTGTGTGCCACTGTGTGTGTGTGTCACTGGGTGTGTGTGTCACTGTGTGTGTCACTGTGTGTGTGTGTCACTGGGTGTGTGTGTCACTGTGTGTGTGTGTGTGTGTCACTGTGTGTGTGTGTCACTGTGTGTGTGTGTGTGTGTGTGTGTGTCACTGTGTGTGTGTCACTGTGTGTGTCACTGTGTGTGTGTGTGTGTGTGTGTCACTGTGTGTGTAAAGGATGGACCTGTTCCTTATTTAGAGAAAACATGACCTGTATGCTACTTGGAGGCAGTTTCTCCCTGCATTTCAAAAACCTTGTTGGCAAACAAACAAATACATGCTACGTAATTCAGTTTGACCCAAAAGGAACAGGCTGTACCTGTATTTGAAATGCTTGATTCCCATTTGCTCTTTTCACTTGCTGCTACTAAGATAACTGCAAAATAAAAAAAGTTGTGGTTGCGCAACTCGATATTAGGGAGGTGTTCTTGATGTTTTGTACACTCACTGTATATCCGTTGTTTAGCTGGAATGCAATATTTATATCCTGTATAATAGACTGTGATATGTGGTTGTCTCACCTAGCTATCTTAACCTCTAGGTCAGGGCTGCCAAACCCTCTTCCTGGAGATCTACCGTCCTGTGGGTTTTCAGTCCAATCCTAATTTAACACACATGATTCTGATAATTAGCTGCTCAACAAGACCTTAACTAGCTAAATCCGAAATGCTAAATTAGGGTTGGACTGAACACCTACAGGACAGTAGATCTCCAGGAAGAGGGTTGGGCAGCCCTGCTCTCGGGATTGGTGTCCCTTATACGGGACAGTTGCTGCTCAACATGCAACATGTGACTAGAAGGGTGTTGTAAAAAACAGCCAACTTTCCGGGACATAGACATGTCTTATATGGGCAGAAAGCTTCATTTCTTGTTAATCTAACAGCAGTGTCCAATTTACAGTAGCTATTACAGATGACAAATATTGTTTGAGGGTTGTACACAACAACAAAACACTAATCATAGCAACTGGTTTGGTACATTTACCTCTGAAGGTAAATCATGCACTTACATTCATTAATCTTGCTCTGATTTGTCATCCTGAGGATTCCAGAGATAACATGTAGTGTAGTTTTTTTGGAAAAAGATATATAAAATATTATTTTCAAATGTAGGAACTGGGTTCTACAGTTTGACCTCTGGATCCACACCCACCCTGCCCGGCCATCTAGACGTGTGAAGGTTAGTGTCTTTTCTGTAGGGAAGCTAAGAATCCATCATGTATGAAATTCCTGGGAGTGTACAAACTTACATTTTGTATATCCATAGCATTTTTGTATGTTCTCTATAGTTATGTACTTCTAAACCGATTCGGCACATTTGGGAAAACTCCTGGCAGACTTGATACTAAATATTTTGTAGTGATATAGTTCTTCACTGGATCAGTCTGAAACTTTGCACACACACACTGCTGACATCTGGTGGACAACATCTACATTACATCTAGAATCCTACATCTCTGTGTTGTATTATCTTTTACCAGATCTAATGTTATATTCTCCTACATTCATTTCAAACTTCCACAAACTTCAAAGTGTTTCCTTTCAAATGATATCAATAATATGCATATCCTTGCTTCAGGTCCTGAGCTACAGGCAGTTAGATTTGGGTATGTCGTTTTAGGCGAATATTGAAAAAAAGGGTTAGATCATTAAGATGAATGCAAGTCGCTCTGGCATATGGGTGTCATCCCAGATTAAAATAAAAATGTACACCACAGAGTACATGTAGTATCTGCATAAGTACAATGTAATTACTAGGTGTAACACAGGATTTAGATAGGTAAAATTAAGTGTATCTTGAGGGGAACTTACTTGTAACTAATGGGTACTTATACATTGCAAACAGACTAGTCTCAGTGTTGTTACCCTTGCAGAGGGAGGGTGCTGGAGTATTTTTAACCAGACTAGTCTCAGTGTTGTTATCCTTGCAGAGGGAGGGTGCTGGAGTATTTTTAAACAGACTAGTCTCAGTGTTGTTATCCTCGCAGAGGGAGGGTGCTGGAGTATTTTTAAACAGACTAGTCTCAGTGTTGTTACCCTTGCAGAGGGAGGGTGCAGGAGTATTTTTAACCAGACTAGTCTCAGTGTTGTTACCCTTGCAGAGGGAGGGTGCTGGATTATTTTTAAACAGACTAGTCTCAGTGTTGTTACCCTTGCAGAGGGAGGGTGCAGGAGTATTTTTAACCAGACTAGTCTCAGTGTTGTTACCCTTGCAGAGGGAGGGTGCTGGATTATTTTTAAACAGACTAGTCTCAGTGTTGTTACCCTCGCAGTGGGAGGGTGCTGGAGTATTTTTAAACAGACTAGTCTCAGTGTTGTTACCCTTGCAGAGAGAGGGTGCTGGAGTATTTTTAACCAGACTAGTCTCAGTGTTGTTACCCTCGCAGTGGGAGGGTGCTGGAGTATTTTTAAACAGACTAGTCTCAGTGTTGTTACCCTTGCAGAGAGAGGGTGCTGGAGTATTTTTAACCAGACTAGTCTCAGTGTTGTTATCCTTGCAGAGGGAGGGTGCTGGAGTATTTTTAAACAGACTAGTCTCAGTGTTGTTATCCTCGCAGAGGGAGGGTGCTGGAGTATTTTTAAACAGACTAGTCTCAGTGTTGTTACCCTTGCAGAGGGAGGGTGCAGGAGTATTTTTAACCAGACTAGTCTCAGTGTTGTTACCCTTGCAGAGGGAGGGTGCTGGATTATTTTTAAACAGACTAGTCTCAGTGTTGTTACCCTTGCAGAGGGAGGGTGCAGGAGTATTTTTAACCAGACTAGTCTCAGTGTTGTTACCCTTGCAGAGGGAGGGTGCTGGATTATTTTTAAACAGACTAGTCTCAGTGTTGTTACCCTCGCAGTGGGAGGGTGCTGGAGTATTTTTAAACAGACTAGTCTCAGTGTTGTTACCCTTGCAGAGAGAGGGTGCTGGAGTATTTTTAACCAGACTAGTCTCAGTGTTGTTACCCTCGCAGTGGGAGGGTGCTGGAGTATTTTTAAACAGACTAGTCTCAGTGTTGTTACCCTTGCAGAGAGAGGGTGCTGGAGTATTTTTAACCAGACTAGTCTCAGTGTTGTTATCCTTGCAGAGGGAGGGTGCTGGAGTATTTTTAAACAGACTAGTCTCAGTGTTGTTATCCTTGCAGTGGGAGGGTGCTGGAGTATTTTTAACCAGACTAGTCTCAGTGTTGTTACCCTTGCAGAGAGAGGGTGCTGGAGTATTTTTAACCAGACTAGTCTCAGTGTTGTTATCCTCGCAGAGGGAGGGTGCTGGAGTATTTTTAACCAGACTAGTCTCAGTGTTGTTATCCTCGCAGTGGGAGGGTGCTGGAGTATTTTTAAACAGACTAGTCTCAGTGTTGTTATCCTCGCAGTGGGAGGGTGCTGGAGTATTTTTAAACAGACTAGTCTCAGTGTTGTTACCCTTGCAGAGAGAGGGTGCTGGAGTATTTTTAACCAGACTAGTCTCAGTGTTGTTATCCTCGCAGTGGGAGGGTGCTGGAGTACAGCGGTGACAATCATTTTGACCCTTTTATCTTCTTGCAATTTTTATTTATTTAGATGTTTTATTTTTTTCAAAGTATTTTTGCAAAATGTGGACGTGACTCTATATACCTCTTGGTAAAGGTAGGCTAAGAGTGATGACATGGGTCAGACCATGTGGGGGTACAGTACTGTAATTGTGTCTGTGACTAGACCTACCTTCTATATGCTTAGTACCAGATGAACAAGTTTGAAAGCCTAAATGGTAATTCCCTGAGTTCACATGTTAAAAAATACATATTTTTAATCAAAGTATATTTCTTTAAGTACATTTTTCAATGTAGGTCTAGTAAAAAACATACACCAGATTGAAACAGATGAAAATATATCTCACAGCGGATTAGATGGTACAATACCATTTCATAGAAGTAATACTTAATGAATAAACTGTTTAGAGGGAAGAGGACAAAGCTGAAACCAATACAGTATTGTGACTGATCCAAAAGAATGCCAATAATATATTGCCAAAAAATGAATTACAGCTGAAAGACAGAAAGATAATACCATGTACCATGCAAATGCATGTGCTCAGTTAATTACACAATCTTAGGGAAAATGTTAATGTGCAACAATAAAATAAACACATTTAAACAAGATGTGGATTTGACCTATATGTAGCTATTTCTGTCATTTCTCACAGATCCAGTGCAGCATGTGGTTGCATGGTGCATCGTTCCAGTTAGCCAAAACGCTGTCCCGATGGTAGACCTCGACACAATCCTCCTCGTTGTTGGTACCACCATGGTCCGGCTGACCACTCTTCCAGTACCTAGAAACAACACACACAAGCTGTGTTCGACTACTCATACTAACCGCACTATTTGTGACGTGAATTGAGTTTATAGCATGCTTATTGGGCATAGTATGGATAGAGTTAGTATGCCAAAAGTTCCCGGAAGTCGTACTAAATTCGCCAAAATACGTAGTATACATTCGGTTTCTCTACTTTTAGGGCCCATAATGCAATTCTTTAGAAAATGGTCGTGGCTTCACAACGTTTTCAGATAAGAAAAAAATGGCAGAAAATATTTAGCCAAAGTCCGACGAGAGCAGATACTAATTCATTACTTTAACTAATTATGAAAAATGTTAAGAAAATGTTGAGCAATGTAATAAAGTAATGACTTTTCAAATAAGTTACGTTACACATTATGTTGGCTGACAATTGTTGTGCTACGCTATCCTTACAAATCGCATAGCAAAAAAGCAGTATGTACCGGTATGTTAGCTATCTACATAACGTTAGTTTGCTACTAGTACATCGAACGTGCCAGTCAGTATATTAACTATCTGCTATCTAACTACCCAACGTTTATTGACTTGATTATTCACATCATTCTTAACTAAGTGGTATAATCGTTGTGCGTTTCAATGGACATGGTTAATTCTAGCTATCTACTCCGATTTTAGAGCACTCTCGCGCAGCATAACGGATGAATTTACGAACGCTCAACACCCTTTGAATATGATGACCGGTGTCAGTAAACGTTGGCAAAAAGCGTAATTAAATTGTTGCGATCGGCACAGTTAGTCACCAACACTCTGGATAACATGAAAACAGCTTAACCAGTTCTGCTAGGGCGAGTAAAACGGTCAAAGTGAGGTGTTTTTCATAGCTAGCCAACGTTAGCCAGTTAGCTTGGGTGCTTGACTGCCGTTGAACGCTCGGATCAACCCTAGTCCTTGGCCAGAGCGTCCAGCGTGCGCTCTGAACGCTCCGAGAGCGAAACGCTCTGGATTTACAAATGCCCAGAGCGCACGCTGCCACACCAAATGTAATTTACGAACACACCAGAAATCGCAAAAAGTTTAGCTAGTCATTAGTTATGCTAATAAGCTAGCAAGAGGTTGCATAGCAACAGCCTCAACTTCCGATAGACAGACGACGCTCTATCTAGTACGCTCAACTGAAACGATACTGTTCGTTTACAGTATACTAAAATGAACTACTAGTATATAGTACATACTCATTAAGTATGTAGTATACAGTATGTTAGTATGGGTATTCGAACACAGATACAGTGACCGCTATATTGTTTTTTCAAATATTCAGATCTGGGTTGCGTTCCAATAATCTCTCCTTTCTCCTGAAGTGTGCGCTCGTCCACAACTTCCCACAAATCTAAAAGAATTGGGTTGGTGTAGGGATGCGCATTAGAGGGAATTTCCATGTACCAGGTATACAGGTGTTTCAGCATAGCTCAGGGCTTTCTGTGGTGGAGGGGCAGCCAGCGGAATATACCGGGCATAGGGGTTGGTAGAGTTCTTTAATTGTGCCGTGATTGGCTCAGTGTTCTGTCACTCATGGGGACCCTACGTCACAGCAGAATCTACAGAGAAAGCTAGGCAGTTCAAGCCCCCTTGGGTGCTGCCGTAGATTTACATTAAAGTGCCCATCCAAGAAAGCTCAAGGTCATTAGCCACAGATAAATGACAAATCACGTTATATCTACCGTAGCTTTGATTGGACATCATACTTTAAAAATCTTAGCTAGCAAGCTAGACGAGCAGTCATTATCATGAATCACGTCAACAATCTACGGGCAATTCCTTTTAAATCCTTGTCATATGAAGAGAAATTATAGATAAAATGTATCGGTGATCATCGGCCATTGGACATAAACATTACACATAAACAAATTCAACAAGGAGTGGTTTGTAAGGAATCAGTGGCTAACTGCAAGCGTTGCAAAGCAATCACTATTTTGCTACCGCTGCCTGCTATTCGGTGGAGAGGGTGTGAAAAAGGTCTTATATGGTGCTGCATAAATGATGTAATATGCCAGGGAGATATGTAGACTGTAGCTAAGAAAGTAATACTACGTGGGTGTTGTGTAGTAAGCTGTTAGTAGTCCATGTGTCTCATCCTAATACTTTGGTCCCTTTCCCCCTCATAATTTAGCCTACTGTTCTGACTTGGTGATGCACATTTAGCCTATAGCTTGTTTTAGAGAAATGTCATTGAATATTGTAAGAGCTTTCATTGTCTGCTTAAATGCTTATTTGATTATATGCCCCCGGTTCTGACTTGGTGTACAGAGAGAATACTGTAATAATGTCCCATGCCAGCTTTGCTGGCATTCATCCCAAAATAATTGTTGCGTTTGCCCCACCAAGATTTACATGCTAAAATCACCACTGAGAACAGGACACATAAGTGAAATTGTCAGACACTGTCAGATACTGTGGTAGAAACATCATCCAAAATGCTATCCATATGTTAGAGCCGTATTATAAAAGTAGTAATTTTTCCTACGATGTGGTCAGTGGTGTGCCGTCCACCCATTTCCAGGTCCCCTCATTAACGGAATCAGTCAGACCAATCCAGACCAGGAGATCTGCATCACCATCCAGCTGGTACAACAACTTCTGTTAGGATTGAATAAAGTTATTCTAAACATCATGACACTCTCTCTCTCTCTCTCTCTCTCTCTCTCTCTCTCTCTCTCTCTCTCTCTCTCTCTCTCTCTCTCTCTCTCTCTCTCTCTCTCTCTCTCTCTCTCTCTTTCTCTCACAATCTCTCTCTCTCTCTCTCTCTCTCTCTCTCTCTCTCTCTCTCTCTCTCTCTCTCTCTCTCTCTCTCTCTCTCTCTCTCTCTCTCTCTCTCTCTCTCTCTCTCTCTCTCTCTCTCTCTCTCTCTCTCTCTCTCTCTCTCTCTCTCTCTCTCTCTCTCTCTCTCTCTCTCTCTCTCTCTCTCTCTCTCTCACAATCTCTCTCTCTCTCTCTCTCTCTCTCTCACAATCTCTCTCTCCTCTCTCTTCTATTCTGTCTCTGAGCAAACCAGAAACCTTACAATATATACATTTAAACAATACTTTAAACCATTTAAATATAATACATAGGGAAGTTGTGCTGGACTATGGTAGATGAGGAATCAATCTATCTTTTCAGACTGTTAGAGTATTTATCTGATCAATATGTTAGTGTATTATGTCTGTTGGTAACAGCGTGTTATATGTGAAAATGTGATCGTATTATAAATTGTAATTTCATGTTTAAGGACTCTTGGAAGATTAGTCCAAATGAGGACTAAAAGAGATCCTAATCCCCCCCCCCCCCCCTCTCTCACCTGTTCTTGTCTGCTGTTTATGATCACCAGGTCTGCTCCTCTCGCCAGACAATCCAGTTTGCTCTCCTTCCAGGTTTTCCTCTCAGTAGACAGAAAGTAACAACTGGATCCCAACATCCTCCATCCTTTAGGGCACTTTAACACAGTCCTCATCGTTGGGACTGCCATGCCACTCCCTTCCACCTCTCTTCCAGTACCTAGAGACAACACAGACAGTGTCCGCAATATTGTTTTTCAAATATTCAGATCTGGGTTGCGTTCCAAAAATCTCTTCTTTCTCTTGAAGTGTGCACTCGTTCACTACTTCCCACAAATCTAAAAGCATTGGCGTAGACATGGGCACTAGAGAGAATTCCCATATACCAGTGTTGGATTCGACATTTTGAACATCGAGATATTAAAGACATGATAGATCACACACATAGTATAATAAAAAAGACTGCATCTCTGTAGAAAGACAGATAGCTGTGGAATGTGTTGGAATGTGTTGGGGGACGGGAGCAGAGCAACGTGTTGATACAGTGGAGACAGATGGACATCTGTGGATTAGATGAAGGAGGGGTTGATGTCAGGAGGTGAGGACAGATTCTCATAAGGGACTAATAAAGGTTTGGTATCCTGTTACCCTTTTTACTCTCTTCCTGTAGGACCATAAAATGTAAGGATTGGATAGAAGGAGGAGTGTCTTAACTGGGATATAAATATCTGGATGGGACAAATGTTGGGTTGTCTGAATTACAGCTGTACAGAACCTTTGGGAAGAATTAAACTTGGTTGAAGCTTCTCTAGTGTCCGTGGGTTATTTCGTCTGACAAATAAGAACCTTACACCAGTAATTTATTTTTAAATCCATGAAGGGAAGTGAACAAGTGCACACATCTGGAGAAAGGAGAGATTATTGGGACAGATTTCCTTCAAGTCAGGTTTTCCAGGTTTTCCGATTTAGCTCTGTCAGAGAAATACTGTACAGTATACTGTATGTAACAAGTATTAAACAACAAATTCTAACACTGTCATTAACTATTTGTAAGTCCATAACGAGGGTGCACACAGGGGTTAAATTCCAATGCTAAACCCTTCTCCCGAAGTGTACACTCCCACATTGATTTAAATGAATATGCTTGCACCAGTCCAATGCATTTAAATTCATGACTGAACAAGTATACACTTCAGGAGAAGGAAGGGTAGAGAATGGGACGCACCCCTAGTGACTGACTTGACAACTTACCACACCTAGAGAGTCTCTCCTCCAGCACCACCTTCTCATTGGTCAGAAGACTGACCCTGTCTCTGAACATGTCCCGTTCTGTAGTCAGGGTAGTGTAACACTCCTGTATCTGGTCTCTCTTCCTCTCTAGCTGGTTTCTGTTCATCCGGCACTGGTCTCTCTCTGTACACAGATCCATGATACTACTGGTATCTGGCTGGTCTCCATCCTGCGCCAGGCCAGTGGTGTTGTAACAGCCGTTGAACTGCTCTCTCTCTCTGTTGGAGTGGACTGAAAGACAGGGAATTGTATGTGTCCCATTTGACACCCTATTCCTTCCTTAGTGCCCTATGTGCCCTGGTCGAAGAGCATAGGACGCCATTTGGGACATAATGGTTGTGGTGTTGTCATTCTTTTTGTTTGTGTGTCAACAATATTGTCAAACTACGGGTCCCATAAGCAATGTAACGTCTGTAAGTCTGAATTGTGATCCTTGTTTTGTGAGAACAGAAAGATGGTGTGACAATGACATTCATATCTGTCCTATCGGCCCTGTTCAAATGTAGTGCATTATAAAAGAGGATAGCCTCACTCACAGAAAGCCAGTCTCAGGGAGATGTTGAGAGTGACTTGTAAAACACACAGCACTCCAAAACACACAGCAGCCAGCCTGTAGAGTCTTCCATCTGCAGAGGAAAGAGGAACACACACACGCACACACACACATACACACAAACACAAACACAAACACCATCATCACTAATGATTCAGATTTAAACAGAACACACATCATCCCACAGATCCCTAACTAATTCTGAGAACCAAACATTTCCAACGTGTCATTGGTCTTCCAGCAGCAGTTTGCTCAAGAGTGTGGTCATCGCACATCTGATAAACAGGAAGCTACAGTATGAAGAAATGACTAAAGTTACACAATATAGCCGTAGCATGATTTAAAGGGTTAATCTGCGATTTTTATATCCCAAATAGAACCCAAATATAATCTTGTTTTACCATGGAATTATAAACTATGGAATTGTAAACAAACACTGCACAGCCTCAAATGGTTCAAACTATCATTTTGATCATGGATGGTCACTCCTTGCAGACATACTGTAGCTCTCTCTATGAATTTGAGAGTGGTTACATTTCTCCAGGTCCTTAGCTGTTTAGCAAAAACAGTGACGGGTTATCCACTGTGTTGTTGCTAAAAAAAATAGATTTTCAATTAATCTTATTTAAATAGTTCCAATAACTGAAGTAAAAAAAATACATTCAATTGATACATTTGAGTGTTTGTGACCCCAGCAGGTTTTGAACCTGAAGCTCCGTACCAACTGAACCACCCAGAAGACAGAACAATAAACATGTACTTGTGTTTTCTAGTGTGTGGTATTAGTGTGTGGTATTAGTGTGTGGTATTAGTGTGTGGTATTAGTGTGTGGTATTAGTGTGTGGTATTAGTGTGTGAATGCGTTCGGTTTGTACGTGCAGACCTGCATGCCTCAGCTACTGTGTGAGAGACTAAGATAAACATAATTCTTAGTTCTTACCTGAGAGATGGGTCTTATTCTTCACGCTCCTTGTTGCTCTGTTCCGGTTTTCTTCAGTAACTTCATTTAATTCAATCACCTGTTTGTTGACGTAGTTGGCCATCTTAACTAACTGTACCAAATATCAATGATTACACCAATCAATCAATGAATCAACTAATTCAGTCTGTCTGACCTCTTATTGTAGTATCTATGATTCAAACTTACTTTTACTTACAGTATTGACTTACTGTATGATTACCTTTCTAACTGACTGAGCAGAAGTTGGTCTGATGTGTCTAAATCCTGTACTTCTCTGTTCTCTGTCTGTGTCCCAAAGCTGGTGACAGGATGTTTCAAGTCTCTATCCACCAATAAGAAGGCTCTAGGTGTTAGAATGTGTCAAGGCTCTATCCACCAATAAGAAGGCTGTAGGTGTTAGAATGTGTCAAGGCTCTATCCACCAATAAGAAGGCTGTAGGTGTTAGAATGTTTCAAGGCTCTATCCACCAATAAGAAGGCTGTAGGTGTTAGAATGTGTCAAGGCTCTATCCACCAATAAGAAGGCTGTAGGTGTTAGAATGTGTCAAGGCTTTATCCACCAATAAGAAGGCTCTAGGTGTTATAATGTGTCAAGGCTCTATCCACCAATAAGAAGGCTGTAGGTGTTAGAATGTTTCAAGGCTCTATCCACCAATAAGAAGGCTGTAGGTGTTAGAATGTGTCAAGGCTCTATCCACCAATAAGAAGGCTGTAGGTGTTAGAATGTTTCAAGGCTCTATCCACCAATAAGAAGGCTCTAGGTGTTAGAATGTGTCAAGGCTCTATCCACCAATAAGAAGGCTGTAGGTGTTAGAATGTTTCAAGGCTCTATCCACCAATAAGAAGGCTGTAGGTGTTAGAATGTGTCAAGGCTCTATCCACCAATAAGAAGGCTGTAGGTGTTAGAATGTTTCAAGGCTCTATCCACCAATAAGAAGGCTGTAGGTGTTAGAATGTTTCAAGGCTCTATCCACCAATAAGAAGGCTGTAGGTGTTAGAATGTTTCAAGTCTCTATCCACCAATAAGAAGGCTGTAGGTGTTATAATGTGTCAAGGCTCTATCCACCAATAAGAAGGCTGTAGGTGTTATAATGTGTCAAGGCTCTATCCACCAATAAGAAGGCTGTAGGTGTTAGAATGTGTCAAGGCTCTATCCACCAATAAGAAGGCTCTAGGTGTTAGAATGTGTCAAGGCTCTATCCACCAATAAGAAGGCTGTAGGTGTTAGAATGTGTCAAGGCTCTATCCACCAATAAGAAGGCTCTAGGTGTTATAATGTGTCAAGGCTCTATCCACCAATAAGAAGGCTCTAGGTGTTATAATGTGTCAAGGCTCTATCCACCAATAAGAAGGCTGTAGGTGTTATAATGTGTCAAGGCTCTATCCACCAATAAGAAGGCTCTAGGTGTTAGAATGTGTCAAGGCTCTATCCACCAATAAGAAGGCTCTAGGTGTTAGAATGTGTCAAGGCTCTATCCACCAATAAGAAGGCTCTAGGTGTTATAATGTGTCAAGGCTCTATCCACCAATAAGAAGGCTCTAGGTGTTAGAATGTGTCAAGGCTCTATCCACCAATAAGAAGGCTCTAGGTGTTATAATGTGTCAAGGCTCTATCCACCAATAAGAAGGCTCTAGGTGTTATAATGTGTCAAGGCTCTATCCACCAATAAGAAGGCTGTAGGTGTTATAATGTGTCAAGGCTCTATCCACCAATAAGAAGGCTGTAGGTGTTAGAATGTGTCAAGGCTCTATCCACCAATAAGAAGGCTCTAGGTGTTACAATGTGTCAAGGCTCTATCCACCAATAAGAAGGCTGTAGGTGTTATAATGTGTCAAGGCTCTATCCACCAATAAGAAGGCTCTAGGTGTTATAATGTGTCAAGGCTCTATCCACCAATAAGAAGGCTCTAGGTGTTATAATGTGTCAAGGCTCTATCCACCAATAAGAAGGCTCTAGGTGTTATGTGTCAAGGCTCTATCCACCAATAAGAAGGCTCTAGGTGTTAGAATGTGTCAAGGCTCTATCCACCAATAAGAAGGCTGTAGGTGTTATAATGTGTCAAGGCTCTATCCACCAATAAGAAGGCTCTAGGTGTTACAATGTGTCAAGGCTCTATCCACCAATAAGAAGGCTCTAGGTGTTATAATGTGTCAAGGCTCTATCCACCAATAAGAAGGCTCTAGGTGTTAGAATGTGTCAAGGCTCTATCCACCAATAAGAAGGCTGTAGGTGTTAGAATGTGTCAAGGCTCTATCCACCAATAAGAAGGCTCTAGGTGTTATAATGTGTCAAGTCTCTATCCACCAATAAGAAGGCTGTAGGTGTTAGAATGTGTCAAGTCTCTATCCACCAATAAGAAGGCTCTAGGTGTTATAATGTGTCAAGGCTCTATCCACCAATAAGAAGGCTCTAGGTGTTATAATGTGTCAAGGCTCTATCCACCAATAAGAAGGCTGTAGGTGTGAGACAAATGGCACCATATTCTCTTTAAGTGCACTACATGGGGAATATGATGCTATTTGAGATTCAGCCTTGTGTACCAGACAGTTGTCTTTTGGCCTAACAATATAAGTGATTGTCATAACAAACACAAGTTACTATTGGTCAACAGTAGGTCTAGTTAATGAATAAATTAACTAATATGATGCTGTTTACTATGTTTATTGATTTGGGTCAAAAACAAGACGTCTAAATACATTTTCAAATAGAAGAATTAAACAAATGAAAATTTTTACAATCAAAAAATCTCAACAATCTCTCCTATTTGTCATCATGTCAATTAGCAATCTATTACACACTGCTTCTCCATACCATAGTGATTCATTAGTCCTTTAACATCTAGATGTCACTCCATACCATAGTGATTCATTAGTCCTATAATGTTACTCCATACTATAGTGATTCATTAGTCCTTTATCAACTAGATGTCACTCCATACCATAGTGATTCATTAACAACTAGATGTTACTCCATACCATAGTGATTCATTAGTCCTTTAACAACTAGATGTTACTCCATACCATAGTGATTCATTAGTCCTTTAACAACTAGATGTTACTCCATACCATAGTGATTCATTAGTCCTTTATCAACTAGATGTCACTCCATACCATAGTGATTCCTTAACAACTAGATGTTACTCCATACCATAGTGATTCATTAGTCCTTTAATGTTACTCCATACCATAGTGATTCATTAGTCCTTTAACATCTAGATGTTACTCCATACCATAGTGATTCATTAGTCCTTTAACAACTAGATGCTGCTCCACACCATAGTGATTCATTAGTCCTTTAACAACTAGATGTTACTCCATACCATAGTGATTCATTAGTCCTTTAACAACTAGATGTTACTACATACCATAGTGATTCATTAGTCCTTTAACAACTAGATGTTACTACATACCATAGTGATTCATTAGTCCTTTAACAACTAGATGTTACTCCATATCATAGTGATTCATTAGTCCTTTAACAACTAGATGTTACTCCATACCATAGTGATTCATTAGTCCTTTAACAACTAGATGTTACTCCATACCATAGTGATTCATTAGTCCTTTATCAACTAGATGTCACTCCATACCATAGTGATTCCTTAACAACTAGATGTTACTCCATACCATAGTGATTCATTAGTCCTTTAATGTTACTCCATACCATAGTGATTCATTAGTCCTTTAACATCTAGATGTTACTCCATACCATAGTGATTCATTAGTCCTTTAACAACTAGATGCTGCTCCACACCATAGTGATTCAT
This sequence comes from Salvelinus alpinus, assembly GCF_045679555.1. NCBI lineage: Eukaryota > Metazoa > Chordata > Actinopteri > Salmoniformes > Salmonidae > Salvelinus > Salvelinus alpinus. Next base: position 76,185,583 of record NC_092091.1, on the reverse strand, counting down.
TAGTCCTTTAACAACTAGATGTTACTCCATACCATAGTGATTCATTAGTCCTTTAACAACTAGATGTTACTCCATACCATAGTGATTCATTAGTCCTTTAACAACTAGATGTTACTCCATACCATAGTGATTCATTAGTCCTTTATCAACTAGATGTCACTCCATACCATAGTGATTCATTAACAACTAGATGTTACTCCATACCATAGTGATTCATTAGTCCTTTAACATCTAGATGTTACTCCATACCATAGTGAGTCATTAGTCCTTTAACAACTAGATGTTACTCCACACCATAGTGATTCATTAGTCCTTTATCAACTAGATGTTACTCCACACCATAGTGATTCATTAACAACTAGATGTTACTCCATACCATAGTGATTCATTAGTCCTTTAACAACTAGATGTTACTCCATACCATAGTGATTCATTAGTCCTTTAACAACTAGATGTTACTCCATACCATAGTGATTCATTAGTCCTTTAACAACTAGATGTTACTCCATACCATAGTGATTCATTAGTCCTTTAACAACTAGATGTTACTCCATACCATAGTGATTCATTAGTCCTTTAACAACTAGATGTTACTCCATACCATAGTGATTCATTAGTCCTTTAACAACTAGATGTTACTCCATACCATAGTGATTCATTAGTCCTTTAACAACTAGATGTTACTCCATACCATAGTGATTCATTAGTCCTTTAACAACTAGATGTTACTCCATACCATAGTGATTCATTAGTCCTTTAACATCTAGATGTTACTCCATACCATAGTGATTCATTAGTCCTTTAACAACTAGATGTTACTCCATACCATAGTGATTCATTAGTCCTTTAACAACTAGATGTTACTCCATACCATAGTGATTCATTAGTCCTTTATACAACTAGATGTTACTCCATACCATAGTGATTCATTAGTCCTTTAACAACTAGATGTTACTCCATACCATAGTGATTCATTAGTCCTTTAACAACTAGATGTTACTCCATACCATAGTGATTCATTAGTCCTTTAACAACTAGATGTTACTCCATACCATAGTGATTCATTAGTCCTTTAACAACTAGATGTTACTCCATACCATAGTGATTCATTAGTCCTTTAACAACTAGATGTTACTCCATACCATAGTGATTCATTAGTCCTTTAACAACTAGATGTTACTCCATACCATAGTGATTCATTAGTCCTTTAACAACTAGATGTTACTCCATACCATAGTGATTCATTAGTCCTTTAACAACTAGATGTTACTCCATACCATAGTGATTCATTAGTCCTTTAACAACTAGATGTTACTCCATACCATAGTGATTCATTAGTCCTTTAACAACTAGATGTTACTCCATACCATAGTGATTCATTAGTCCTTTAACAACTAGATGTTACTCCATACCATAGTGATTCATTAGTCCTTTAACAACTAGATGTTACTCCATACCATAGTGATTCATTAGTCCTTTAACAACTAGATGTTACTCCATACCATAGTGATTCATTAGTCCTTTAACAACTAGATGTTACTCCATACCATAGTGATTCATTAGTCCTTTAACAACTAGATGTTACTCCATACCATAGTGATTCATTAGTCCTTTAACAACTAGATGTTACTCCATACCATAGTGATTCATTAGTCCTTTAACAACTAGATGTTACTCCATACCATAGTGATTCATTAGTCCTTTAACAACTAGATGTTACTCCATACCATAGTGATTCATTAGTCCTTTAACAACTAGATGTTACTCCATACCATAGTGATTCATTAGTCCTTTAACAACTAGATGTTACTCCATACCATAGTGATTCATTAGTCCTTTAACAACTAGATGTTACTCCATACCATAGTGATTCATTAGTCCTTTAACAACTAGATGTTACTCCATACCATAGTGATTCATTAGTCCTTTAACAACTAGATGTTACTCCATACCATAGTGATTCATTAGTCCTTTAACAACTAGATGTTACTCCATACCATAGTGATTCATTAGTCCTTTAACAACTAGATGTTACTCCATACCATAGTGATTCATTAGTCCTTTAACAACTAGATGTTACTCCATACCATAGTGATTCATTAGTCCTTTAACAACTAGATGTTACTCCATACCATAGTGATTCATTAGTCCTTTAACAACTAGATGTTACTCCATACCATAGTGATTCATTAACAACTAGATGTTACTCCATACCATAGTGATTCATTAGTCCTTTAACAACTAGATGTTACTCCATACCATAGTGATTCATTAGTCCTTTAACAACTAGATGTTACTCCATACCATAGTGATTCATTAGTCCTTTAACAACTAGATGTTACTCCATACCATAGTGATTCATTAGTCCTTTAACAACTAGATGTTACTCCATACCATAGTGATTCATTAGTCCTTTAACAACTAGATGTTACTCCATACCATAGTGATTCATTAGTCCTTTAACAACTAGATGTTACTCCATACCATAGTGATTCATTAGTCCTTTAACAACTAGATGTTACTCCATACCATAGTGATTCATTAGTCCTTTAACAACTAGATGTTACTCCATACCATAGTGATTCATTAGTCCTTTAACAACTAGATGTTACTCCATACCATAGTGATTCATTAGTCCTTTAACAACTAGATGTTACTCCATACCATAGTGATTCATTAGTCCTTTAACAACTAGATGTTACTCCATACCATAGTGATTCATTAGTCCTTTAACAACTAGATGTTACTCCATACCATAGTGATTCATTAACAACTAGATGTCACTCCATACCATAGTGGTTCATTAGTCCTTTAACAACTAGATGTTACTCCATACCATAGTGATTCATTAGTCCTTTAACAACTAGATGTTACTCCATACCATAGTGATTCATTAGTCCTTTAACAACTAGATGTTACTCCATACCATAGTGATTCATTAGTCCTTTAACAACTAGATGTTACTCCATACCATAGTGATTCATTAGTCCTTTAACAACTAGATGTTACTCCATACCATAGTGATTCATTAGTCCTTTAACAACTAGATGTTACTCCATACCATAGTGATTCATTAGTCCTTTAACAACTAGATGTTACTCCATACCATAGTGATTCATTAGTCCTTTAACAACTAGATGTCTACTCCATACCATAGTGATTCATTAGTCCTTTAACAACTAGATGTTACTCCATACCATAGTGATTCATTAGTCCTTTAACAACTAGATGTTACTCCATACCATAGTGATTCATTAGTCCTTTAACAACTAGATGCTGCTCCATACCATAGTGATTCATTAGTCCTTTAACAACTAGATGTTACTCCATACCATAGTGATTCATTAACAACTAGATGCTGCTCCATACCATAGTGATTCATTAACAACTAGATGTTACTCCATACCATAGTGATTCATTAGTCCTTTAACAACTAGATGTTACTCCATACCATAGTGATTCATTAGTCCTTTAACAACTAGATGTTACTCCATACCATAGTGATTCATTAGTCCTTTAACAACTAGATGTTACTCCATACCATAGTGATTCATTAGTCCTTTAACAACTAGATGTTACTCCATACCATAGTGATTCATTAGTCCTTTAACAACTAGATGTTACTCCATACCATAGTGATTCATTAGTCCTTTAACAACTAGATGCTGCTCCATACCATAGTGATTCATTAGTCCTTTAACAACTAGATGTTACTCCATACCATAGTGATTCATTAGTCCTTTAACAACTAGATGTTACTCCATACCATAGTGATTCATTAGTCCTTTAACAACTAGATGTTACTCCATACCATAGTGATTCATTAGTCCTTTAACAACTAGATGTTGCTCCATACCATAGTGGTTCATTAACAACTAGATGCTGCTCCATATCATAGTGATTCATTAGTCCTTTAACAACTAGATGTCACTCCATACCATAGTGATTCATTAACAACTAGATGTTACTCCATACCATAGTGATTCATTAGTCCTTTAACAACTAGATGTTACTCCATACCATAGTGATTCATTAGTTCTTTATTAACAACTAGATGTTACTCCATATCATAGTGATTCATTAGTTCTTTAACAACTAGATGTTACTCCATACCATAGTGATTCATTAGTCCTTTAACAACTAGATGCTGCTCCACACCATAGTGATTCATTAACAACTAGATGTTACTCCACACCATAGTGATTCATTAGTCCTTTAACAACTAGATGCTGCTCCACACCATAGTGATTCATTAACAACTAGATGTTACTCCATACCATAGTGATTCATTAGTTCTTTAACAACTAGATGTTACTCCATACCATAGTGATTCATTAGTCCTTTAACAACTAGATGTTACTCCATACCATAGTGATTCATTAGTCCTTTAACAACTAGATGTTACTACATACCATAGTGATTCATTAGTCCTTTAACAACTAGATGTTACTCCATACCATAGTGATTCATTAGTCCTTTAACAACTAGATGTTACTCCATACCATAGTGATTCATTAGTCCTTTAACAACTAGATGTTACTCTATACCATAGTGATTCATTAGTCCTTTAACAACTAGATGTTACTCCATACCATAGTGATTCATTAGTCCTTTAACAACTAGATGTTACTCCATACCATAGTGATTCATTAGTCCTTTAACAACTAGATGTCCTTCATGTTAAGTTACAACATACTGTATGACAGTAACTGGTCTGTAGCTTGTCTCTCTCCTCAGTCAGGCTGTAGTAACTGGCCAGTAACTGGTGTGTGTGTGTGTTTGTGTTTGTGTGTGTGTGTGTATGTGTGCGCATGTGTAGCACATGTGGATGTGTGAAACTTACTCCTCAGCCTGAAGTGTCCTCTCTTGCAACAGTGAATAGGTAACTTTTCACGTGGCGTTGACCGGTAAGACTCTTCAGGAGGGCTCAGTATAGATGGGCTCAGACATTTCCAACAACATACTGTGTTTCAGTCTAACAGGTCTTTGTTAAGACTACACAGGTTATTGTGATATCATTACCTCTGCCCTGTGTCTGTCCCTGTGCCTTACTGTAAGTGACAATGTTTTAACTGAAACTGTCAAATCAACTCATCACTGTCCACCACATGACTCCCACCACTTTAGCTTCCAACGGAAAAATGTTTGTTTCCCACCGTGCATACGTTTTAAACATATGATTCAGGTTATAACTGAAGTAATCATATATTTTAGTGGATAAAAAATGTGACCCTCTGAATTCACATATAGATCATATAGCATTACTGAGGCTTTGACACCCCAGCCTTCAAACTGAGGTCACGTTATGGCTTGTACTCTGTGGCCAGCCACCTATTTCATCACATACATCACCAATGGCCTTATGCCATATAGGGGTATTTTATCTTTCTGTACTGTCTGTGTGTGACGTCAGTGTGAAGAGTTATTCAGAAGTGTGTGACATCAGTGTAAGGAGTTATTCAGAAGTGTGTGAGGGAATTCTGTCTGCATCTTTCCCAGAATTTTGAAAGGGAAGTATGTGTTTGTGTTATCTCAGTACTGTTCCGCCTTCTGTGTGTGTCCAACTGCAGGTCACACTGTTTTCTGAAACCATTTTTTAAAACTAAGCATACGCCTATGGCAATGTTGCTAATAAAAATAATGAAGAAGCATTTTACAGAATACAGTATATCTACATACTCTCCTCTAAATCTAAACAAAACAATTATTTGTATTTTTTTCCCTCCCTTCAACATTCTCCTAATTTTCTTATTTTTCCTCTATGTCTCTCTCTGAAACTAAGGCTCTATCTCAATTAGTCTTTTCTAGATTCCTCTCCTCCTGTCTCCTCTCTTCCTATCTCATCTGCTATATCTTCTACTCTTTCTCCAGCTGATCTCTCTCTTTAATCAGGTTGTTGTAGTTGGTCTGTAGCTTGTCTCTCTCTTTAATCAGGGTGTTGTAACTGGTGTGTAACAGGTCTCTCTCTTTAGTTAGGTTGTCATAACTGGTCTGAAGCTGGACTCTCTCCTCAGTCAGATTGTTGTAATTGGTCTGTAGCTGGTTATCTCACCTCAGTCAGGTTGTTGTAATTGGTCTGTAGCTGGTCTCTCTCTTCAGTCAGGTTGTTGTATCTGGTCTGTAGCTGGTCTCACTCCTCAGTCATGTTATTGTAATTGGTCTGCAGCTGGTCTCTCTCCTCAGTCAGGTTGTTGTAATTGGTCTGTAGCTGGTCTCTCTCCTCAGTCAGGTTGTTGTAATTGGTCTGTAGCTGGTCACCTTCTTCTCCTTCTTTTCACCTTTTTATCTGATTCCTGAGTAGCTTCCTGGTCTACTTGGGGAAGTTTGTCATGGATATTCAGTACTTAAGGACATTTTATAATTTCTTTAAACAATCATCTTTATTTAATATCGATTAATTATTGCAATAATGAAACCATCAGCACAACAGTCTTGACTGGCTGTTATAGGCTGAGAGCCTACCCTTTACAGACAATGCACAGTTTATATAGCGAATACCCAGAATGCTTGGTTCCACCCCTCCCATATAGATTGGGGGGCACCATAAGCCACTTTGGGCTCATCCTGTCTTTATCTGCACATGGCGTTATCTTAACCCCCGACCCTGGCCTAATTTCCCAGATGCCAGGATGTCTAAGGACCATTGAGGCCTTTGTTCTAGTCCTCTCTTTCCCAGGTACAACCACCCCTGTCACGCCCTGACCTTAGATATCTCTGTTTTTCTATATATTTTGGTTAGGTCAGGGTGTGACTAGGGTGGGTACTCTAGTTTTTGTATGTCTAGGGGTTTTGTATGTCTATGTTGGCCTGATATGATTCCCAATCAGAGACAGCTGTTTATTGTTGTCTCTGATTGGGGATCATATTTACGTAGCCATTTTTCCTCATTTGTGTTGTGGGATCTTGACTATGTTTAGTTGCCTGTCTGCACAATTGTTGTATAGCTTCACGTTTTGTTTGTGTTTTATTATTTTGTTTTGGAGAAAATATGTGGAACTCTACTCACGCTGCGCCTTGGTTCGATCATTACAATGAACGTGACAGAAGATCCCACCAAAAATGGACCAAGCAGCGTGTACAGGAGGAGTGGACTTGGGACGAGATCCTGGATGGAAAAGGACCCCTGGATGCAGGCCGGGGAGTATCGCCGACCTAAGGAGGAGATAGAGGCAGCGAAAGCGGGAACTGCGACGATACGAGAAGATAGCTCAACGGAGCAAGCACGAGAGGCAACCCCAATTCAAAAAATTGGGGGGCACATGGAGCAGTCGGTGAAGCCGAGGAGCGAACCAGAGCCAGTCAGGGAGTCGGATGAGGAACTCGACGCAAGATTCCGGAGAGAGGTGCTAGCATTGATTGCGCTGCAGAGCGGGTGTGCTGAGGTGCGTGTCTCATCAGCCCGGTGCCACCTGTACCGGTCCCACGCATCAGGTCTCCAGTGCTTATTCATAGCCTAGTGCGTCCTGTGCTAGCTTCCCGCACTTGCCGGGCTGGAGTGAGCATCCAGTCAGGAAGGGTGGTGCCAGCTCAGCTCTAGACCTCCAGTACGCCTCCACAGTCCAGTACGTCCTGTGCCTCCTCTCCGCACTCGCCCTGAGGTGCGTGTTATCAGCCCGGTGCCACCTGTACCGGTCCCACGCATCAGGTCTCCAGTGCGCCTCCACAGTCCATTACGTCCTTTGCCTCCTCCCCGCACTCGCCCTGAGGTGTGTGTCATCAGCCCGGTGCCACCTGTACCGGTCCCACGCATCAGGTCTCCAGTGCGCCTCCACAGTCCAGTACGTCCTGTGCCTCCTCCCCGCACTCGCCCTGAGGTGCATGTTATCAGCCCGGTGTAACCTGTACCGGTCCAACGCATCAGGCCTCCAGTGCGCCTCCACAGTCCAGACCTTCCGGCGACAGTTCCCAGTCCAGAGCTTCCGGCGACGTTTCACAGTCCGGAACCTCCAACGACGGGCCACAGTCCGGAACCTCCAACGACGGGCCACAGTCCGGAACCTCCAGCGACGGTCCCCAGTCCGGAGCCCCCAGCGAAGGTCCCCAGTCCGGGGTCTCCAGCGAAGGTCTCCAGTCCGGAGCCTACAGCGACAGTCCCCAGTCCAGAGCCTCCAGCGACGGTCCCCAGTCCGGAGCCTCCAGCGACGGTCCCCAGTCTGGGGTCTCCAGCGAAGGTCCCCAGTCCAGGGCCTCCAGCGACGAGCTGCAGTCCAGAGTCTTCAGCGATGAGCTGCAGTCCAGAGCCTCCAGCGGTGGTTCCCAGTTCTGAGCCTCCGGCGATGATCTACGGTCCGGTTCCTCCGGCAACGATCCACGGTCCGGCTCCACAGAAGTGGAGGGATCAGTGTAGGGAGTGGGGACTACGCCCCGAACTGGAGCCGCCACCGAGGGTAGATGCCCACCCGGACCCTCCCCTATAGGTTCAGGTTTACGGCCGGGAGTCCGCACCTTTGGGGGGGGGGGGGGGGGGTACTGTCACGCCCTGACCTTAGATATCTCTGTTTTTCTATATATTTTGGTTAGGTCAGGGTGTGACTAGGGTGGGTACTCTAGTTTTTGTATGTCTAGGGGTTTTGTATGTCTATGTTGGCCTGATATGGTTCCCACAGAGACAGCTGTTTATTGTTGTCTCTGATTGGGGATCATATTTACCTAGCCATTTTTCCTCATTTGTGTTGTGGGATCTTGACTATGTTTAGTTGCCTGTCTGCACAATTGTTGTATAGCTTCACGTTTTGTTTGTGTTTTATTATTTTGTTTTGGAGAGTTTTCCATTTATTAAAAATATGTGGAACTCTACTCACGCTGCGCCTTGGTCCGATCATTACAACGAACGTGACACCCCACTTCCTGTCGCTGGAATTCTAGCTGTAGGTTTTATCACCAAGTCAATCAATTGTCAGCTCAAGCTATCCCTAGTAAAACCATACGCCCAGATTAGCTGCAGGGTGTTAGAGTGGAGACCATAAAACACAGCATTAGCAGGACATAAATATCTTACTGTTTGTTAAGTAAATAATTGTTAAATATCCAACAAATCAGGAAAATATGTAATTTTTCTATCACAAGTTCCACCCACATACACCAGACACATACACCTTCTTACATATGTCTATCAGCATATCAATTGTGCTACCAGGGCTGGTAAAACCCTAGATCATTGTTATTCTAACTTCCGCGACGCATATAAGGCCCTCCCCCACCCTCCTTTTGGAAAAGCTGACCACGACTCCATTTTGTTGCTCCCAGCCTATAGACAGAGACTAAAACAGGAAGCTCCCGCGCTCAGGTCTGTTCAACGCTGGTCCGACTAATCTGATTCAACGCTTCAAGATTGCTTCGATCACGTGGATTGGGATATGTTCCTACTGCGTCAAACAACAACATTGACGAATACGCTGATTCGGTGAGCGAGTTTATTAGCAAGTGCATCGGCGATGTCGTACCCACAGCAAGTATTAAAACATTCCCAAACCAGAAATCGTGGATTGATGGCAGCATTCGCGCGAAACTGAAAGCGCGAACCACTGCTTTTAAACAGGGCAAGGTGAACGGAAACGTGACCGACTACAAACAGTGTAGCTATTCCCTCCGCAAGGCAATCAAACAAGCTAAGCGTCAGTATAGAGACAAAGTAGAGTCGCAATTCAACAGCTCAGACACAAGAGGTATGTGGCAGGGTCTACAGTCAATCACGGATTACAGAAAGAAAACCAGCCCCGTCGCGGACCAGGATGTCTTGCTCCCAGACAGACTAAACAACTTCTTTGCTCGCTTTGAGGACAATACAGTGCCACTGACACGGTCCGCTACCAAAACCTGTGGACTCTCCTTCACTGCAGCCGACGTGAGTAAAACATTTAAACGTGTTAACCCTCGCAAGGCTGCAGGCCCAGACGGCATCCCCAGCCGCATCCTCAGAGCTTGTGCAGACCAGCTGGCTGGTGTGTTTACGGACATATTCAATCAATCCTTATCCCAGTCTGCTGTTCCCACATGCTTCAAGAGGGCCACCATTGTTCCTGTTCCCAAGAAAGCTAAGGTAACTTACACAAGACTTACATAAATACATGACACAAAAACACTGCAAGAAAATTGATAAAAGTATATTTTATATATATTTTTTGTTATCTTTCAAATGACAATCAGCATTTGAAACTAAAAGAAAGCGTACTCCCCACCCCTGTTTTGATAAATAGCTGAAAAATAACCACTCTCAATTTCATAAACAGCGCTATGGATGCAATAAATGAACATCCATTATATAGAAATGATAGTTTTGCGGCTATACAGTTTCTTCGTTTACAAACATTGTACTAAAACAAGTATATATTTTGGGTTCTGATGGGGTAAAACAGTTAAAGAAACTCATGAGGCATTTATAAATTATGTTGTTCAAGATTCAATCTGTAAACATCATAAATGTTTAAGACAAAAAAATGTATCTAGCAACTGCAGATTTCACTTTAAATATGCAAATAGATGCCTTTTGTTTTTGATATATTTAGGACTAGCGTATTACTTACCAGCCATTCTAAAACTGTCTGCAGCTCTTTGTTAAGTGTTGCAGTGATTTCCCTTGCAGTGGTAGCTGCCTTGTATAATGTTGAATCATCAGCATACATTGACACACAGGCTTTACTCAGTGCTAGTGGTAGGTCATCAGTAAAAATATAAAAAAGTTAAGGGCCTAGAAAGCTGCTCTGGGGTATTCCAGACTACCTGGTTTATGTTAAGATAAAGATAAACAGAAGGTAAATAAAGTCCCTTGTATATATTAAATATGTTAATTTGTGATACAGAGTTGTAAGAGGCATTTATAAGAAGGTTTATGTGTCTGTCATGGAGTGAACCAAGGGCTATATCTGTTCTTAGTTCAAAATTCTTTGAAAGGGGCATGCTTATTTAAGATGGTGAGGAAAGCACTTTTAAAGAATAACCAGGCATCCTCTACTGACGGGATAAGGCCAATATCCTTCCAGGATACCCGGGACAGGTCGTTTAGAAAGGCCTGCTCGCTGAAGTGTTTTAGGGAGCGTTTGACAGTGACGAGGGGTGGTCGTTTGACTGCGGACCCATTACGGACGCAGGCAATGAGGCAGTGATCGCTGAGATCCTGGTTGAACACAGCAGAGGTGTATTTAGAGGGCAGGTTGGTCAGGATGATGTCCATGAAGGTGCCCGTGTTTATGGATTTAGGGTTGTACCTGGTAGATTCCTTGATAATTTGTGTGAGATTGAGGGCATCTAGCTTAGATTGTAGGATGGCCGCGGTGTTAAGCATATCCCAGTTTAGGTCACCTAACAGCACAAACTCTGAAGATAAATGAGAGGCAATCAATTCACATATAGTGTCCAGGGCACAGCTGGAGGCTGAGGGGGGTCTATAACATGCGGCAACAGTGAAAGACTTATTTCTGGAAAGGTGGATTTTTAAAAGTAGAAGCTCGATCTGTTTGGGCACAGACCTGGATAGCGTGACAGAACTCTGCAGACTATCTCTGCAGTAGATTGCAACTCCACCCCCTTTGGCAGTCCTATCTTGGCGGAAAATGTTGTAGTTGGAATTTTTGGTGGCCTTCCTAAGCCAGGATTCAGACACATCTAGGACATCAGGGTTTGTGATGTGTGCTATCTTATCATCAATCGATAAGATAATTGAAAGGAACATGCTTATTTTATTTCATAATACACATAATTTAAAACGGCCAAGTTCTATTCACAACGGTATTCAGTTGGTAAGAGACAGACATTCCGTAAATACTAGGAATAGATTGTCCACCATCTATGCGTTGTCCAGACAGAAAAGAGAAATAGGCAAAAGAACATTTTGATTTAGAGCAATAAAGAAATTGAATAAATTAACTGAGCAAAACAGAAACCCTTCAATATATAAATTTAAACATTATTTTAAAACGATTTAAATATAATACATAGAAATGTTGTGGGACTATAGTAGATGAAGAATCAATATTTTTTTAGATTGAGTATTTATTGGGTCATTATGTTAGTATATTATGTATGTTTGTAATTGTGTGTTATATGTGTGTCACTGTTTTCTTCCTCCTCGTCTGAGGAGGAGTAGGAGATATTGGACCAATACGCAGCGTAGTGAGTATTCATATTTATTAGAATACTTAAAATAAAGAACAAAACCAATAAACTGACAAAATAAACGAAGACGCAACAGTCCCGAAATAGTGAACACTAAACACAGGAACACACGAACAGGAACAATCACCCACAACCCACAATACAAAACAGGCTACCTAAATATGGTTCCCAATCAGAGACAACGACAAACACCTGCCTCTGATTGAGAACCATATCAGGCCAAACACATAGAAATAGACAAACTAGACATACAACATAGAATGCCCACTCAGATCACACCCTGACCAAACAAAACATATAAACATACAAAGCAAACTATGGTCAGGGCGTGACAATGTGGAAATGTGTTCGTATTATAAATTGTATTTTAATGTTTAAGGACTCTTGGAAGATTAGTCCAAATGGGGACTAAAAGAGATCAAAATCAAATCAAATCAAAAATCAAAACATGCATGAAACCAAGGCTTTTATGGTTACAGAAGTCAACAAATGATAGTGCATGGGGAATAGGTGTGGTACTGGGGTCTACAGGGCCTGCCTCTACATCACCAGAGGAACAGAGGAGGAGTAGGATAAGGGTACAGCTAAAGGCTATAAGAACTGGTCGTCTAGTGTGTTGGGAACAGAGAATAGAAGGAGCTGATTTCTGGGCGTGGTAGAATAGATTCAGGGCATATTGTACAGACAAGGGTATGGTAGGATGTGAATACAGTGCAGGTAAACCTAGGCGTTGTGTGACGATGAGAGAGGTTTCGTCTCTGGAGGCACCAGTTAAACCAGATGAGGTCTCCGCATGTGCGGGGGGTGGGACAAAAGAGCTATCTAAGGCATGTTTAGCGTGACTGAGGGCTCTGCAGTGAAATAAAACAATAAGAACTAGTCGTGACAGCAGTAGGCAAGGCATATTGACATTAGAGGGAGGCATAAATCAATCACAGGTGTTGATCGGGAGAGCTAAGACAACAACGGGTGAATGGCAATGAATGGGCAGAACGGGTCAATTAGGTACATACAGGACCTGAGTTCGAGGCTGGGGCCGACAGATAAACAAGATGAAACAGTCCAGAGGGCTTCAGCTGTGTAGCTGAGTGATCATAGGGTCCAATGAGCAGCAATAGGTGAGTCAGGAAGCCGTTCTGTAGTCACTACAACACTAGGCAAGCGTGAGACATGGCGTTCAGAAATCTAGCGGGCCGGGGCTAGCAAATGGGTCTTCGGCGACATCGCAACGGAAAATTCTGTTGAGACCACATCGGGCGATTAGGTCGGCAGACCAGTCATGATGGATCGGCGGGGCTCTGTGTCGACAATAAAGGGTCCAGGCCAATTGGCAAAATAGGTATTGTAGCCCTAGAATTAGCTGGTATATGGGCCTAGCTCATGGCTAGCTCAAGGCTAACTGGTGCTTGCTTCGGGACAGAGGCGTTAGCTAACAGTAGCCACTCAGTAGCAGCTAGCTATCTGCGATGATCCGGTGGAATGAACCAGAGCGGCAGGAATCCGGTGATGTGGTAGAGAGAAGCAGTCCGATATGCTCTGGGTTGATATCGCGCTGTGCAGACTGGCAGGTATTGTCCGAGCTTAAGCTGGCTGGTGTCCGAGCTAAAGTTGAAGACCGCTAGCCGTGGCTAACAAAGACTAGCAGCTACGCAGATAGCTGGCTAGCTCCTGATGGAGGTTAGCAGATCCGTACCACATTGAGTGAGGTTGCAGGAAAGAATATTTAGTTCGTAGAAAGAAAGTAGGATTAAAATATATAAGAAAAAAACTGGCTATTTACAAGGGATAAGAAACGGGAAAAGACAAAGACAAACACACGTCCGACTGCTATGCCATCTTGGAATCTACTGTCTACTATATCTAGTATCTACTGTATGATTACCTTTCAAACTGACTCCTAATGGTAATATCTACTGTATGATTACCTTTCAAACTGACTCCTAATGGTAATATCTATTGTATGATTACCTTTCTAACTGACTCCTAATGGTAATATCTACTGTATGATTACCTTTCTAACTGACTCCTAATGGTAATATCTACTGTATGATTACCTTTCTAACTGACTCCTAATGGTAATATCTACTGTATGATTACCTTTCTAACTGACTCCTAATGGTAATATCTACTGTATGATTACCTTTCTAACTGACTCCTAATGGTAATATCTACTGTATGATTACCTTTCTAACTGACTCCTAATGGTAATATCTACTGTATGATTACCTTTCTAACTGACTCCTAATGGTAATATCTACTGTATGATTACCTTTCTAACTGACTCCTAATGGTAATATCTACTGTATGATTACCTTTCTAACTGACTCCTAATGGATGTGCGTCTCCACTGGTACCTCTCTGATGTCTGTCTGTGGTGCACTTCAGTTGATAGAATGTTTTAAATATCCAATCAGATTCAAGCAGGAAGTCATATTTCGCAAGGCCTGTTCGTAACATTGTTCATAAGGAAGTCACGTTAGCTTGCACTCCTTGACTGGCCATCGATGGCCATATAGGGACCTTTTGTCCTATATACAGTGGGGCAAAAAGTATTTAGTCAGCCACCAATTGTGCAAGTTCTCCCACTTAAAAAGATGAGAGAGGTCTGTAATTTTCATCATAGGTACACTTCAACTATGAGAGACAAAATGAGAAAAAAAAATCCAGAAAATCCCACTTCCTGGTTGGATTTTTCTCAGGATTTTGCCTGCAATATGAGTTCTGTTATACTCACAGACATCATTCAAACAGTTTTAGAAACTTCAATGTTTTCTATCCAAATCTGCTAATAATATGAATATATTAGCAACTGGGACTGAGTAGCAGGCAGTTTACTCTGAGCACGTTTTCCATTCAAACGTGAAAATGCTGCCCCCTATCCATAACAAGTTAACAAACTATAGTTTTGGCAAGTCGGTTAGGACATCTACTTTGTGCATGACACAATACATTTTTCCAGACAGATTATTTCACTTAAAATTCACTGTATCACAATTCCGGTGGGTCAGAAGTTTACATACACTAGTTGACTGTGCGTTTCATTAAACAGCTTGGAAAAGTCCATCAAATTATATAATGGCTTTAGAAGCTTCTGTTAGGCTAAATGACATAATTCGAGTCAATTGGAGGTGTACCTGTGGATGTATTTCGAGGCATACCTTCAAACTCAGCACCTCTTTGCTTGACATCATGGGAAAATCAAAAGAAATCAGCCAAGACCTCAGAAAATAATTGTAGACCTCCACACGTCTGGTTCATCCTTGGGAGCAATTTCCAACGCCTGAATGTACCACGTTCATCTGTACAAACAATAGTACGGAAGTATAAACACGTGAAAATTCTATAAGAGTTATGTGAAGGCCAATTAGATGATGATCCGATTGCATTCTGTCTCCTATTAAAACTTTTTTTTACATTTGATGCAAGAGAGAAAGTGACAAGAAAGTAGTCAAGACGACTAGCTTGATTAAGTCTCCTCCATGTATATCTCACTAGGTCAGGGTTGTTGAGTCTCCAAATATCCACTATTTCTAATGTGTACATAATATTTGTGAAATCCTTAAGGGCACGGGGATGATAGTTTGTAGAGTGATTTCCTTTGCGGTCCATTGAGGTACTTAACACTGTATTATAGTCTCCTACCATAATGATTTGATCGTTTGTTGCCTGTAAGTTCAATAAATTGGCATAAATATTTTCAAAGAAGTATGGATCATCCTGATTTGTACCATATAGATTAATGAGCCAAATCTCTTTTCCGTCCACTTTCATATTCAAAAGATCCACCTTCCTTGCGAATCATTCCTGACTATTTACACATTCAGATCAACATTTTTGTTAATTAATATAATCGCCCCTTTTGAGTTCCTTTGTCCCTGACAGAAAATTATTTCATCATCCCATTCCTTTTTCCACGCAACTTCATCTAAGGATGTAGAGTGAGTTTCCTGTAAACAGTATATGTTATATTCCTTTTCTTTTAGCCACCTAAAGACTGATCTTCTTTTATAATCTGCTAAACCGTTACAATTATAACTGGCTATACTTATTTCACCCCTTATCATAACTAGATACCATTCTCAGTCTAAATTGACCACAATTAGTGCTTGTAAAGTTACTGCCATCAGAGTTATTATGACGGTCAAAATTAGAGCTTTCAAATGTCTGATATTTAGAATTCAAGAAATAGGTTCTAGCAATATCTGTTTTATTGGAAAATTGTTAGAAATTTGAGCCAAGATATTACGTGTGTAGTAAATCTGAGTAAGTTGATGTGTATGATATTGGATGTGATTTAGTGAGAGTGTGTACGATGTCTGTATAAGAGTAAGACTATAATGTGTGCTGTCCAAATAAATACTAGCTCCGCCAATTTGCATGGTTGTGTGTCTATGTGTGTAACATGTAGTGTGTATAACCTTAATATTCATGATGATAATTGTAAACCATATCGTCTCACCATCATAGTTGCATCATAATTACCTTTAACATCATTGGAGAAAAAAAACATCCCAGCATTTCCATAGCAATTGACATTTCACATGATCATGAAAGAGATCTTGCATTACTCTAGAGACGGCTTCACTACAGTACAAATGTATTCCGTTTAATATGTTATTATTCCCCAATGCCCCTATTCTGATATCTTCCACTTGTTTGTTGTAAACATATACAGTTGAAGTCAGAAGTTTACATACACCTTAGCCAAATACATTTAAACTCAGTTTTTGACATTTCCTGACATTTAATCCTAGTAAAAATGCCCTGTCTTAGGTCAGTTAGGATCACCACTGTATTTTAAGAATGTGAAATGTCAGAATAATAGTAGAGAGAATGATTTATTTCAGCTATTATTTCTTTCATCACATTCCCAGTGGGTCAGAAGTTTACATACACTCCATTACTATTTGGTAGCATTGCCTTTAAATTGTTTAACTTAGGTCAAATGTTTCAGGTAGCCTTCCACAAGCTTCCCACAATAAGTTTGGTGAATTTTGGCCCATTCCTCCTGACAGAGCTGGTGTAACTGAGTCAGGTTTGTAGGCATCCTTGCTCGCACATGCTTTTTCAGTTCTGCCCACAAATTTTCTATAGGATTGAGGTCAGGGCTTTGTGATGGCCACTCCAATACCTTGACTTTGTTGTGCTTAAGCCATTTTGCCACAACTTTGGAAGTATGCTTGGGGTCATTGTCCATTTGGAAGACCCATTTCCGACCAAGCTTTAACTTCCTGACTGATATCTTGAGATGTTGCTTCAATATAGCCACATAATTTTCCTGCCTCATGATGCCATCTATTTTGTGAAGTGCACCAGTACCTCCTGCAGAAAAGCACCCCCACATCATGATACTGCCACCCCTGTGCTTCACGGTTGGGATGGTGTTCTGCGGCTTGCAAGCGTTCCCTTTTTCCTCCAAACATAACGATTGTCATTATGGCCAAACAGTTCTATTTTTGTTTCATCAGACCCGAGGACATTTCTCCAAAAAATACGATCTTTGTCCCCATGTGCAGTTGCAAACCGTAGTCTGGCTTTTTTATGGCGGTTTTGGAGCAGTGGCTTCTTCCTTGCTGAGCGGCCTTTCAGGTTATGTCGATATAGGACTCGTTTTACTGTGGATATAGATACTTTTGTACCTGTTTCCTCCAGAATCTTCACAAGGTCCTTGAAATACATTGACAGGTACACCTCCAATTGACTGAAATTATGTTAAAAAAAAGAAGCTTCTAAAGCCATGACATCATTTTCTGGAATTTTCCAAGCTGTTTAAAGGCACAGTCAATTTAGTGTATGTAAACTTCTGACCCACTGGAATTAACACAGTGAATTATAAGTGAAATAATCTGTCTGTAAACAATTGTTGGAAAAATTACTTGTGTCATGCACAAAGTAGATGTCCTAACCGACTTGCCAAAACTATAGTTTGTTAACAAGAAATTTGTGGAGTGGTTGAAAAACGAGCTTTAATGACTCAACCTAAGTGTATGTAAACCTCCGACTTCAACTGTATAAACATGTAGACAAAGACATAAAAAATATAGACAAACAAGAAACATATTCAATTATAAAACAGTTCTCGACAATAGATAGATTGAAATTATACATTAAACATCACTGCATAGTTGAAAGATATGTGTTGCGTAGAATTCCGAAGAGGGTGGCCAGCAGAGATAGGTGGGATGGGCTGAGGGAAGCTGAGGGTTGGGATGTGGAATTGGATACAAGTGGGAGTGGAGTTGCTGTGCGGGAGATAGAATGATGGTCAAAGATAAAAGCACAAAATACGTCAAAATAAAACAATAAAAAGTACATTTCAATGACACTGAGAGGCAGTGTTTTTACAACGAATGCCGGTTTGCCTGAGGTTAATGCCGTGCAGGTGTTTGTACACATGCATATACACACATTCTCATTCAAATACACACATACAAGAACACACACACACATGTAATAGTGCCAGACATGCACTCTAACATATACAGTTGGCATTGCTGTTATGATTTTAGTTGTTCTTGATGTCCTTTTTTCCCTTGTATTGTTGTTTGCAGTTTTCAATTTTTTTTTTCTTTTTTTTCTTTCATTCATTTTCTAGGTTGTTGGTGCATTGGGGGGTTATTGGGGGTGGGGAATGGAATTAATTATATTTCTTTATTTTTGTTTAGGGGTCTCAGATGGTGGAGGGACAGCTATTGGGGAACTGTGGGGGGCCTGGTGGGAGATCTGTCGACGTGACCATCAGCAGGGCGTTGACCCTGGATGCTTCTGTGTGTCGCTCTGAATGGGAGTCTGTTGGATGACTGGTGTGGTGCAGTTATTGAGAGGCTTCACTGCAAGTATATTGTACGTTTTGGATATTCAATAAAATAATAATAAAAAAATAAAAAAAATTATAGAAGCATTTTACAGAGTACAGTATGTAACTGTTCTCTCTCCTCAGTCAGGTTATTGTAACTGGTCTGTGACTTGTCTCTCTCTTTAGTCAGGTTGTTGTAACTGGTCTGTGACTTGTCTCTCTCTTTAGTCAGGTTGTTGTAACTGGTCTGTGACTTGTCTCTCTCTGTAGTCAGGTTATTGTAACTGGGCTGGAACTGGTCTCTCTCTTTAGTCAGGTTATTGTAACTGGTCTGTAGCTCGTCTCTCTCCTCAGTCAGGTTGTTGTAACTGGTCTGTAACTGGTCTCTCTCCTCAGTCAGGTTGTTGTAACTGCTCTGTGACTGGTCTCTCTCTGTAGTCAGGTTGTTGTAACTGGTCTGTGACTTGTCTCTCTCTTTAGTCAGGTTATTGTAACTGGTCTGCGACTTGTCTCTCTCTTTAGTCAGGTTGTTGTAACTGGTCTGTGACTTGTCTCTCTCTTTAGTCAGGTTGTTGTAACTGGTCTGTGACTTGTCTCTCTCCTCAGTCAGGGTGTTGTAACTGGTCTGTAACTGGTTTCTCTCCTCAGTCAGGTTGTTGTAACTGGTCTGTAACTGGTCTCTCTCCTCAGTCAGGGTGTTGTAACTGGTCTGTAACTGGTCTCTCTCCTCAGTCAGGTTGTTGTAACTGGTCTGTAACTCGTCTCTCTCCTCAGTCAGGTTGTTGTAACTGGTCTGTAACTGGTCTCTCTCCTCAGTCAGGGTGTTGTAACTGGTCTGTAACTGGTCTCTCTCCTCAGTCAGGTTGTTGTAACTGGTCTGTAACTCGTCTCTCTCCTCAGTCAGGGTGTTGTAACTGCTCTGTAACTCGTCTCTCTCCTCAGTCAGGTTGTTGTAACTGCTCTGTAACTCGTCTCTCTCCTCAGTCAGGTTGTTGTAACTGCTCTGTGACTGGTCTCGCTCTGTAGTCATGGTGTTGTAACTGGTCTGTGACTGGTCTCTCTCTGTAGTCAGGTTATTGTAACTGGTCTGTAGCTCGTCTCTCTCTTTAGTCAGGTTGTTGTAACTGGGCTGTGACTGGTCTCTCTCTGTAGTCATGGTGTTGTAACTGGGCTGGAACTGGTTTCTCTCCTCAGTCAGGTTGTTGTAACTGCTCTGTGACTGGTCTCTCTCTGTAGTCATGGTGTTGTAACTGGTCTGTGACTGGTCTCTCTCTGTAGTCAGGTTATTGTAACTGGTCTGTGACTTGTCTCTCTCTTTAGTCAGGTTGTTGTAACTGGTCTGTGACTTGTCTCTCTCTTTAGTCAGGTTGTTGTAACTGGTCTGTGACTTGTCTCTCTCCTCAGTCAGGGTGTTGTAACTGGTCTGTAACTGGTTTCTCTCCTCAGTCAGGTTGTTGTAACTGGTCTGTAACTGGTCTCTCTCCTCAGTCAGGGTGTTGTAACTGGTCTGTAACTGGTCTCTCTCCTCAGTCAGGTTGTTGTAACTGGTCTGTAACTCGTCTCTCTCCTCAGTCAGGTTGTTGTAACTGGTCTGTAACTGGTCTCTCTCCTCAGTCAGGGTGTTGTAACTGGTCTGTAACTGGTCTCTCTCCTCAGTCAGGTTGTTGTAACTGGTCTGTAACTCGTCTCTCTCCTCAGTCAGGGTGTTGTAACTGCTCTGTAACTCGTCTCTCTCCTCAGTCAGGTTGTTGTAACTGCTCTGTAACTCGTCTCTCTCCTCAGTCAGGTTGTTGTAACTGCTCTGTGACTGGTCTCACTCTGTAGTCATGGTGTTGTAACTGGTCTGTGACTGGTCTCTCTCTGTAGTCAGGTTATTGTAACTGGTCTGTAGCTCGTCTCTCTCTTTAGTCAGGTTGTTGTAACTGGGCTGGAACTGGTTTCTCTCCTCAGTCAGGTTGTTGTAACTGCTCTGTGACTGGTCTCTCTCTGTAGTCATGGTGTTGTAACTGGTCTGTGACTGGTCTCTCTCTGTAGTCAGGTTATTGTAACTGGTCTGTAGCTCGTCTCTCTCTTTAGTCAGGTTGTTGTAACTGGGCTGGAACTGGTCTCTCTCTTTAGTCAGGTTATTGTAACTGGTCTGTAGCTCGTCTCTCTCTTTAGTCAGGTTGTTGTAACTGGGCTGGAACTGATCTATGTCTTTCGTCAGGGTGTTGTAGCTGGTCTGTTTATGAAAAACAAAGCAATAAAATAATTAAAATAAGCATAAGCCTATGGCAATGTTGCTAATGAAAATAATTAACAGAAGCATTTTACAGACAATTTTTAATTTGTTTTTCCTCCCTTCCTCTATTTCTCTCTCTGACACTAAGGCTTTATCTCAATTAGTCTTTCCTAGATTCCTCTCCTACTATCTCCTCTCCTCATTCTCCAGCTGATCTCACTCTTCAGTCAGGTTGTAGTAACTGGTCTTTAACTGGTCTCTCTCTTTCGTCAGGTTGTTATAACAGGTCTCTAGGTGGTCTCTCTCCTCAGTCAGGTTGTTGTAACTGGTCTGTAACTGGTCTCTCTCCTCAGTCAGGGTGTTTTAACTGGTCTCTAGGTGGTCTCTCTCCTCAGTCAGGTTGTTGTAACTGGTCTGTAACTGGTCTCTCTTCTCAGTCAGGGTGTTTTAACTGGTCTGTAACTGGTCTCTCTCTTTAGTCATGTTGTTGAAGCTGGTCTGTAACTGGTCTCTCTCTTTAGTCAGGTCGTTGTAGCTGGTCTGTAACTGGTCTCTCTCTTTAGTCAGGTTGTAGTAACTGGTCTTTAACTGGTCTCTCTCCTCAGTCAGGGTGTAGTTACTGGTCTGTAACTGGTCTCTCTCCTCAGTCAGGTTGTAGTAACTGGTCTGTAACTGGTCTCTCTCCTCAGTTAGGTTGTAGTTACTGGTCTGTAACTGGTCTCTCTCCTCAGTCAGGTTGTAGTAACTGGTCTGTAACTGGTCTCTCTCCTCAGTCAGGTTGTAGTTACTGGTCTTTAACTGGTCTCTCTCTTTAGTCAGGTTGTTGTAACTGGTCTGTAACTGGTCTCTCTCCTCAGTCAGGTTGTAGTAACTAGTCTGTAACTGGTTTCTCTCCTCAGTCAGGTTGTTGTAACTTGTCTGTAACTGGTCTCTCTCGTTACTCAGGTTGTTGTAACTGGTCTGTAGTTGGTCTCTCTGCCTAGTCAGGTTGTTGTAACTGGTCTGTAGCTCGTCTCTCTCCTCAGTCAGGTTGTTGTAACTGGTCTGTAACTGGTCTCTCTCTTCAGTCAGGTTGTTGTAACTGGTCCTTAACTGGTCTCTCTGTTTAGTCAGGTTGTAGTAACTGGTATGTAGCTCGTCTCTCTCTGCAGCTGCGTTCGTCTTATAAATAGAAAACCTCTTTGACAGGTTGTTCCTGTAATCTTCAGAATCTTTGGTGGCTCTTTTATCTGTAAGTATAAATACATAGTTACTAGCTAAAACACCATGTAAGTAGGCCTAGTAAACAGCACTTCTTACAACTACGTGATAAGCAATGAACATATGAAACAAACTCACAGTGGACAGACAGGCCTATGATCCCAGCCAGTAGGAGAAGACACAGCAGCCCCAGACACAGTGTAACAGCTAGGATGGGTCTCTTCCCTGAGCAATCAGGCTCTGTGGACACATGAAATAGGATTTTATGTGAGAGTGCGCGTGTGAGAGTACGTGTGTGTGTGTGTGTGTGTGTGTGTGTGTGTGTGTGTGTGTGTGTGTGTGTGTGTGTGTGTGTGTGTGTGTGTGTGTGTGTGTGTGTGTGTGTGTGTGTGTGTGTGTGTGTGTGTGTGTGTGTGTGTGCATGTGTATCACATGGGGATGTGTGAAACTTACTCCTCAGCCTGAAGTGTCCCCGCTTGCGCCAGCCAATATATAACTTTTCGCATGACGCTGACTCGTAAGACGCTTCAGGAGGGCAATCACGTCTGCTAGCAAGGCAGAGGTCCCAAGTTTGAGCAAATGAGTAAGTGGCCCTCCCTAAGCATGCAGCGTGACGGACTTTACACTTGTTTCTGTCTGTCTGTCTGTCTGTCTGTCTGTCTGTCTGTCTGTCTGTCTGTCTGTCTGTCTGTCTGTCTGTCTGTCTGTCTGTCTGTCTGTCTGTCTGTCTGTCTGTCTGTCTGTCTGTCTGTCTGTCTGTCTGTCTGTCTGTCTGTCTGTCTGTCTGTCTGTCTGTCTGTCTGTCTGTCTGTCTGTCTGTCTGTCTGTCTGTCTGTCTGTCTGTCTGTCTGTCTGTCTGTGTATCTGTGTGTCTGTGTGTCTGTGTGTGTGTGTGTGTTACCTGAGTGCTGGTCTCCTGGTCCATTATTAGGAGCAGTGTCAGCTGTCTCTTCTCTCTTGGTGCTGGTCTCATCGTCTCTCAGGGTGTCTGCACTGATGTAGATATCCACAATCTTCTCCTCCATCTCACCTCTGTTAAACCTCTTGGTCATATCTGGCTCAGCATAGATGGCCTCAGACATCTTCAACAATGTTTTCTTCTTGGTCATTTCTGGCTCAGCATAGATGGCCTCAGACATCTTCAACAATGTTTTCTTCGTGGTCATATCTGGCTCAGCATAGATGGCCTCAGACATCTTCAACAATGTTTTCTTCTTGGTCATTTCTGGCTCAGCATAGATGTCATCAGACATCTCCAACAACGTTTTCTTCGTGGTCATATCTTGCTCAGCATAGATTGCCTTAGACATCTCCAACAATGTTTGACGCTTTCGTTCTATGTAGGTCTCCTATATGTTAATTCTAGGTTCTAGTGATATCACTGCCTCTATCTCTCTGTGTCCGTTTGTCTCTATGTCTCCCTTCGTCTCTCTCTGTGTCATCTGTGTCTCTGTCTGTGTGACTTACTGCTGTAGCTGTTAACCATAGGGAAGTTTCAAAAGCAGAAAGTTGAGCAACAAATTACATGGGTAGTTGTGGCTGCGGCATCTTCTCATTTTTTACATTTTTATCTGACTCCTGAGTAGTGTGTGTGCACTTATCAGGAGTCTAATGGTGTCTCTCCTCAGCCAGGTTGTTGTAACTGGTCTGTAGCTGGTCTCACTCTTCAGTAAGGTTTCTGTAACTTGTCTTTGGTTGGTCTCTTTCTTTAGTCAGGTTGGTGTAGCTGGTCTGTAGCTGGTCTCTCTCTTCAGTCATGTTGTTGAAACTGTTCTGTAGCTGGTCTCTCTGCAGTTGTGTTAGTCTTGTAAACATAAAAACTCCTTCATAAGTTGTTCCTTTTATCCTCAGAGTATAAATACATAGTTACTAGCTAAAACATCATGTAAGTAGTAACCATCTCTTACAACTAGGGGATAAGCAATGAACATATGGCACAAATATTAAACTTACAGTGGACAGACAGGCCAATGATCCCAGCAGTGGAGGCTCCTCAGAGGAGGAAGGGGAGGACCATCCAAAGAATTTTATAAAAATAAAAATAGTGAAACATTAATACAGTTATCCTCTTTAGATAAAACTATTCTAAATATTAATGCAATTGGAGATCTACAGTGGCTTAAACATCACTCTGTAGGATAGCACCATGGTGTAACCGAAGGACAGGTAGTCTACCTCCTCCTCTGCGTACATTGATTTCAATACAAAACCTTCACACCCTTCCATAGACTTACAGAGTAATTATGACAACTTTCGGGGGATGTCCTCCAACCTATCAGAGTTCTTGCAGCATGAACTGATATTTTGTCCACCTAATCAAAGGATCAGAGAATAAATCTAGTACTTACAGCATAAGCTAAAGCTAGCTAGCACTGCAGAGCATAACATGTGGTGAGTTGGTGACTCAAAGAGAGTGAAAGACAATAGTTAAACAGTTTTGAACAAATTAAATTCTTTAAAAATGAAGGAGAGGCAAGAGACAGAGAGAGCTAGCTATATTTTGTTGTATTTTTTTCCACTTTCACTTAGCTAGCAAATGCAGCTAGTTAGTTTAACATACTCAAACAGAGAGGGATGCTATTTTAGCTCGCTGGCTATGGCTATCCAACACTGGAACTCTTCCAAGTCAAGGTAAGCTTTTGGTTTTCTAAATGTATTGCCACCGTGGCCCGCTGGTGTAACTGATCAACTGGTTGCCCACTGTACACCGTACTGCATGATTGTAGTGGGTTTACTAACGCATTAGTTCTAGTAGCTATGTTGACTAGCTATGAAATTAGATCAAATGGTGACAACAATGTAGGCTGTCTGTAGTGGTTATTTTATCTTACTTGTCAAGGCAGTTAATAACACATTCTTATTTTGAATGACAGCCTAGGAACAGTGGGTTAACTGCCTTGTTCAGGGGCTGAACGACAGATTTTTTACCTTGTCTGCTCGGGGATGTGATCTTGCAACCTTCTGGTTACAAGTCCAACACTCTAACCTCTAGGCTAAAGCGTAGAGCGTTTGGATTATTATGATATGTTTTGGCTTGGAAAGGTTTTTTCACCTGGTCACAGACAGCTGATGTAGTGTGCACTGAAGTCCACAAGCGAAAGGAAAAGGTGAGAGGAGGAGGGTGCATAAATGCAAGAAGGAATTATACAACAATCAAAGCGATCATGCTGTGAACGAAACAAGGATAAACATATCTGATTGTGTCTAATAGAGACTCTTGTTTGCTACTGTTGGACTAGACCAGAGCGTGCAAGGCAGTAATAAAAGTGTCACTGTCTGTAGCACTACAAGTCCTGCCTCTCACAGGTAGCCTAGCGGTTAGAGTGTTTGGCCAGTAACTGAAAGGTTGCTGGTTCAAATAACTGAGTTGACAAAGTGAAAAACCTGTTGACGTGTCCTTGAGCAAGGTCCTTAACTCTAATTTGCTCTGGTGCTCACCCTGTAGTTAGGCCGTCATTGTAAATAAGATTTTTTTCTTAACTAACTTGCCTAGTTAAATAATATAAATCAAATCCCATCTCCTCATTGTTTTTTAGGAGCAAATACCCACCTGGGTGATTGAAAGCTGAACTGAGGTCTACCCTCCAGGCCAGTTGGTGGTGGTAATGCACCTTAAAGTTGGTTGCCAATCGCCTGTATAAAGTCCACAGAAAAAGAAGAACAGGTAAGAGGGGAGATCACTAGAAATAAACTACATCTCCCCTTTTATCTGTGGACTAATAATCAGAGTAGCGAACACATGATTTTGTGTGACTCAAAATGGGTCAAAATTCTACAAAGATCCAGAAAAAAAAGGACCTTGTCCATTTCAGGTAATATAATAAATATATCACAGGTCAAATTAGCTAGCAAAAGCAAGCTAGCTAAATGTCCATGAATATTTTATGTATTTCGACCTGTCCCCAAATTAATATAGTTGGTTCAGAGTTTGTTTTGATATTTCAACCAGCCTGTCCTGATCATGTCTGGTGTGGATGGACAAAATCAACATGCACGTGATGGCGTTCCGGTGTAGTCAGCATGTTATAGTATGCAAGACAATATTACTGGTTCAGGAGAGTATTTCTGCTGTGTGTCAGTGTCTGAAACAAACAGCTTTTGACCCGGTTGAAGGTGGAGGTTACCCCCAGCAAACATTGAAGTAACAAATATCAAAGGAAGACAAACATAAACATGTTCTGTCTGGTTATACAGTAACGTGCCCTGTCTGGTTATACAGTAACATGTCCTAGCTGGTTATACAGTAACATGTCCTGGCTGGTTATACAGTAACATGTCTTGGCTGGTTATACAGTAACATGTCCTGGCTGGTTATACAGTAACATGTCCTGGCTGGTTATACAGTAACATGTCCTGGCTGGTTATATAGTAACATGTCCTGGCTGGTTATACAGTAACATGTCCTGGCTGGTTATACAGTAACATGTCCTGGCTGGTTATACAGTAACATGTCCTGGCTGGTTATACAGTAACATGTCTTGGCTGGTTATACAGTAACATGTCCTGGCTGGTTATACAGTAACATGTCCTGGCTGGTTATACAGTAACATGTCCTGGCTGGTTATATAGTAACATGTCCTGGCTGGTTATACAGTAACATGTCCTGGCTGGTTATACAGTAACATGTCCTGGCTGGTTATACAGTAACATGTCCTGGCTGGTTATACAGTAACATGTCCTGGCTGGTTATATAGTAACATGTCCTGGCTGGTTATACAGTAACATGTCCTGGCTGGTTATACAGTAACATGCCCTGGCTGGTTATACAGTAACATGTCCTGGCTGGTTATACAGTAACGTGCCCTGTCTGGTTATACAGTAACATGTCCTAGCTGGTTATACAGTAACATGTCCTGGCTGGTTATACAGTAACATGTCCTGGCTGGTTATACAGTAACATGTCCTGGCTGGTTATACAGTAACATGTCCTGGCTGGTTATACAGTAACATGTCCTGGCTGGTTATATAGTAACATGTCCTGGCTGGTTATACAGTAACATGTCCTGGCTGGTTATACAGTAACATGTCCTGGCTGGTTATACAGTAACATGTCCTGGCTGGTTATACAGTAACATGTCCTGGCTGGTTATATAGTAACATGTCCTGGCTGGTTATACAGTAACATGTCCTGGCTGGTTATACAGTAACATGCCCTGGCTGGTTATACAGTAACATGTCCTGGCTGGTTATACAGTAACATGTCCTGGCTGGTTATACAGTAACATGTCCTGGCTAGTTATACAGTAACATGTCCTGGCTGGTTATACAGTAACATGTCCTGGCTGGTTATACAGTAACATGTCCTGGCTGGTTATACAGTAACATGTCCTGGCTTGTTATACAGTAACATGTCCTGGCTGGTTATACAGTAACATGTCCTGGCTGGTTATATAGTAACATGTCCTGGCTGGTTATACAGTAACATGTCCTGGCTGGTTATACAGTAACATGTCCTGGCTGGTTATACAGTAACATGTCCTGGCTGGTTATACAGTAACATGTCCTGGCTGGTTATATAGTAACATGTCCTGGCTGGTTATACAGTAACATGTCCTGGCTGGTTATACAGTAACATGCCCTGGCTGGTTATACAGTAACATGTCCTGGCTGGTTATACAATAACATGTCCTGGCTGGTTATACAGTAACATGTCCTGGCTGGTTATACAGTAACATGTCCTGGCTGGTTATACAGTAACATGTCCTGGCTGGTTATACAGTAACATGTCCTGGCTGGTTATAGTTGGGAAACTTTCTTCTTCTTCTTTTCACCTTGTTATCTGATTGCTGAGTAACTTCCTGGTCTTCTGGGGGAAGTTTCACCCACATACACCAGGCTCACACATCCTCTTATATGGTCTCTTACTATTCTATTGGCAATTGACCAATTCCTACATGCATTTAACAGACTCCTATTTGTGTCATCCCAAGCCTTCACACGGAGGTCACATTATGGCTTGCACCGTGGCCGTGTAGGGGCCGTTTAGGGCCCTTTTTCTTTTCTCTATGCTGTCTGTGTGTGACATCAGTGTGAGGAGTTATTCAGAAGTGTGTGTAGGATATTGATCTGCATCTTTCTCAGAGGTTTAAAAGGGGAACTTGACGTGAGTCCGCGTCTGCCTGTGTGCAGTGTGTTCTCTTACTACTGTTCTGCCCTCTGTCTATGTCAACTACAGGTGACACTGGTTTAATGATCCAATCACATTCAATCAGGAAGCTGGGAAATCTCCTAGGACATTTTCCCTGTATTACTTAATCTGTGCCTTAATTCTTCTTATTATAGTACTGTGTCTTTAGACCAGTGTGGTTAAGGAATTATTCACACAACCATGTTACCTAAACAGTTAACAATGTATTTTGTATTTGAATGGGTGAGTAATTGAGGATTGTTTTGTTTCTTTGCTTTGTCAGGCTTGGGGAGAGGCCCTAGTGTGTCCCAAGTAGCACCCTGATCACTATTTAGTTAACCACTTTGGACCAGGGCCATGGATCTGGTCAAATGTAGGGCAGGAGGAGGGCTGTACTTAATTAACGTGGTCAGTGTGAAAACGATGATTGATATCAGACCAGAGATATTGTTAGTAAGACTAGCTAAGAATTGGCACCAAGTGTAGAGTTTGCACATGTTTTTTCAGTTTAGGGGATAAGAGTCCGAAAGCAAAGCTAAAACATTTACATATTACCTGAATGTTTTCTTCTTTCTGTTAACCCAAGTTTAAATGTTAATGTGTTATAGTCTCTATGGCCACTAGACAGCACACAACACAGAACACAGCATCCTCACATTGTTCATTGTTTGGAAGCAATACCATTTCATAGAAGTAATATTTAATGAATAAACTGTTTAGAGGGAAGAGGACAAAGCTGAAACCAATACAGTATTGTGACTGATCCAAAAGGCTGCCAATAATCTATTGCCAAAAATGAATTACATCTGAAAGACAGAAAGATAATACCATGTAGTGTGTAAATGCATGTGCTCAGTTAATTACACAATCTTAGGGTAAATGTTAATGTACAACACACAGTTGTAGATGATAATAAAATAAACACATATTTAAACAAGATGTGGATTTGACCTATACTGTATGTAGCTATTTCTGTCATTTCTCACAGATCCAGTGCAGCATGCGGTCGCATGGTGCATCGTTCCAGTTGGCCAAAACGCTGTCCCGATGGTAGACCTCCACACAATCCTTGTTGTTGGTATCACCACGTTCCGGCTGACCACTCTTCCAGTACCTACAGACAACACACACACAGAGTCCACCATATTGGTTTTCTAATATTCAGATTCCGGGTTGCGTTCCAATAAGCTCTTCTTTCTGCTGAAGTGTGAGCTCATCCACTACTTCCCATACATCTCAAAGCCTTTGGTTGGTGTAGGCATGTGAGCTAGAGGGAACTCCCATACACCAGTGATTTCCTTTCAAATCCATAAATGGAAGTGAACAAGTGCACACTTCTGGAGAAAATATAGAATATTGGAACGCACCCCTTGGTTCTTTCTGAATTCACCTTCCCTCAACTCCTTGTGTCCTCTCTCCTCACCTCATTCTCAAAACGCATTGGAAGAGAATATCCAAGGTCCCTCCCCTCAGAAGTTCTCCTCCAATGTGCTTTCAGAAGGATTCAAGGACAGGCAGCGGCGACCTGTCATTCAGTACAGGTGAGGCAGAGCTTTAATTGTAGCATTAATTAATGTCACATATCAGTTTATTCATGTCACAAATCTTCTCTCTCTCTAACTCCCCTTACTTTCTCCCTCTCTGTCTCTGTCTCTCTCCCCTCCCCTCCCCTCTCTCCTCCCTCCCTCTCTCCTCCCTCTCTCCTCCCTCTCTCTCACCTCTCTTTTCTCTATTCTGACCTCTCCCTCATGTCACCTATCAGGTAATTCATGTTATACAGTGCCTTGCAAAAGTATTCATCCCCTTTGGTGTTTTTCCTATTTTGTTGCATTACAACCTGTCATTTTTTTTTTGGGGGGGGGGGGGGGATTTCCTGTAATAGACATACACAAAATAGTCCAAATTGCTGAAGTGAAATTTAAAAAATTACTTGTTTCAAAAAATTCAAATAAATAAAAAACGAAAAAGTGGTGCGTGCATATGTATTCACCCCCCTTGCTATGAAGCCCCTAAATAACATCTGGTGCAACCAGTTACCTTCAGAAGTCACATAACTAGTTAAATAAAGTCCACCTGCGTGCAATCTAAGTGTCACATGATCTGTCACATGATCTCAGTGTATATATACATCTGTTCTGAAAGGCCCAGAGTCTGCAACACCACTAAGCAAAGGGCACCACCAAGCAAGAGGCACCATGAAGACCAAGGTCCTCTCCGAACAGGTCAGGGACAAAGTTGTGGAGACGTACAGAGCAGGGTTGGGTTATAAAAAAATATCCGAAACTTTGAACATCCCACGAAGCACCATTAAATCCATTATAAAAAAATGGAAATAATATGGCACCACAACAAACCTGCCAAGAGTGGGCCGCCCACCAAAACTCATGGACCAGGCAAGGAGGGCATTAATCAGAGAGGCAACAAAGAGACCAAAGATAACCGTGAAGGAGCTGCAAAGCTCCAGAGCGGAAATTGGAGTATCTGTCCGTAGGACCACTTTAAACCTCTCATCACCCCGAGAACACCATCCCCACTGTGAAGCATGGTGGTGGCAGCATCATGCTGTGGGGATGTTTTTCATATGCAGGGACTGGGAAACTGGTCAGATTTGAGGGAATGATTGATGGCGCTAAGTAAAGGGAAAATCTTGAGGGAAGCCTGTTTCAGTCTTCCAGAGATTTGAGACTGGGACGGAGGTTCACCTTCCAGCAGGATAATGACCCTAAGCATACTCCTAAAGCAAGGGGAAGGGGAAACATTTAAATGTCTTCGAATGGCCTAGTCAAAGCCCAGACCTCAATCCAACTGAAAATATGTGGTATGACTTAAAGATTGCTGTACACCAGCGAACCCATCCAACTTGAAGGAGCTGGAGCAGTTTTGCATTGAAGAATGGGCAAAAAATCCCAGTGGCTAGATGTGCCAACCTGATCGAGACATACCCCAAGAGACTTGCAGCTGTATTTGCTGCAAAAAATGGCTCTACAATGTATTGACTTTGGGGGGTGAATAGGTATGCATGCTCAATTTTAATTTTTTTGGTCTTATTTCTTGTTTTTTTCACAAGCAAAAATATTTAGCATCTTAAAAGTGGTAGGCATGTTGTGTAAATCAAATGATACACCCTCCCCCAAAAATATATTTTAATTCCAATTTGTAAGGCAACAAAATAGGAAAAATGCCAAGGGGGAGTGAATACTTTCGGAAGACACTGTATATCTCCTCTCTCTCTATCCCCTCTCTCTCTTTCCCCTCTCTCTCCTCTCACTCTCTTTCTCTCTCTCCCCTCTCTCTTTCCTCTCTTTCCCCCTCTCTCTCTCTTCCCCTCTCTCCATCTCCCCTCTCTCTCTCCTCCTCTTCCCTCTCTCCTCCTCTCTCCTCTCCCCCTTCCTCCCCTCTCTCTATCTCCCTTTCCCCTCTCCTCTCTCTTTCCCCTTTCTTCTATCTTTCATCTCTCTCCTCTGCTCTCCCCTCTCTGTCTCACTATCTCTCCTCTCTCTCTCAATATCTCCCCTCTCTCTATCTCTCTCCCCTCGCTGCCTCTCCCTCTCTCTCCCCTCTCTCTCTCTTGCTCTCTCTATTCTCTCTCCTCCCCTCTCTCTCCCCTTCTCTCCACTCTCCCTCTCTCTTTCCTGTCTCACTATCTCTCCTCTCTCTCTCAATATCTCCCCTCTATCTCTCATCTCTCTCAATATCTACCCTCTCTCTATCTCTCTCCCCTCGCTCCCTGTCCCTCTCTCCTCCCCTCTCTCTCCCCCTCTCTCCACTCTCCCTCTCTCTTCCCCCTCTCTCCTCTCCTCTCTCTCTCTCCCTTCCCTTTCCTCTCTCTCCCTCCCCTCTTCCCTCTCCCCTTTAACTTCCCTCTCCCCTTTAACTCCCCGCTCTCTTTCCCCTCTCCTCTCCTCCTTCTCTCTATATTGCGACAGGTTTCCTTCAGGACAGGTTTTCCACTGTTTAGCTCTGTCAGAGAAATATACTATGTTACACGTATTGACCAACAAATTCTAACATTGTAATTAACTGTTGGCAAATCCATAATGAGGGTGCACTCATGAGGTTAAATTCCGAAGCTAAACCCTTCTCCCCGAAATATACACTCGCTCACTCTCCCTCATCGATTTAAAGGATTATGACTGCACCAATCCAATGCATTTAAATGCATGACTGAACAAGTGCACACTTCTGGAGAATGAAGGGTAGAGAATGGGGACACAGCCCTAGTGACTGACTTGACTACTTACCATGCTCAGAGAGCCTCTTCTCCAGCACCACCTTCTCATTGGTCAGAACACTGACCCTGTCACTAAACCTGTCCCTTTCTTTAGTCAGGTTAGTGTAACGCTCCTGTAACTGGTTTTTGTCAGTTTTCTCTTGGTCTCTCTCCTATTGCAGCTGGTTGCTCTCCGTCTGTAACTCGTCTCTTTCCCTCAGTAACTGGTTTCTGTTCGTCTGGCACTGGTTTCTCTGTACACAGAGCCATGATACAACTGGTATCTGTCTGGTCTTGCGCCAGACTAGTGGTGTTGTAACAGGCCTCTAAATGTTTTCTCTCTTCATTAGAGTGGGCTGAAAGAAAGAAAAGAGAAGTTCCTGGGATCTGTTCCAAATGACACTATTACTTATATGGTGAGCTGCTTTTGACCAAAGCCCTATGGGCCATGGTATAAAAGTAGTGTACTTTAAAGCGGATAGAATGCTATTTGGGACACAGTAATTTTTTTTGTGTGTCAGCAATTTTGACAGACTGCTGGTCCCACAAGCTATGTAATGTCTGTAAGTCTGAATTGTGATCCTTGGTTTGTGACAACAGAACTAGGGTGTGATAATGACATACATATCTATCCTATGGGCCCTGGTTAAAAGTAATGCACTATACATGGAATAGGGTCCCAAATGACACCCTATCCCCTATTTAGTGCGCTACGTTTGACCAGTGCACTAATGGGGTGTCATTTGGGACACAGCCTCACTCACAGAAAGCCAGTCTCAGGGAGATGTTGAGAGTGACTTGTAGAACACACAGCACTCCTAAACACACAGCAGCCATCCTGTAGAGTCTTAGTCTTCCATCTGCAGAGAAATACACACATACACACACACACAGAAACACACACAGAAAAACAGACACAGAAATACACACAGACACACATACACCGTCATCCTACATGACTAATAACTATGTTTTAAACAGAACACACCATCATCCTACATCACTAATGATTATGATTAGAATTCTGAGAGACAAACATTTCCATTGCACCATTGGTTTCCCCCCATCGATGGTTGGCAGCAACAGTTTGCTCAACCTTGTGGTCACCTCAAATCTGATAAACAGGAAGCTATTGTATGAAGAAATGACCAAAATTACACAATTTAGCCGAAGCATGATTTAAAGCGTCAATCCGTGATTGCTATATCACATTTAATTTAATTGTAATTTATAATTGCCTCCTGACTTTAGTTTACAGTCTAACCCCATCAGGAGCCAAAATATAAGCTTGTTCTACCATGGAATTGTAAACAAACACTGTGTAGCCTCAAATAGTTAAAACTATCATTTAGATCTCGTGGATGGTCAGTCCTTGCATACATACTGTAGCTATGAATTTGAGAGTGGTAACATTTTTACAGCCCCGTCCCTCAGCTGTTTACCAAAAACAGTGGTCCACTGTGTTGTTGTTTTTAAAAGGCTCTTTTCAATTAATCATATTTAAATAGTTCCACGTAGTTCCAATAACTAAACTAAAAAAAGACATTGAATTGATACATTTTAGTGAACGTGACCCAGCAGGATTGAAACAATATGCTCCGTACCAACTGAACCACACAGAAGACTGAACAATAAAAATGTACACGTGTTTTTCTAGTGTGTGTGTGTGTGTGTGTGTGTGTGTGTGTGTGTGTGTGTGTGTGTGTGTGTGTGTGTGTGTGTGTGTGTGTGTGTGTGTGTGTGTGTGTGTGTGTGTGTGTGTGTGTGTGTGTGTGTGTGTGTGTGTGTGTGTGTGCACGTTCGGGTTCATGCCTGCATCCGTGTCTGTGTGAGAGTGAAAGATAGATCATTCTTTGTACCTGAGAGATGGGTCTTAGTCTTCACACTCGTTGCTCTGTTCCGGTTTTCTTCAGTAACTTTCTTTAATTCAATCTCCTGTTTGTTGATGTAGTCGGCCATCTTAAATAACCGTACCGGATATCAATGATTACCCCAATCAATCAATTAGGTCTGTCTGACCTCTTATTGTAATATATATGATTCTAACTTACTTTTACTTACGGTATTGACTTACTGTATGATTACCTTTCTACCTGACTCCTAATGGTAATATCTACTGTGTGATTACCTTTCTAACTGACTCCTAATGGTAATATCTACTGTATGATTACCTTTCTAACTGACTCCTAATGGTAATATCTACTGTATGATTACCTTTCTAACTGTCTCCTAATGGTAATATCTACTGTATGATTACCTTTCTAACTGACTCCTAATGGTAATATCTACTGTATGATTACCTTTCTAACTGACTCCTAATGGTAATATCTACTGTATGATTACCTTTCTAACTGACTCCTAATGGTAATATCTACTGTATGATTACCTTTCTAACTGACTCCTAATGGTAATATCTACTGTATGATTACTTTTCTAACTGACTCCTAATGGTAATATCTACTGTATGATTACCTTTCTAACTGACTCCTAATGGTAATATCTACTGTATGATTACCTTTCTAACTGACTATAATGGTAATATCTACTGTATGATTACCTTTCTAACTGACTCCTAATGGTAATATCTACTGTATGATTACCTTTCTAACTGACTATAATGGTAATATCTACTGTATGATTACCTTTCTAACTGACTATAATGGTAATATCTACTGTATGATTACCTTTCTAACTGACTCCTAATGGTAATATCTACTGTATGATTACCTTTCTAACTGACTATAATGGTAATATCTACTGTATGATTACCTTTCTAACTGACTCCTAATGGTAATATCTACTGTATGATTACCTTTCTAACTGACTATAATGGTAATATCTACTGTATGATTACCTTTCTAACTGACTCCTAATGGTAATATCTACTGTATGATTACCTTTCTAACTGACTCCTAATGGTAATATCTACTGTATGATTACCTTTCTAACTGACTATAATGGTAATATCTACTGTATGATTACCTTTCTAACTGACTATAATGGTAATATCTACTGTATGATTACCTTTCTAACTGACTATAATGGTAATATCTACTGTATGATTACCTTTCTAACTGACTATAATGGTAATATCTACTGTATGATTCTAACTTCAGTGACTAGTAGTTGAGTAGGTGCTCTGATGTGCATCTCCACCAGGTTCTTCTCTGATGACTGTCTGTTGTCCACTAACATTGATATATACAAGTATCCAATCACCTTCACTCAGGAAGTTAAACATGACAGATTATTCTAAATAAAGTGATATAACATGATAGCTTCATGAAAACAAGTAGTGACGAGTGCAGCCTTTCATCCTGTCATTTTGACTGGCCTGTTTGTGGCTTCCCCAGCCTTCAAATGGAGTTCACATTATGGCTCGTACTCTCTCTATGCCACCGATAGGGGCCCTTTTCTGTTATCTATGCTGTCTGTGTGTGACATCAGTGTGAAGAGTTATTCAGAGGTGTGTGTGGGACATCTGTCTGCATCTTTTTCAGAAAAGGGGAACTTCACGTGTGTGTGTGTGTGTGTGTGTGTGTGTGTTTGTCTGTGTGTGTGTCTGTGTGTGTGTTTGCCTGCGTGCAGTGTGTATCCTCTCAGTACTGTTCTGCCTTCCGTCGGTGTCCAAAAGCAAGTCACATTTTTTTAACAATTCAATCACATTCAATCAGGAAGCTGGTAAACCTGCTAGGTTCCTTTCTTACTTAATCTGATCCTCATCTACTTACTAGACATTTATACTAATAATTGATTATGAAAAAAGCACAAGCCTATGGCAAATCACATAACATGTTTTTTTTTAAAACAATGAATACTGTCAGGACCCAGTTATGAACTCGGGTCTCCGGTGTGAGAAACAGTCACTTAGTAAACTGAGCCACTAATATTCAGCAGAACCCAGAAGATGAGGCAGACACAGCAGTACTAGAGACGGTGGTTTAATAAAGTAAAAAGGAAAAGATCTTCAGCCAAAAAATATAAATCCACAACGTCAAAAGTAATTCCAAGAGAAAAAATGTATATCCTCCAAGACACAAGGAAAAATCCACAAAGTGGTAAGAACAGCAGGGAAAAAACAAACCTCAAAAGAATAATCAAAAATAAACAAGAACAAAACCAGAGTACCTCAAGAAAATCCAACTAGAGAAACAAAAGTTCACAGCATGGCTGGGGCTGGGTGCTAACATACAAACACAGAGCAAAGAACTGAGGAACACTAAGGGTTTAAATACTTTCAAGGGAAATGAGGCACAGGTGCAAATAATGACTGGAACAAGGGAAAAAACAAAAGGGTCAAAAAAGCACAATGGGGGCATCTAAAACCTGAACCTGAACAATCCTGGCCAAATCCTGACAGAATACAATCATTTTACAGATGACAGTATGTCTACACACTGTTTAACTAGAGACAGATGCGTTAGCACTGTAGCACTACTATATAATGAGATGCTGTATAACTCTTCACAAATCCAGATATGTTGAGAGGTAAATGATATGTCTGAATATTTATATACAGGCTCAGAATACCCAATATTAAAATCAACACAGTCCTAGTTACAGTATATCCTGGTTCACAACCATTATCAGGTTGTTTTGCCCTCAGTACAGTACCTACAGTGTGTTGGTGTGTGTGTGTGCGTGTGTGTGTGTCTTAGAGAGAGAGAGAATGAAGTTGTGTTCACTGTAGGTGCTGTATGTGTGCGCGTCCTCCCACCAGCCTCCTCTGTTGTCATGGTGTTGTTAAACCACTTTCTCACAAATCCAGTACCGATTGTGTAAACATGACAGGTCATTCCATGCCTTTACAGGACGCCATGTTTCTGTGTTCAGCTCAACACAGTCCTCCTCCCCATTTTTTGGGTCGTCACCACCATTATCAGGCTGATGTGAGTACCAGTAACTACAGTTAAAAAACACAGAGAAAAATAAAATTACACATTTTTTATTTTGTCACATGCGCGAAATACAACAGGTGTAGACTTTGCCATGAAATGCTTAGTTACGGGTCCTTCCCCAACAATGCAGAGTTAAAAATTAAGAAATAAATTAATAAAACATAAAAAGAAAATAGTAACACAACAAAATAAAAAGTGACAATAAACAGAGTAGCACAGTGAGTGTGAAGATTGTGAAAGTGTCTGTGTGTGTGTGTGTGTATGGACGTGTTAAATGCTATTTCTAGGGGGTTTAGGGTTAAGGTTAGAATTAGTGTTAGGGTTAGAATTACGATAAGGGTTAGGGTAGAGTCTAGTGAGTGTGTGGGTAGAGTCTAGTGAGCGTGTGGGTAGAGTCTAGTGAGTGTGTGGGTAGAGTCTAGTGAGCGTGTGGGTAGAGTCTAGTGAGCGTCTGGGTAGAGTCTAGTGAGTGTGTGGGTAGAGTCTAGTGAGCGTGTGGGTAGAGTCTAGTGAGTGTGTGGGTAGAGTCTAGTGAGCGTGTGGGTAGAGTCTAGTGAGCGTCTGGGTAGAGTCTAGTGAGTGTGTGGGTAGAGTCTAGTGAGTGTGTGTAGAACCAGTCCCAGAGTGCAAAAAAAAGGGTCAAAGTAAATAGACATGTTTTTTCAACTTTAACATGAGCATAACCTTTTTAGGACCAACAACCAAAACATATTTTGTATTTTATGAGATTTTATGACATTTTAAGATATATCTTTTGTGCTCGTAGGATAACATCTATGAGTGGAAACAATACTTTTTATGAACATGATTTGAAGCAATATGTAATTTGTTATAAAGTCTCTATCACACCTGGATGTTAAATCTCACCTTGTAGTCATAGGATTATGAACAACCCAGAGAATCCGTCCTACTCCTTACAATGTGGTCAGTGTTAATATAGAGCAGTAGTCTCTTACATTGGGGTGGTCAGTGTTATTATAGAGCAGTAGTCTCTTACCTTGGGGTGGTCAGTGTTATTATAGAGCAGTAGTCTCTTACCTTGGGGTGGTCAGTGTTATTAGAGCAGTAGTCTCTTACCTTGGGGTGGTCAGTGTTATTATACAGCAGTAGTCTCTTACCTTGGAGTGGTCAATGTTATTATAGAACAGTAGTCTCTTATCTTGGGGTGGTCAGTGTTATTATAGAGCAGTAGTCTCTTACCTTGGGGTGGTCAGTGTTATTATAGAGCAGCAGTCTCTTATCTTGGGGTGGTCAGTGTTATTTTAGAGCAGTAGTCTCTTACCTTGGGGCGGTCAGTGTTATTATAGAGCAGTAGTCTCTTACCTTGGGGTGGTCAGTGTTATTAGAGCAGTAGTCTCTTACCTTGGGGTGGTCAGTGTTATTATAGAGCAGTAGTCTCTTACCTTGGGGTGGTCAGTGTTATTATAGAGCAGTAGTCTCTTACCTTGGGGTGGTCAGTGTTATTATAGATCAGTAGTCTCTTACCTTGGGGTGGTCAGTGTTATTATAGAGCAGTAGTGTCTTACCTTGGGGTGGTCAGTGTTATTATAGATCAGTAGTCTCTTACCTTGGGGTGTTCAGTGTTAGTATAGAGCAGTAGTCTCTTACTTTGCGGTGGTTAGTGTTATTATAGAGCAGTAGTCTCTTACCTTGGGGTGGTCAGTGTTATTATAGTGCAGTAGTCTCTTACCTTGGGGTGGTCAGTGTTATTATAGAGCAGTAGTCTCTTACCTTGGGGTGGTCAGTGTTATTATAGAGCAGTAGTCTCTTACCTTGGGGTGGTCAGTGTTATTATAGAGCAGTAGTCTCTTACCTTGGGGTGGTCCGTGTTATTACAACAGTAGTCTCTTACCTTGGGGTGGTCAGTGTTATTATGGAGCAGTAGTGTCTTACCTTGGGGTGGTCAGTGGGGTGCCGTCCACCCATCTCCAGGTCCCCTCAGAAACAGAGTCAGTCAGACCAATCCAGGCTCTCTTATTGAGGCCATAGAGAAACTCCTGTTGGTGAGAAAGATACTGATATTGTCAACTACTATAGACTATATGTGTTAAATACTGGAAGATATATTACTTACCAAGAGATGTTTCACTCTCTCTCTCTCTCTCTCTCTCTCTCTCTCTCTCTCTCTCTCTCTCTCTCTCGCTCTCTCTCTCTCTCTCTCTCTCTCTCTCTCTCTCTCTCTCTCGCTCGCTCTCTCTCGCTCTCTCTCTCTCTCTCTCTCTCTCTCTCTCTCTCTCTCTCTCTCTCTCTCTCTCTCTCTCTCTCTCTCTCTCTCTCTCTCTCTCTCTCTCTCTCTCTCTCTCTCTCTCGCTCTCGCTCTCGCTCTCGCTCTCGCTCTCGCTCTCGCTCTCGCTCTCGCTCTCGCTCTCTCTCGCTCTCGCTCTCTCTCTCTCTCACCTGTTCCATATCACTGTTTACGATCACCAGGTCTGCTCCTCTCTCCAGACAGTTCTGTCTGCTCTCCTTCCACGTTTTTTTCACAGTAGACAGGAAGTACCAACTGGAGTTAAACTGCTGCCAGCCTTCAGGACAGGTTTGTTCTACAAGACAGAAACATGAATTGCCATCTTATTATTCTGCACCTATTATTGTAGAATACGAACACAAGTTTACTGCATATTAGATATGTGATGTTATGATCATTTATCAGGTGAACTCACTCAGATTAGAGAACTTTCTCATGAGATCATCTCTTTCCTTCTGTAGCTGGTCTCTCTCTTCAGTCAGGGTGTTGCAACTGGTCTGTAGCTGGTCTCTCTCTTCAGTCTCATTGCCTCTGTTATCTGGAAAGGATTGATACATATAGCTCCTGGTTAATTCACTCACAAAACAGTAATTCAATAATATCTAAATGCATATTCCCATGATAATGACTCAAATGATTGGCTTGCAGTGTGGACATTTCACCAGTAAAACGTGATGAATTATCATTCAAGATTGACATGGATGTTTACAGTCTATTTTGAAATGAGCTGTTCCTGACTTGGTGTAGGACATAGAACATTTTCTTGAGACAATGTGGATATAGTCAGATGTTGTTATCTGAGGACGCATTTTATGTATATTCTATAAAGAGATTCAAAAGGCTCCATCTGTCAGTACAAACTCTGATTTAGACATGATGATGTCATAAACAAGTATCACTACACCGCTGGTTACAAAAGACATGATTGACATCGGGAAAAGAGGAGAGACAATCACCTGATCATTGATGTTGATGATTGATGTAAATCTGCTAGTCAGCTAGATATTGTTTTTTTTTCACTGATTGGGATTTAATCTTCAATGCTCTCAAATAACAGAATATATACCTTAATGGTCCCGCTTTAAATGACGTTAAAAAAGCCTTTATAATGCCTTCATAAGCACTACATATATGTGTTATACAGCATATAAATCACCTATATCGATTATGATAAACATATAAAAGGTGACATGCTGTGCTGAAGGATGAAACACGATCTAAAGTGAAGTCATTTTAGTCACATTACACCTAATCTCGTTCCAAGACACTTCAGCCCAATTGCTCGGAAAGTCTGGTGGACCAACGCATCAAGCTTGGCCTTCATTAGTTAGGGTTTGGTTTAAAAGCACATTTTAATAATATTCTTTTGGGGGGGAAATGGGCAGTGTTTAGCCATAATTATGACTTTTTGGATGTGTTAACTAGTGACGAATAGGGGGAATGTTTTTGCTAGCAGTAAGGTCACTCCCATACTCAGTAAGGTCACTCCCATACTCAGTTAGGTCACTCCCATACTCAGTAAGGTCACTCCCATAGAATGCTATGGTGACTAGTTACACAGTTGATATCCCAGACTTGTACAGTATTTGCCGCCTGTGCAACAGCCTGGGGACGACGTTACACAAGGCAACGCTTACCTTGACGAAAGCCCCCAACATAAGGAAATTGAAAGTGGCTTTTTTCTGGAACCAAGTTACATGTTCCTCAGTACACAAACACAACAATATAACAATCCGTACTATGCAGTGCTGGGCCCAGTCAGAGAACAGAAGAGGAAAACCTGGTGACGTAGTCTCAGGTTGGACTACTCCAAATCATCTAAGTTCTGACACACACGCTTTATGATGTGAACACAAATGTATTAATACACTAAACAGCTAAAAACTAACAGTCAAAAATCTACGTTTCTTAGATTTATCCCAGAACTCAAAAGCCATCCTCTGTTTAAGCATTATTGTGAACACAGAAAATCCCATTTTGTTGTTTTTCTATTAAATATTTTTTTTGGCTGTGCAGTTCAGAGTGTGTGTCATTCTGCAGCACAGCATTTTGGGGGAAGTTAAGGTCAGGTCCAATATTGACAATGCACCCAAGAGGGAAAGAGGTTGGGCCATCCTAGAAATGTTTTAGAGTAATATAATATATTTACATTTACATTTAAGTCATTTAGCAGACGCTCTTATCCAGAGCGACTTACAAATTGACAATTTACATGCTTTGTGAAGCCTCAATGTAATATGATTTATGAAGCCATTTATAAGCAATGCTTATGCCACCCTTTATAAAGCTTAAGTTTGTGTCATATTTGTTGTAGTGGTTTAGGTCACTTTTGACATTGATGGTTATGTCACACAGTTATGCCACATTTATGAACCCATTTATAGAGCATGACATATGATTATAGATAATTTGTGAGACATGTATGTAGTGTTTATGAAGGCTTTATGAAGGCTTTATAAGCTTGCCGTCATTTAAAGCGGGACCATATTCATAATCTTCGAACTCTTGATATATGGCTGGCTGGCTAGTGGCTTTTGTGGATATTTTAGTTGGTTATATGGTGGTTAGTTAGAGTGTAGACTACCTGTGTTCAGTGGCAACTCATCATTCAGGGCAGGTGGGCCAGAAAAGGTTGAATACATTGGCCATGCTGTCCATCCAGCATGACTTCTGCCTCATTCAAAACAACTGAAAACTCAGAACTGGGAAATCTCAGACTTCAGTGAGTTCAAGACAACTTGGAACTCTGAATAAAACGAGCTCCGCCTGGAAAAAAACATTTTGAACGGTCAGCCAACTCGAAATTTTAAGTCGGGAACTCGAGCCTCTTTCTGGAGCTCCGACCTGAAGATCACGGACGTCATGATTCAACCTTGTTCTTTCCATGTTTCCAGTTGTCTTGAAAGCACCATAAATCCAGAGAATGACAGACTTTGACGACAAAAATTCATGACAAAATTTGCACACGAGAAGGACCGCCACACCAACTTCCTGTTCAAGTGAGCACAGCAAAACAAGGTGAGTCCAAAAATGTCTTGTATGCTGCTGCATAAATTATTTTTGTTTAACCTTTATTTAACCAGGAAAAGCCCATTGAGACCCAGTCTCTTTTTCAAGGGAGACCTGGCCAAGGAGGCAGCAACAATCAAGACATTACATAATTAAAAAATACAACAATACAATACAACAACATGATCCAGCCTAAAACAAGCATTTACTCTCCTCTGAAACAGTCTCCCATCAATTTTTTTTAATTCATTCAGTGGCACTAACATATCTAGATGAAGCATGGATTGTAGATTATTCCATGCGTCTGGTGCACAAGAAGAGAAGGCAGTCTTGCCTAATTCTGTGAATGTCCAGGGGACTTTGAGTAGCTACCACCTAGCAGACCGGGTATGGTAACTGCTATTGGTGAAGGAGACCAGACTACAGAGGTAAAGAGGGAGTTTACCCAAAAGGGCTTTGTAGATGAACACATACAAATGTAGCTTTCTGCGCATATAAAGTGAGGTCCAACCTACCATTTGGTACAAGGTGCAATGATGGGTGAGTGACTTGGCATTTGTAATAAAGCGCAAGGATGCATGATTTACAGAGTCCAGTCTCTGTAAGATGGAGGAGGTTGCATGCATATACAACAAGTCACCATAATCAATTACAGAGAGAAAAGTGACCTGAACAAGCTTCTTTCTAGCC
The DNA here is from genome assembly GCF_045679555.1 of Salvelinus alpinus. Taxonomy (NCBI): domain Eukaryota; kingdom Metazoa; phylum Chordata; class Actinopteri; order Salmoniformes; family Salmonidae; genus Salvelinus; species Salvelinus alpinus. The sequence goes on along the minus strand of NC_092091.1, from coordinate 76,142,076 downwards.
ATAAGCGGGAAGCAAGTCTTATTACGAAAATAAAAACCCAATTTCAATTTAAGCTTTGTCACAAGATTATCCACATGAACTTTAAAGGACAACTTGTCATCCAACCAAGTACCTAGGTATTTGTAGGATGACACTTTTTCAGTGGATAAACTACCAGATGTGACAATGCTAACGTTCTCTGTCAGAGTTCTAGCTCTGGTAAAGTTCATGAATTTAGTTTTTTTGTACATTCAAGACCAGTTTGAGACCATATAGGGAGGCCTGCTGTGACGACCCTCCCACCCTGTCTGCCGTATGCTCTCTCTTTGCTCTTGTTTCCCTATTAGGATGCTGGTGGGCGGAGCTGAGAGGGTCGTCAGCTACATGGGAAACACCTGGGCCCACTTTCCCAGGATAAATACACCATTTCCCCATTCATGGAGGAGACTCTCTCCATGCAGACACCTTGATAGATTTTGTTGTGGTTTTTGTGACTTTTTGGTTGTTTGCTTTAGCACCTTTCAACACATCGCATTATCACATTCATGCATGCCAAAACACTCACTTACACTACTGATTACACACACCATTGTTAATTGCATTTAGGTTACTTTATTTAATAAATATATTTTGTTACTCCTTATCTCCACGTTGTCTCCCTTTTGTTACGGACTTTGAGCCGGTTCGTGACAAGTGGGGGCTCATCCGGGATCTTTGAACGTATGGGTTTGGGAGAACGTGGAGGTACGTGTTTGGTTTGCATATTTTGTTTGAGTCTGATAGGCCCAGTATTGGTTGCCTTTGTTGGTTGAGTTTGATCGGCCCAGTATTGGTTGCCTTTGTTGTTTGGTTTGTGTGCTGTGTTGGAGAGAGTATAATGGTTAGTTTCCCGGCCCTGCCCAGCCTGGAAACTCTTGTTCTACTTTCTGTTGGGACATCGGTCTGAGGAGGTGAGTAATCGGCTGTGTACCTCAGTGGGAGATTTGGGTAGGGTGGTGGAACTTGCTACCCGGAGCTATATCCTTTTTCCCCTGATAGGCTTAGTGACATGTTTTATTTTTGGAATATGTTGGGCATGGTTAACGTTTGTTATTTTTGTGTGGTGTCTGTGAACTGAGCAGTTGTCTCGGGGGCACATCCGTGGCTTGGTGGAATCTGCCAGCGTGCTGGGGGGTTTATGTCCTTGCCAGCGGGCTACAGTGCGTAAATACCCACCGCAAATCCGCATGAAGACTAGGGTTGAGTTATAGTAGGTTTTGGGGAAGCTCCGTATCTCATCTCTCTTCTGAGGTGCTCAGGGTGATTGTCATTTCTTGGGTTGTGGTCTGGTGTGCTCAGCAGAGGGGAAGAGTGAGATTTTTTTTTTTGTAACTATGGTGTCTTATGTAGATGAGTTCATTCATTTTCCATCAGAGGAATTGTTAGAATTAGGTACTAAAGAACAGCTGTTGAAGATCGCTGAACACTACAAGGTTGAAATTAGTGATAAACGTCTAAAGAATTCTATTAGGTTGATATTGAAGGCCAATCTGATGGAGAGTGGTATTCTTGAAGTTACCACTGGGCCAGCCTCTGCTGAGGACTCTTTGTCTCCCCGTAACGTTACAATGGCCATTCCATTGGTTAGTCATGGTAGTCTTCTTTTTGAACAGCAGAAAGAACTGCTTCTGTTACAGCTGGAGCATGAGCGTGAGAACCTAGAGCATAATCGGCAGTATGATCGTGAGAAGCTAGAGCATGATCGTGAGAAGCTAGAGCATGATCGTGTAAAGTATGAAAAGGAATTAGATATGGAGCATGCTAAAATCAAGTTGCAACAAGAACGGATAGAGTTGATTAGGGAAGGAAAGATCTCAGGGGAGAGTTTGTTCTGGGAAGGTGATCCAGATTTACCTAGGGGTCGTTCCTCTTTTGGTCGTGCCCCGGACACATTTGATATTGTTGGGAACTTACGGTTATTGCCTCAGTTTAATGAAAAGGACCCTGAGACATTCTTTTCGTTGTTTGAGCGTGTTGCTGACGCTAGGAGTTGGCCTGATTCTGACCGCACCTTAATGTTGCAGTGTGTGCTGACTGGTAAAGCGCAGGAAGCATATTCAGCTCTTAGTGTACACGACAGTGTCAGTTATGATAAGGTTAAAACGGCTGTGTTACAAATTTATGAATTGGTCCCTGAGGCTTACCGCCAACGATTTAGAACTTTAAAAAGGGATGATAAACAGACTTGAGTTTGCGCGACAATTATCTTTACAGTTTAATCGCTGGTGTTCTGCCTCTGCAGTTGTGACTTTCCAAGGGCTGTGTGATCTGATTATGTTAGCGCAATTTAAGGACACAATCCCTGATCGTATTTCCACGTATATTAACGAATGAAAAGTAAAGAATGTCGTTGAAGCTGCGCTTTTGGCGGATGAGTATGTGTTGACTCACAAAAGTGTCTTTGCAGAGCCCCGTATTCGGAATGAGTGGGGGCGTTCGGATAGATTTGGGCTTCGCTCACCGAGATACTATGGTTCATGGGCAGAGTCCTATTCAACTAGGGTTGAGCCTGACTCCCGTGGTAAAGCTAACTTTGAGCAAGAGTGTCACTACTGTCACGGTTCAGGTCATTGGAAAAACGAATGTCCACATCTCAGGTCAAAGGGTGCTTACGCTAAATCTAAGCCTACCGCGTTAGCTGCGCCTGTTCCACATCAGTTCACTCATGACTCATTGCCTCAGGCCCAGGAGCATGTGAAAGGCCATATTGATCCAAATTATTTACCTTTCATTACGGAAGGTTTTGTGTCTATGTTAGGAAGAAAGGCCCTAGTGCCAGTGAAGATCCTGAGAGACACAGGTGCCTCCGAATCGTTTGTGTTGGAGTCTGTGTTACCCTTTTCAGCTGAGACTGATTCGGGGAATAGTGTTCTAATTAGAGGAATAGGTTTGAACACTCTTTCAGTTCCATTGCATAAACTGATGTTAGATTGTGGACTGGTGAAAGGTGAGGTTGTTGTGGGGGTGCGTCCTTCATTGCCTATTGAGGGTATCGATGTTATTCTCGGGAATAACTTGGCAGGTGAGCGTGTGTGGCCTGTCGAGGTTCCATCTCTAGTTGTTTCCATAAAGCCGTCAGTTGTTGAGATTCCTGATGAGAGTGTACAAAGCTCCCCAGAGATGTTCAGTGCGTGTGCAGTGACGCGTTCTATGAGTCGTGGCGAACTGGTCACTGTGCCGACTAATGAGAATACCACAAAGAAGTATGTCACTGCTTTCCCTGTTATTCAGTTATCTGTTACCCGCTCAGATCTAATCAATGCGCAACAGACTGACCCCACATTAGAAGAGTTGCGTGACCAAATTGTGCCTGTGGAACAGTTGGGAGATGTCGCCCATGGCTATTTTCTCCAGGATGACGTCCTGATGAGAAAGTGGGTGTCTCATGGTAGTTGTTTTCTGGGGGAGGCGATTAGTCAGGTTGTGGTACCAGTAAAACTTCGTGAGTTGGTGTTGACACCTTCTCACAATGATGTTGCTGGACATATGGGTGTGAGGAAAACATACCATCACATATTAAGACATTTCTTTTGGCCTAGATTAAAGAGGGATGTCTCTGATTTCATCAACTTGTCACACCTGTCAATTAACTGGTAAACCTAATCAAGCTATTAAGCCGGTGCCACTGTTTCCTATTCCTGTACTCAGCCAACCTTTTGAGTATCTGATCATTGACTGTGTGGGTCCTTTGCCTCGTTCTAAAAAGGGAGAAATGGCTAAAGAGAAGTTATCATCTTCACAGGAGAGGTTGAAGGGTATATTTGATCGCCGAACTGAGCCTCGTCAGTTTACTCCGGGTGATCAGGTTCTTGCTCTGCTGCCAATTGTTGGTTCTCCTTTTCAAGCATCAAGGTCCATTTACAGTGGTGCGTCAGTACACTGAGCAAAATTACCTAGTTGCCACTCCAGAACGGAGGAAAGCACACCAGCTGTGCCATGTAAATTTGTTAAAACCCTATTATGCACGTTCCTCTGTGATTGAACAGTGGGAGTCTACAGAGGACGATAAACCTGTTCTTTTGGTTGATACCGTTGTTTCCTTAGGTTCTTATCATGCTAGATCTGTGCACGAGGAGGAAGATGTGCCTGGTCCTGACGATTGTAGATTGCAGGGTAGATTGAAATGAGTAGTCTGTTACGTTGGGAAGTGGCTATGAATCGTTGGGAGTTGTTAAAAAATTAAGGTCCTTGTTCTTTTCGTTGGAGCTTGTAGCTGATGTGGTCTCGTGCGCCCTGTTCTTGAATGGTTGTATTGTCTGGTTCTGTCTTTCCTGTCTGTTCCCTCCTGGTCTTGTATTCTTCTTTCCTCTTAAATGTTGCTTCCTATGCACTAAGGTTGCTGAGGTCTGGGGAGTCTTTCCTCTTAAATGTTGCTTCCCGTGCGCAAAGGTTGCTGAGGTCTGGGGAGGAGGAGGTTGGCTGGGGGCAAATTGGAAGTGTGCACACGTAACCCCTCATCAATTTGGGACGCAGAGGCTGGTATGTTGTTCCGGGGTCCTTGTTGGTCCCCGGTTTTATGGGGGGGAATGTGACGACCCTCCCACCCTGTCTGCCGTATGCTCTCTCTTTGCTCTTGTTTCCTTATTAGGATGCTGGTGGGCGGAGCTGAGAGGGTCGTCAGCTACATGGGAAACACCTGGGCCCACTTTCCCAGGATAAATACACCATTTCCCCATTCATGGAGGAGACTCTCTCCATGCAGACACCTTGATAGATTTTGTTGTGGTTTTTTGTGACTTTTTGGTTGTTTGCTTTAGCACTTTTCAACACATCGCATTATCACATTCATGCATGCCAAAACACTCACTTACACTACTGATTACACACACCATTGTTAATTGCATTTAGGTTACTTTATTTAATAAATATATTTTGTTACTCCTTATCTCCACGTTGTCTCCCTTTTGTTACGGACTTTGAGCCGGTTCGTGACACTGCAGTGACTGAAAAGCAGTCTGGAGCTCTTCAACAGCCTGAACCAGAGAAGGAGCACATGAATATGTAATATGCCAGGGAGATATGTAGACTGTAGCTAAGAAAGTAATACTAAGTGTATGTTGTGTAGTAAGCTGTTATTAGCCGATGTGCCTCATCCTAATAATTTGGACCCTTTTCCTTTCATAACTTGGCCTACTGTTCTGACTTGGTGGTGCACATGTAGCCTATAGCCAGTTTTGGAGAAATGTCATCATCGAATATTGTAAGAGCTTTCATTGTCTGCTTATTGCCCCCTTTATTTATCCTACAGTTCTGACTTGGTGTAGAGGGAGAACACTGTAAGAACGGCCCATGTTCTGAATTATGTTGCTGTACATTTCAAAAGTGCTGAACAAATAGTTATATTGACTATCTTAGCTCGCTCATGAATGTATTAGCAGAGTAGTAGAGTATATTACGATAAATTGCAGGCCACACTACTTGCCTAGAGTTCTCAGCTATACTTTTTGGGGCTGTTTATTCACCACCATAGACAGATGTCGGCACTAAGACCGCACTCAGACAGCTGTATAAGCAAATAAGCAAACAGGAAACCACTCACCCAGAGGCGGTGCTCCTAGTGGCCGGAGACTTTAATGCAGGGAAACTTAAATCAGTTCTACCAAATCTATCAACATGTTAAATGTGCAACCAGAGGGAAAAAAATTCTAGATCACCTGTACTCCACACACAGAGCTGCGTACAGAGCTCTCCCTCGCCCTCCATTTGGTAAATCCGACCACAACTCTATCCTCCTGATTCATGCTTACAAGCAAAAATTAAAGCAGGACGCATCAGTGACTCGGTCATTAAAAAAATGGTCAGATGAAGCAGATGCTAAACTACAGGACTGTTTTGCTATCACAGACTGGAAAATGTTCCGGGATTCTTCCGATGACATTAAAGAATACACCACATCAGTCACTGGCTTTATCAATAAGTGCATTGAGGACGCAGTCCCCACAGTGACTGTATGTACATACCCCAACCAGAAGCCATGGATTACAGGCAACATTCGCACTGAGCTAAAGGGTAGAGCTGCCACTTTCAAGGTGCGGGACTCTAACCCGGAAGCTTACAAGAAATCCCGCTATGCCCTGCGACGAACCATCAAACAGGCAAAGCGTCAATACAGGGCTAAGATTGAATCATACTACACCGGCTCCGACGCTCGTCGGATGTGGCAGGGCTTGCAAACTATTACACACTACAAAGGGAAGCACAGAGCTGCCCAGTGACACAAGAGCTGCCCAAAGAGCTGCCCAGTGACACAAGCCTACCAGACGAGCTAAATCACTTCTATGCTCGCGTCGAGGCAAGCAACACCGAGGCATGCATGAGAGCATCAGCTGTTCCGGATGACTGTGTGATCACGCTCTCCGTAACCGACGTGAGTAAGACCATTAAACAGGTCAACATTCACAAGGCTGCGGGGCCAGATGGATTACCAGGACGTGTGCTCCGGGCATGTGCTGACCAACTGGCAGGTGTCTTCACTGACATTTTCAACATGTCCCTGATTGAGTCTGTAATACCAACATGCTTCAAGCAGACCACCATAGTCCCTGTGCCCAAGAACACAAAGGCAACCTGCCGAAATGACTACAGACCCGTGGCACTCACGTCCGTAGCCATGAAGTGCTTTGAAAGGCTGGTAATGGCTCACATCAACACCATTATCTCAGAAACCCTAGTGCAATCTCTATTGCACTCCACACTGCCCTTTCCCACCTGGACAAAAGGAACACCTATGTGAGAATGCTATTCATTGACTACAGCTCAGCGTTCAACACCATAGTACCCTCAAAGCTCATCACTAAGCTAAGGAACCTGGGACTAAACACCTCCCTCTGCAACTGGATCCTGGACTTCCTGATGGGCCGTCCCCAGGTGGTGAGGGTAGGTAGCAACACATCTGCCACGCTGATCCTCAACACTGGAGCTCCCCAGGGGTGCGTGCTCAGTCCCCTCCTGTACTCCCTGTTCACCCACGACTGCATGGCCAGGCATGACTCCAACACCATCATTAAGTTTGCTGACGACACAACAGTGGTAGGCCTGATCACCGACAACGACGAGACAGCCTGTAGGGAGGAGGTCAGAGACCTGGCCGGGTGGTGCCAGAATAACAACCTATCCCTCAACGTAACCAGGACTAAGGAGATAATTGTGGACTACAGGAAAAGGAGGACCGAGCACGCCCCCATTCTCATCGACGGGGCTGTAGTGGGGCAGGTTGAAAGCTTCAAATTCCTTGGTGTCCACATCAACAACAAACTAGAATGGTCCAAACACACCAAGACAGTCGTGAAGAGGGCACAACAATGCCTATTCCCCCTCAGGAAACTAAAAAGATTTGGCATGGGTCCTGAGATCCTCAAAAGGTTCTACAGCTGCAACATCGAGAGCATCCTGACCGGTTGCATCACTGCCTGGTACGGCAATTGCTCGGCCTTCGACCGCAAGGCACTTCAGAGGGTAGTGCATACGGCCCAGTACATCACTGGGGCAAAGCTGCCTGCCATCCAGGACCTCTACACCAGGCGGTGCCAGAGGAAGGCCCTGACAATTGTCAAAGACCCCAGCCAACCCAGTCATTGACTGTTCTCTCTACTACCGCATGGCAAGCGGTACCGGAGTGCCAAGTCTAGGACAAAAAGGCTTATTTACATTGTCTGCCCCCCCCAACCCCTCTTTTACGCTGCTGCTACTCTCTGTTTATCTTATATGCATAGTCACTTTAACTATACATTCATGTACATACTACCTCAATTGGCCCGACCAACCAGTGCTCCTGCACATTGGCTAACCGGGCTATCTGCATTGTGTTCCGTGTTACGCTACTGCTACTCTCTGTTCATCATAAATGCATAGTCACTTTAACCATACCCACATGTACATAATACCTCAATAAGCCTGACTAACCGGTGTCTGTATATAGCCTTGCTACTCTTATTTTCAAATGTCTTTTCACTGTTGTTTTATTTCTTTACTTACCTACACACACACACACACACACACACACACACACACACACACACACACACACACACACAGACATACTTTTTTTCTCCGCACTATTGGTTAGAGCCTGTAAGTAAGCATTTCAATGTACGGTCTACACCTGTTGTATTCAGCGCACGTGACAAATAAACTTTGATTTGATAATCGAAATTACAGATTGCCGCTTATCCGCTCATCGTTCCCTTATGCCATAGTTTGTACATCTCAATTGTCAGTAGAAACCACATTTGTTTCAGCAAGTTAGCTATATCAGCTATTTATTTTAAAAAGTCAGTAAATGAAGCTGGATGAACTGTTTTGCTGCCAGACAAGGCTTCGCTGATAGCCAGGTGTAGCAGTGGTAAGGTGTTAGGACTCTGCTGTTGGGATAGCTTTATGTAGGCCCTAACAGTTTGTGGGCACCGTTTGCCAATGTTATAGTGTAATTCATGTATTGCTTTGTGTTGTGTTGTGTAAAATTGGGGGGAGTTTGCCCCACCAAGATTTACACACACACAAAAAAAAAATGTTACTTAAAAACCTCTTTGGGCTAGGGGGCAGTATTTTCACGTCCGGATGAAAAGCGTGCCCAAAATAAACTGCCTACTACTCAGGCCCAGAAGTAGGATATGCATATAATTAGTAGATTTGGATAGAAAACACTCTGAAGTTTCTAAAACTGTTAGAATAATGTCTGTGTGTATAACATAACTGATTTGGCAGGCGAAACCCCGAGCACAATCCATCCAGGGAATTTATTTTTTAGGTCATTGTTTTTCCCAATAGGTTTCTATTGAAAGCCCTATTTATGAGGAACCTGGTTGCAGTTCCTATGGCTTCCACTAGATGTCAACAGTCTTTAGAAATTGGTTGATGTTTTTCTTTTGAGATATGAAGAAGTAGGGCTGTTCATTGTAAGTTTCACTCCAAGTGGACTCTACTGTTTGGTGCGCGTGAACTGGAACTCACTTCACGTTGTTTTTATCCGGTATTGAACACGGTATTTTCCGTCTTAAATTTTATTGATTATTTACGTTTTAGGATACCGGAGGTTGGATTAGGAACGTTGTTTGAAATGTTTGGACCAAGTTTACAGGTAACTTATTAGATACTATGTAGGCATGTTGGGCGAGTTGAAACCGGTGTATTTCTGAATCAAACGCGCCAAATAAATTGACATTTTTGGGACATAATCGAACGAAAGGACCATTTCTGATGTTTCTGGGACATTTTGGAGTGCCAACAGAAGAAGATCTTCAAAGGTAAGGCATTAATTATATTGCTATTTCTGACTGTTGTCGCGCACCTGACTGGTTGAAATCTGATTTTCATGTGTTTGTATGTGGGGCGCTGTCCTCAGATAATCACATGGTCTGCTTTCGCCGTAAAGCCTTTTTGAAATCTGACACAGCGGCTGGATTAACAAGAAGTTAAGCTTTATTTTAAAGTATTACACATATGTTGAATATTGATATTCCTGAACAATTTCACTGGATGTTGTCAAATCAATCCAGCAAAAGGGATTGGCGCGTGAAGGGATCCATAAGAGGTTTTAATATACTTAAGTATCAAAGTAAATGTAATTGCTAAAATATACTTAAGTATCAAAGTAAATGTAATTGCTAAAATATACTTAAGTATCAAAAGTAAAAGTATAAATCATTTCAAATTCCTTATATTAAAGCAAACAATACGGCACCATTTTTTACATTTTTTTTAATTTGTGGATAGCCAGGGGCACACTAACACTCAGACATCATTTACAAACAACGTATTTATGTTTAGTGAGTCTGCCAGATCAGAGGCAGTAGGGATGACCAGGGATGGAAGTTCTCTTGATTAGTGTGCAAATTGGACCATTTTCCTGAACTGCTCAGCATAGCGAGTACATTATTTTCTTTAGGAATGCAGTGAAGAAAAAGTTTGTTGTTAAAAATATAAACAGTGAAGTACAGATATCCCAAAAAACTACTTAAGTAGAACACTAAAATATTTTTACTTAAGTACTTTACACCAGTGCCTCTAGTTTAGTCCGTACTCGTTGTCTCCGTGGAAATATCATTCCCTACTTCTCTCTAACATTCCTCCTCTTTATTCTGTAGTGCATGGCACTTTGCACGACACTGTGCATTACCAGCCTCATCAGGTTCTACTGAACAAATTCTGAACAATTGGCTTTTGAAGGTTCATGCTTTAGTTTTATTTTGCTTTCAATTGCTGCTTTCAATTGTGGCTATTCCTTATTGTGGCTAGCTTAGCATATGTCAGAAGTAAGAGGTCAGTGAAATGTCACTTCCTGTTGACATCTCGCTTCTACAAAATTGACACAAAAAAACCAACTAATGAAACATTTCGCTAGTTAATATTTTTGTTCACCATGTCATGACTGACATCATAGCTAAGTTTGCACTTTTAAAATAGGGAAGCCAGAAAAAAAAACACTGTGCTGTCACCACCAGGAAGTGATATCACACTGATCTCTCATCACACTGTCCTCTGACTGCAGCTAAAATGAAAGTAACAGGATATGGTCATCACTAGTTACCACAGCCACAAAGTTATAAAAACTGACTATTTCTACAATTTCTCTTCTTAAAATATGATTTTGAATGTAACCCTAACCTTAAACACACTGCTAACCTTATACCTAACCCTAACCTTAAATTAAGACCAAAAAGCTATTTTTTGTTTTAATTATTTTTACAACCACATGAAACATGAAAGTAACATTTTGTGCTGTTTAAAAAGTTTGTAAAGTGCATAAGTACAATGTATGTCTTAGAATAGTAAATAACATTGTTAACTAATTGTTTCATGAGTTTTAGGACCAAGTTGGAAAACGTGTTGACAACAATGTGGTAGGGGCTTAGCTACATAGCTAGTGGATAATGAAGGGATGCTAGCTAGCTAGTGACTAATGGTCAAAAAATAGTTATTGCTGTGAGTCTAAAATGGGGAGTTTAATTTGAGTCTTTGTTCACTGTCAATAAAGTCAAGATGTCTTTCTATTGTTTATAATAGTAGGATTCTTCAGCAAAGTCCTCAGTACTGTTTTCTTGTTTTCTAGAAAGTGGAAATACAATTTTCCTTTCAATTTCCTTTAAATGTTTCTGTATTATTTTCCTTTTAAGTTATGAATGTTTTTATAAGGGCTTTATGCATTATGGGAAAATAGAAATGACAGTACATTGACTGCATAGAATTCATACATAGCTAAAGTAAGATTGTTCATGTTTTTATAATAGATCAGAGTGGCAAACTGCACGGTTACAGTGCATTCGGAAAGTATTCAGACCCCTTGACTTTTTCCACATTTTGTTACGTTACAGCCTTATTGTACAATGAATTTTAAAAAATACAAATCCTCAGCCTACACACAGTACCCCATAATGACAAAGCCAAAACAGGTAATTTAGAAATTTGTGCAAATGTATTAAATATAAAAAACAGAAATACCTTATTTACGTAAGTATTCAGACCCTTTGCTATGAGACTTGAAATTGAGCTCAGGTGCATCCTGTTTCCAGTGATCATCCTTGAGATGTTTCTACAACTTGATTGGAGTCCACCTGTGGTAAATTCAACTGTTTGGACCTGATTTGGATAAGCACACACCTGTCTACAAAAGGTCCCGCAGTTGACAGTGCCAGCCTGGCCAAACTGAGCAATCGGGGGAGAAGAGCCTTGGTCAGGGAGGTAACCAAGAACCCGATGGTCACTCTGACAGAGCTCCTGAGTTCCTCTGGGGAGATGGGAGAACCTCCAAGAAGGACAACCATCTCTGCAGCACTCTACCAATCAGGCCTTTATGGTAGAGTGGCCAGACAGAAGCCACTCCTCAGTAAAATAATAGATCAATATTTGTATTTATTATATACATAAACTTACAATATAACCCAAGTTGTTATCATAATAGTAGAACAAGTGTCATTAATCACCCAGGGACTGGTTCATATTTGATATTTATAATGGACTATTCTGCCCTGACTAGAGTTCCCATGCTGACAGGGCCAGTCTGACGTCCTGAGCACTCTCGAGCAGGTTTTCATAAATGATCTCTCTGTACTTTGCTCCGTTCATCTTTGCCTCGAGTCTGCCTAGTCTACCAGTCCCTGCCGCTGAAAAACATCCCCACAGTATGATGCTGCCACCACCATGCTTCACCATAGGAATGGTGCCAGGTTTCCTCCACACATGACGCTGGGCATTCATCAGACCAGAGAATCTTGTTTCTCATGGTCTCACAGTCCTTAGGTGCCTTTTTTCAAACTCCAAGTGGGCTGTCATGTGCCTTTTACTGAGGAGTGGTATCCGTCTGGCCACTCTACCATAAAGGCCTGATTGGTGGAGTGCTGCAGAGATGGTTGTCCTTCTGGAAGGTTCTGCCATCTTCACAGAGGTACTATAGAGCTCTGTCAGAGTGGCCATTGAGTTCTCGGTCACCTCCCTGACCAAGGCCCTTCTCCCCCGATTGCTCAGTTTGGCCAGACGGCCAGCTCCAGGAAGAGTCTTGGTGGTTTCAAACTTCTTCCATTTAAGAATGATGGAGGCCACTCTGTTCTTGGGGATCTTCAATGCTGCAGAAATGTATTTGTACCCTTCCTCAGATCTGTGCTTCGACACAATCCTGTCTCGGAGCTCTACGGACAATTCCTTCGACAACATGGCTTGGTTTTTGCTCTGACATGCTCTGTCAACTGTAGGACCTTATATAGACAGGTGTGTGCCTTTCCAAATCATGTTCAATCAATTGAATTTACCACAGGTTGGCTCCAATGAAGTTGTAGAAAGATCTCAAGGATGATGAATGGAAACAGGATGCACCAGAGCTCAATTTTGACTCTCATAGCAAAGGGTCTGAATACTTAAGTAAATAAGGTATTTCTGTTTTTTAATGTGTAATACATTTGCAAAGATTTCTAAAAACCAGTTTTCACTTTGTCATTATAGGGTATTGTGTGTAGATTGCTGAAGATTTAACATTTAATCCATTTTAGAATAAGGCTGTAACGTAACAAAATGTGGAAAAAGTCAAGTGGTCTGAATACTTTCTGAAGGCACTCTGTTTTCACTTAGTTGACAATGGAAGTTCTAGTTCTACTGCTGCATTGGCTTATAGGACATCTCTTAGTGCAATCATTTATTTAGGCGCCAATGAATCACGGTGTATAAATTTGTCCACATGGCAGAGCCTGCTTGGTAGCTTAGCTTTTAAGAGCGGTGGGCCAGTATACAACAGTTTTCTGGTTTGAATCCCTGAACCAACTATGTGAAAAATCTGCCGATGTGCCCTTGAGCAAAAGTAAGGCATTATAAAAGGGTATAGGGTCACAAATGGAATATTGTTCAAAATTTAACAGGGTCCCGAATGGCACCCTATTCCCTACACCCTACCCTAGTGCACTGTCAAAAGTACTGTGCTAATAGGGTGTCATTTGGGCCTCACTCACAGAAAACCAGCCTCAGGGAGATGTTGAGAGTGACTTGTAGAACACACAGCACTCCTAAACACACAGCAGCCAGCCTGTAGAGTCTTGTTCTTCCATCTGCAGAGAAACACACACACACACACATACACCATCCTACATTATGATTACAAACAGAACAAACATCATCCTACATCACTCCTGATTATCATTGGAATTCCGATAACCAAACCACCCTCCCCCCAATTTAGGGTTGGCAGCGACCGTTTTCTCAAGAGTGTGGTCATCTCAAATCTGATAAACAGGATGCTATCGTATGAAGAAAATACCAAAATTACACAATATAGATGTTTGTGACAAAACAAGCAGTCATTGTGTAAAATAAATATAGTATATTCAACTGTTTGAAGTTGCTGTACAAAACCGAAAGTAAACGATGCAAATATGCAACTTCGGAAAGGGAAGCATAAAAATAGCACACATAGAACAGAGCTACCGCTTCTTAGACTTGCTTCCGATGGGAACGAAAGATCTATAACATTTCTATGTGAATTTGGTCAGGTCGCCCAAAAATGTACTGTAGGTTTTAAGGCAATACAGAGTTTGTACGATTGCATAATTTACAATTCCAGAGTAAACAAGCTTACACTGAGCATACATAGCTCTTCTGTCTATGACATTGAGAGTGGTTACGTTTCTCCAGCCCCTCAGCGGTTTATCAAAAAACAGTGGCGGGGTGTCTACTTTGTTGTTGTTTAAAAAGGTTATTTTCAATTGATGGTATTCAAATAGTTCCAGTTACTGAAGGGAAACAAAACACATGCATTTTAGTGTACGTGACCCCAGCGTGTTGTAAACTCCACGTTCCGTACCAACTGAACCACCCTGAAGACAGAACACTCAAAAAGATACAGTTATTTGTCCTTACCTGAGAGATGGGTCTCAGCCTTCACGCTCCTCATTAATCTGTTCCGGTTTTCTTCGTTAATCTTGTTTAATTCAATCACCTGTTTGTTGACGTAGTTGGCCATCTTAACTAACCGTACCGAATATCAATGATTACCCCAATCAATCAATGAATCCAGTATTCAGTCTGGCTGACCTCTTATTGTAATATCTGTGATTCTAACTTACTTTTACTTAACTGTACTTCTCTGTTTTCTGTCTGTGTCCAACAGCTGGATGTTTCAAGGCTCTATCCACCAATAAGAAGGCTGTAGGTGTCAGGATGTTTCAAGGCTCTATCCACCAATAAGAAGGAGATTCTCGAGATATGTTCCAAATGGCACCCTATTCTCTATACAGTCACTTCATAGGGAAATAGGATACCATTTTGGATACTTCTCTCTCTCTCTCTCTCTCTCTCTCTCTCTCTCTCTCTCTCTCTCTCTCTCTCTCTCTCTCAATTCAATTCAATTCAATTCAATTCAAGGGGCTTTATTGGCATGGGAAACATGTGTTAACATTGCCAAAGCAAGTGAGGTAGATAATATACAAAAGTGAAATAAACAATAAAAATTAACAGTAAACGTTACACATACAGAAGTTTCAAAACAATAAAGACATTACAAATGTCATATTATATATATACAGTGTTGTAACAATGTACAAATGGTTAAAGCACACAAGTTAAAATAAATAAACATAGATATGGGTTGTATTTACAATGGTGTTTGTTCTTCACTGGTTGCCCTTTTCTTGTGGCAACAGGTCACAAATCTTGCTGCTGTGATGGCACACTGTGGAATTTCACCCAGTAGATATGGGAGTTTATCAAAATTGGATTTGTTTTCGAATTCTTTGTGGATCTGTGTAATCTGAGGGAAATATGTCTCTCTAATATGGTCATACATTGGGCAGGAGGTTAGGAAGTGCAGCTCAGTTTCCACCTCATTTTGTGGGCAGTGAGCACATAGCCTGTCTTCTCTTGAGAGCCATGTCTGCCTACGGCGGCCTTTCTCAATAGCAAGGCTATGCTCACTGAGTCTGTACATAGTCAAAGCTTTCCTTAAGTTTGGGTCAGTCACAGTGGTCAGGTATTCTGCCACTGTGTACTCTCTGTTTAGGGCCAAATAGCATTCTAGTTTGCTCTGTTTTCTTTCCAATGTGTCAATGTGTCAATGTGTCTCTCTCTCTCTCTCTTGCTCTCTCTCTCTCTCTCTCTCTATCTCTCTCTCTCTCTCTCTCTCTCTCTCTCTCTCTCTCTCTGGCTATGAAAAAGACAATAATACAAAAATCCCCATAAAAATCAGACCCAGGCTGAATCAGTTGGATGGGTCTTTGACTTCCGTAGGGGGACACGTTTTTCACGGGACCTCCTATGTGTGGACGCACGTTCACAATTAATTTAATGGATGTACTAGTAAAGACCATAGCCTGCTAGTGAATTTCAAGTTTGGGGAAGCTTACAATTTATCCTACCATTTCTACCGATCTGCGTGCCAGTTATGATTAGTTTTATATGCCCATTTTCTTGGAATAGTTGAATTTCAATAATAACAATATTGAATAATAATGTTTTTGTTTCTCAAAATCATTGTCACGTGGTTAAAGAAATGAGAACATAGAAATCATAGAGGCAGCAGCAGGCCTATAACTTCCATCATCAACTAAGTAAAATACATACATCGCCCTAAAGCCGACAAAATAAAACCAGTAGAATATATCCTGATGAAAATGATGGTTCTTTCAATCACATTCATCTCTCTATTCCGCCTGTCTGCCTCCCTTTCTATCTGCCTTCTTGAGCTATTGCTAGTGAAGAGAAACACTGTATCTAATTATCACTTGGCCCGGCCCAAAGCTGTCACTAGCGGACTTGCAACATTGTATCAACAAGTCTATTCCGGGCCCTCATAGTTTCCTATGCCAGTGAGCTCCGGACAGAAAGCTGTTTTTTTATGACGTTTCCACTGGATATCAGGGATCACCAGATCATGATATTTAGCTATTTCACACGTCTTGGTGATTATCGAGGACGGGAGTGTTGGACAGATGTTTCAAACACTGAGGAATTATCATTCGCAATGGGTTAAAAAACAGACTTCGTTGTCTTGTGTGAGGCGAAGAAAAAATGTTGTGGTGAGTTAAGACTGATTGTCAGTCTTAACTCTGGTGAGTATTTTCACACATATTTTAGACGCTTCTCACTGACAGCCGCAACTCAATCAGCTACCATTGCCACACCCACTACCCAAGGCTTCACAAACACATTTAAAGAAGCTAATGATCCTCTGTGGCTAAGTCATGATACCTGGTGAAGTATGTTGAATGATTTTATTTAGACAGGAGTAATTATATATTTTTGGCGACACATACATTTCACTTTAGGGCAATCCAGCATCTTAAAACACCCGCCAACTTTCCTTTCCTATTGGCAAGATGCTGAAACCAGAGACCCATATATAATGACGAGATGCCCTATCAATGGGAGTCTTGTCCCAAAGGTGGGAAAGCAGGCGTCAAGCTTAAGTCTGTATGTTGTTCCTATAGAAAACGCTTTGGGATTTTACTGTACATATTTTGGCGAGAGTGAACCCTCTCGCTTTGCCTCTTCCTCTCTGCTGAAACTATGTCACCGGAGAAAGCAACCTATTGAGAGAAACAGCAGCCCTCAATATGCAGCCCGTGTATCTGATGCTGTCTGGTCAGAAATCGTATCACATTCCATACTCTTTAGGTCCAGACAGCATCAGATACATGGCTACACATACCGAGACAGAGTGGCGCTTTAACCGAGATTGATGCGTCTTTCGGTTGGCGCGCTTCTCGGTCAAATAAATGATCAATATTTTATTTGGACGGGTAAGGAGGTGAGGTAGGGTGGGCTAGGCCCCCTAAAACACCGCACATAACAAAGGCCCTAATAAAGATCGGTCAGTTTAAGCTAAATATATACGTTTTGCATTGGTTAAATCTCAATCCAAATATCCGCCAATGTCGCACTTCCGCATCTGCAATGAAAAGTGGCAGAGCGAGAGCGGTGTTTGTCAGATCATGAGATCCCGAAAATCAGTCTCGCAATAATATGACTCTGACAAACATGATGGTTTTCTCCGTTTGTTTGCTCTACGTCCCCCACAATCGTCTTGGGACTCCTCTGAAGTCAGTAGAGCCGATCTGCCAGTTTATGTCTGTAGCGTCCGATCAGTTTGGGCTACACACTAATAATACCCATACGTGGAAAGGCGAGTCTCTCACAAACACGTTTTCTACAGGACCCCCATAAGTCTTACAATTCTAATTTGAAGGTCCCTGGTACCAGTGAAAACGTTTTATGGAAGTATAATGGAGATAGTTTAGTGGCAAAACAAGGGGTTAAATACATGTAAAAATTTAAAATAGTTTCCTGATCCTTCTTATATCTCTCAGATATAGGACAGACACGTCAGAACAAACTTCCCTTTTAAGATTTTATTTTACAGTCTGTTCCATGTAGTGAATCTGTTTTTCAGTGTGTTTGCATGGACTAATAGCAGTAAGACCAAATTAAATGTTTCATCAAATATTTTTTCAATATATATTATTTATACTTCAAGGGGTCTGAATACTTCCGGAATGCACTGTATATTCTGAACTATAGTGACTGAAGTTACTTCAACATTCACATGTGTTGTAGAGAACTTAAACATTTGGAGTCCTTTCTACTTCAATTATTAACCTACGTTACACATTTTTGTACAGTTTCAGTAGTACTGATTACTAATATTCAGTTGTTGTGACTTAAAGTTTAACATTGTTTTATGTATTTGACAATTTGTCATTTCAACCCACATTAGCAGTCATTGTTGAGAACAATACTCATTCCTTTATGAGTAACTTGAGGTAGAGCTGTAACCAGTCATAGTTGAGCACAGTGCTCATTCCTCTAGTAGTAACTGGAAGTAGAGCTTTAACCAGTCATTGTTGAGCACAGTGCTCATTCCTCTAGTAGTAACTGGAAGTAGAGCTGTAACCAGTCATTGTTGAGCACAGTGCTCATTCCTCTAGTAGTAACTGGAAGTAGAGCTGTAACCAGTCATTGTTGAGCACAGTGCTCATTCCTCTAGTAGTAACTGGAGGTAGAGCTGTAACCAGTAATTGTTGAGCACAGTGCTCATTCCTCTATCAGCAACTGGAGGTAGAGCTGTAACCAGTCATTGTTGAACACAGTGCTAATTCCTCTAGTAGTAACTGGAGGTAGAGCTGTAACCAGTCATTGTTGAGCACAGTGCTCATTCCTCTAGTAGTAACTGGAGGTAGAGCTGTAACCAGTCATAGTTGAACACAGTGCTCATTCCACTATCAGCAACTGGAGGTAGAGCTGTAACCAGTCACAGTTGAGCACAGTGCTCATTCCTCTAGTAGTAACTGGAAGTAGAGCTGTAACCAGTTATAGTTGAGCACAGTGCTCATTCCTCTAGCAGTAACTGGAGGTAGAGCTGTAACCAGTCATAGTTGAGCACAGTGCTCATTCCTCTAGCAGTAACTGGAGGTAGAGCTGTAACCAGTCATTGTTGAGCACAGTGCTCATTCCTCTAGTAGTAACTGGAGGTAGAGCTGTAACCAGCCATAGTTGAACACAGTGCTCATTCCACTATCAGCAACTGGAGGTAGAGCTGTAACCAGTCACAGTTGAGCACAGTGCTCATTGCTCTAGTAGTAACTGGAAGTAGAGCTGTAACCAGGCATTGTTGAGCACAGTGCTCATTCCTCTACCAGCAACTGAAGGTAAAGCTGTAACCAATCATTGTTGAGCACAGTGCTCATTCCTCTATAGCACAGTGGTTCAGTAAGCTGTTGGTATTACAGTGTGCTGCTTTAGCCTCTGTCATTAAATTTGTTTTATCACCCAGTAGCCATTGTCAATGTTAAGACTTATAGTTTATTTTGTAGCATTGCATGTAGGTTGTACACAAAGATCTCTCTCTCTCTCTCAATTCAAATCAATTACAAAGGGCTTTATTGGCAAGGAAAACATATGTTACATTGCAAAATAAAGTGAAATAGATAATAAAGAAAAGTGAAATAAACAATCAAAATTAACTGTGAACATTACACTCACAAACGTTTCAAAGAAATAGAGACATTTCAAATGTCATATTTGTCTATGTACCGTGTTATAACAAAGTACAAAAGGGAAAATAAATAAACATACATTGGGTTGTATTTACAATGGTGTTTGTTCTTCACTGGTTGCCCTTTTCTTGTGGCAACAGGTCACAAATCGTGCTGCTTGTTCTGGCACACTATGATATTTCACCCAGTAGATATAGGAGTTAATCAAAATGTGATTTGTTTTCAAATTCTTTGTGGGTCTGTGTAATCTGATGGAAATATGGGTCTTTAATATGGTCATACATTTTGCAGGAGTTTAGGAAGTGCAGCTCAGTTTCCACCTCATTTTGTGGGCAGTGTGCACATAGCCTGTCTTCTCTTGAGAGCCAGGTCTCCCTAAGGCCTCTCTCAATAGCAAAGCTATTCTCACTGGATCTGTACATACTGTA
The DNA here is from genome assembly GCF_045679555.1 of Salvelinus alpinus. NCBI lineage: Eukaryota > Metazoa > Chordata > Actinopteri > Salmoniformes > Salmonidae > Salvelinus > Salvelinus alpinus. The sequence goes on along the minus strand of NC_092091.1, from coordinate 76,122,167 downwards.
GTCAAAACTTTCCATCATTTTGTGTCAGTCACAGTGGTCAGGTATTCTGTGACTGTGTACTCTCTGTTTAGGGCCAAAAAACTTTGTAGTTTTCCCAGTTTTTTTGATAATTTTTTCTAATGTATCAAGCAATTATCTTTTTTTTTCTCTCACGATTTGCGTTGTTTCTAGTTGTGTTGCTGTTGTTATCCTGGGGCTCTGTGTGGTCTGTTTGTGAACAGAGCCCAATGACGAGCTTGCTTAAAGGACTCTTTTTTAGGTTAATTTCTCTGTAGGTGATGGCTTTGTTATGGAAGGCTTGGGAATCTCTTCCTATTAGGTGGTTGTAGGATTTAACGGCTATTTTCTGGATTTTGATCATTAGCAGGTATCGCCCTTATTCTGCTCTGCATGCATTATTTGGTGTTTTACTTTATACACAGAGGATGTTTTTTGCATAATTCTGCATGCAGAGCCTCAATTTAGTGTTTGACCCATTTTGTGAATTCTTGGTTGGTGAGCGGACCCCAGACCTCACAACCATGAAGGGCAATGGGTTCTATAACTGATTCAAGTATTTTTAGCCAGATAATAATTGGAATATTGAATTTTATGATCGTCAAATTCTCAGATCGTTCACAACTACGTGGAAGTTACCTATGGTGCTGATGTTTAGGCCTAGTAACCAGGACATCTTACAACTAGGTGATAAGCCATGAACCTGGACAGAAACTCACAGTAGACAGACAGGCCTATGACCCCAGACAGTAGGAGAACACACAGCAGCCCCAGAAACACTGCAGCGACCCTGGAGGACCCCTTCCCTGAAGAACATCTCTTCCCTGAGCTATCAGTTTCTGTGGACACATAACATAGACTTTTATCATGAGTGTATGTGCTGGTGTGTGTGTGACTTGGTGCTGGTCTCACCATCTCTCAGGGTGTCTGCACTTATCTAGTTATCCATGAGTCGAAGTCAAAGCCGGAATTGAGCTCTCTAATTCCTTGTCTGATGTTCAAAAGTTCTTGTATATCATAAGAAATGATAGTGGATACATTTAGTGAAAATAAAGTTAAAATGAACACCAAATGAATCACAAAATAGCGAAGTTGGGTCGGAGCTCACACAGTGTGTGTGTGTGATCTTACCTGAATGTTGAGAAACAACACCATCTGTTGATTCGCAGATAGCGCTATGAACCATAAACTTCATCATAATTATGAATGAATGAAAAACAGTCATTTCGTACAAAAAATGTAAATGTGTTCAATTAAAACTCAGAAAATAAAAACATCACAAAAGTCCATTAAGATTCCTTTTCATAAATTCCTTTAAGATACCTTAACCCGTCAAAACACACAACGGAAATAGTCCACTCAATAAGTCAAACACATATTTACACCACTAACAAATATTCATAACAAATACGTTGTGAGTGGGTATTTTCAAACCATACAGCAAAAACAAACAAAAACAGCCAGTCCAGTTCCCTTTACTGCGTCCCTTACAGCCCGATAAAGCCCAGCGAGCATGACTCACTTTCACCAGCGGACTAAAAACATGCATTAGTAGTCTATCCAAAAACAACCAATAACTAATAACATATGTCCATTCAAATTATTAAAAGACCTTGTCTTCATTTCAGTCTACCCAAACAATATTACTCTATATAATTAATAACAACCTCTGTTTCACGCTTAAACATCCATGACTTTGAAATGAACCTGTCTGGGAACGGGGTTCCGTTAGCAGCCAGTGAAATTCCAGGGCGCCAAATTCAAACACCAGAAATCTCATAAATCAAATTTCTCAAACATACAAGTATTAGGCACCATTTTAAGATACAATTCTCGTTAATCCAGCCACAGTGTCTGATTTCAAAAATGCTTTTCAGCGAAAGCTCCACAAACGATTATGTTAGGTCACCATCAAGTCACTGAAAAACCCAGCCATTTTTCCAGCCAAAGAGAGGAGTCACAAAAAGCACAAATAGAGATACAATTAATCACTAACCTTTGATGATCTTCATCAGATGACACTCATAGGACTTCATGTTACACAATACAGGTATGTTTTGTTCGATAAAGTGCATATTTATATCCAAAAATCTCATTTTACATTGGCGTGTTATGTTCAGTAGTTCCAAAACATGCAGTGATTTTGCAGAGAGCCACATCAATTGACAGAAATACTCATTAGATACAACTATTATACATGGGACTTTAGATAAACTTCTCCTTAATGCAACCGCTGTGTCAGATTTCCCAAAAACTTTACGGAAAAAGCATACCATGCAATAATAGAAATATCCGCCATGTTGTGCAGTCAACATTAGTCAGAAATAGCATTATAAATATTCACTTACCTTTGATGATCTTCATCAGAATGCACTCCCAGGAATCCCAGTTCCACAATAAATGTTTGATTTGTTCGATAAAGTTCATAACTTATGTCCATATACCTCCTTTTGTTAGGGCGTTTGGTAAACACATCGAAACGCGCGTGCAACTTCCAGTGGAAAGGTCGGACTGTCACATGCCTGACCTTATTTCCTTTATTTTGTCTTTGTTTAGTATGGTCAGGACGTGAGCTGAGTGGGCATTCTATGTTATGTGTGCCTATGTTGGGTTCTTTTCAATTAGCCTGATATGGTTCTCAATCAGGGGCAGGTGTTTTACGTTTCCTCTGATTGAGAACCATATTAAGGTAGGCTGTTCACACTGTTTGTTTGTGGGTGATTGTTCCTGTGTTAGTGTTTATGCCACACGGGACTGTTTCGTTTGTGAGTTTGTTCCTGTTCGTGCATTCTTCGTTGTCTGTAAGTTCTCATGTTCAGGTCTGTTTACGTCGTTTATTGTTTTGTAGTTTGTTAAGAGTTTTTTTGTGTTCGTCTTTCTTTAAATAAATCATTATGTCTTCATACCTCGCTGCATATTGGTCCGATCCTTGCTCCTCCTCAGACGAGGAGGAGAACGAACGTTACACGGACGAAAATTCCAAAAAGTTATATTACTGGTCATAGAAACATATCAAACGATGTATAGAATCAATATTTAGGATGTTTTTAACATAAATCTTCAATAATGTCCCAACCGGAGAATTCCTTTGTCTGTAGAAAAGCAATGGAACACGAGCTAACTCTCTCATGACCGTGCGTCACGAGCCCGTGGCTCTATGCCAGACACCTGACTCATTCCCCTCTCATTCAGCCCCCCTTCACAGTAGAAGCCTGAAACAACGTTGTAAAGACTGTTGACATCTAGTGGAAGCCTTAGGAAGTGCAACATGACCAATATCCCACTGTATCTTCAATAGGGGCTGAGTTGAAAAACGACCAATCTCAGATTTCCCACTTCCTGGTCGATTTTTTTCTCAGGTTTTTGCCTGCCATTTGAGTTCTGTTATACTCACAGACATCATTCAAACAGTTTTAGAAACTCCAGAGTGTTTTCTATCCAATACTATTAATAATATGCCTATATTAGCATCTGGGACTGAGTAGCAGGCGGTTTACTCTGGGCACGTTTTTCATCCAAAAGTGAAAATCCTGCCCCCAATCCCAATCCCAATAAAATCCATCCGTCAATTCATAAAGGGAAAAAAAGACATCAAGATGGGAGCTGATATTTCACAATGATAGAGCCTCTTTCTGTCCACAACATCAATCCATTGCTGTTGTAGCCTTGTTATCATGCAATAATTAATACCCATACTTAGTTATCAACTATGATCATTGTCACAGATCCATGCAATTTCCCATCCGCTATTATTAATATTCATTAGATTTAGTAACTGTCCTTTCTGATTAGGCTACAGGTAATAAAACAAACACTTGCAATTTTTTAACTGTACTAAGCGGTGATGTATTACGGCAGTGTTACGTTACTACACCTAATAGGAAATGCACATGCGCACTATTGTGCCGGGAATTGTAGAGCACGAGAGGTTTTGACTAAATGAAATCTAACTGTACTCCCGTCTCCTGCCTGGTAATTTCTCCACAACACAAATATTACATTAACAAGCATATTTTCAGTTCACATCCATATCCTTAATATTTGATTCAGTGATTTAAATTCCGACAACATTCATAGTAGCCTATTCTATCAGGCGAATAAAGAGTCATTCAAAATCAAACTAAGCAAGCTGTCAAATCATCCAGTTTTTATCTTAAAACAAAAGACTGGCTGCTTTCTAAAGAAAAAAAAACATGGCAATAGTTGAAATCGGTCTGTAGTCTTAACATCTGGCACGTAATACCGACACAATTTACCAGAAAATAACCTTAATGTTCAGTCAATTGTTTCTCCACAGAGATTTCCACAAGCGCAAAAAAAAGAATATATCATAGCAGTCAAACAAATTCAATCAACATCCATTAACTCAAAACCAGATATTGCGCCTTGTAATAAAAGCAAATTATATTTTCTCATGCAACATATTTAAAATACTTTACTACATCACTGTCACGCCCTGACCTTAGTTATCTATATTTTCTTTCTTATTTTGGTTAGGTCAGGGTGTGACTAGGGTGGGTATGCTAGTTTTGTCTTGTCTAGGGTTTTTGTATATTTAGAGGTTTTGTAGGTCTAGATATATATATGTCTATGGTGGCCTGATATGGTTCCCAATCAGAGGCAGCTGATTATCGTTGTCTCTGTTTGGGGACCATATTTAGGTAGCCATTTCCCTTGGGTATTGGTGGGTTCTTGTCTATGTGTAGTTGCCTGTTCAACACTCATTTGTATAGCTTCACGGTTCGTTATGTTATTTTGTTAGTTTTGTTCAGTGTTCATTCTTAGAATAAAGAAGAATGTACGCATACCACGCTGCGCCTTGGTCTCCTCCTTTTGACGGCCGTGACACTCACAGTAGCTCCACAAAGATAAATAGTTTAATGGAAACCCTAATTTGGCTTTGTATGACGTATAAGTTACATCGAGATTGCATCTAAATTCACTGTAACTGTAGAGGAAAAGGATATATTCAATACATATAGCAACTCATCTCTTACTGCAAAGGATACATTTTTCAGGCC